>NC_046681.1:30081697-30394282 GCF_009870125.1 Drosophila pseudoobscura | reverse complement strand
ACTGGCATTGGCGGTTTGTCGTCTTTCGCGTGTGATAATGTCCGACCAAGCGTCCTTGCTATTGTACAGGTTGTCCAGCAGCTGCATGCGACGATGCAGCTCGGAGATTCTAAACTCAAGAAAGGCCCCGCCGCTCAGTGTGACTGGCTCAAGGGAGTCGGAGCAGTCGGGCGATTGCAGATGCCCTCCACACTGGCACAACGAGCTCGACCAGCGGTCTATACACTGCCCGGCGAACCCTCCGCAGCGCTCTGCCGCCAAGGAAGGCTGACAGGCCTGGCGATTGCAGCCGGGAATAATGCCTCTCTTTTGGAGCGGTGTGCTCAGGTTCAGGGAGCGTCCGGCGATGTGCACGCTGTGCAAGCAGCCCACAAGATCATCGCTGTGCACTTGACCAGGACGCTCCAGGATGGGATCCGCAGAGGCCAACCCGCCAATCAGAAGCGGCTGTTTGTTGAAGTTGAGTGTGCTGTGAGGAACCAGAAGATATAAAAATGAAAATATTGGATTGAGTGCGCCTCATCTTATACATCATTCGCAGTACTCACCCCACAGGTCCGACCTCGTCCGCATAGCAGGTGGAATCCCCTGGTGTGCATTCGGCACATACGTCTCCAGAGTCTGCACACTTAGCTACGCTCAGCGACATGACCCGTCCGTTACGCGTGGCCGTAACTTTGTGCCAGCTTCCATCGGCAAGATTGCGGCCGGCTACCACGGTGCTGATGGCCGTTCGTGCCCCGCCCGATGAAAAATAGGCCTGGCCATGCACCAACTCAATGGCCAGGAAGTCCGAGCGGCCACCGCTGTGCATGCCGTAGTTGTACAGCAACAGGGAGTTGGGCTTTGTGGTGGCAAACACGATGGATATGTCGTTGGTGGTCACGTCCAGGGCCGGGAAGGTCATGAAGGAGAGCGGCTCGAAGCCGTAGCTGAAGCGCTCACAGTGACGCCCGTAGCGACCAGCGGTACAACTGCACTTGTATCCCGGCTTGAGGTTGACGCACAATCCACCGTGCAGACAGGGATTGGGTCGGCAAGAGTCCGACACGCTCTCGCACTGGTTCCCCCGGAATCCCGGCCGGCAGAGGCAAAAGTACGACGATCCATCGGAGCTGCGTTGGCAGCTGCCGCCATTGCGACAGGGCTTGCTCCAGCACACGTCGCTGCGCTCCCGCTGGCATTGTTTGCCATCGCGGTTCGATGGACAGACGCACTGAAAGTCGTTCCCGATGCGCCGACACTGAGCCTGCAGCTGACAGGGATTGGGTAGGCATGGATCTTGCCTCCGGTTGCACTGTTCCCCCGAGAATCCATTGGTGCACTGACAGCTGTAGTCATGGACGAGGCGTGGCCCACTTAAGACGAGTGTGGGACTGTCGATGATGCCGAAGATGTGGGTATCCAGCAGTCGGATAGAGGCACTGCAGACGCCTCCATTCTCACAGACGTCGGGCTCGCTGCAGGGTTCGTAGCCAATGACCACCTCCTTCTGCAGGAGCTCGGCTAGAGCGGCTCGCTTCTCCCGGAGACGCTCAATAACATGGCGCGGCTGTTGGTAGGTTCGCCTTGCGGAGCGCACGGCCAGCAGAACCTCCAGGCTGCTTGCATTCCCCCCATTCCCCAAAAGGCTGTATAGGAAAAGCTCATCGTCGCTGGCCAAGCGGGATTTCAGCATCTCCATAACCGGGCGATAGTGCTGGGCCAGGAACTGGGCCGCCGTCATGTTCCGCACCAAGACGGACACCGTATGGGAAAGTGTATCATTATTGTAGGTCTGGAAGTCAACGGTCAGCTTCGAGGTAACATCGCTGTGCTTGCCATCATTTCCTGTGTAGCTGACGGCGTAGGCTGTGGGCGTGGTGTGCGAGGTGGTGTACAAGTCACAGCCTCGGGGTATAGCCAGCTGGAGCTGGCCTTGGGGCTGAGCCTGCAAGCGACAGCGATAGTCGCCCACAATATCGATGTCATTGGGGCGGACATCGGCAAGCTTTACGTTTGAGGGAAGGTCCCCGTTGAAGATACCGACTGCCACGTGAAGGTTACGCGGCGTGGATGGATTGTCGTTCTGGTCGAGCACTGTGATGATCAGCGTGTGCTGGGCCCGCTGCCTAGGCTTTCCGCTGTCTTCCACCTCAATCACCGCCTCCAAGGTGGGCGTGATCTCCCGATCGAAGCTGCCCGTGGACTTCACCAGTCCAGAGATTTTGTCAACACTCAGCCAGGACTTATGTTTACCCGCCACCAGTTGATAAGTGAAGGGTCCGCCATTGCGAGGAAGGTCCGGATCGGTCGCCGAGAGCGTCATTATCGATGTACCTGCTGGTTCGTTCTCGGAAACATACCCCAGCAGCCCCTCAGGAGCGAACACCGGACCGTTGTCGTTGACGTCATCCAGATCTATTCGCACTGTGGCACTTCCCGTTTGGGGTGGCAGGCCGGTGTCGATGGCCCCAATCACGAGACTATAGTGGGCAATGTCCTCGCGATCCAGCCGCGCAGCCGTGCTAATCTCTCCACTCTGGACATCGATCTTGAAGCCCTGTTTCAGGTTGCCGTTGATGATGGAGTAGCTGAACTGATTGTTCTGCGGCCGCACGTCCTTGTCCACGGCTCTGACTGTCGTAACTTTGGTTCCAATCGGAGCGGCCTCTGAAATAACTGACGTGTAGTAGCGCTTAAGGAATTCGGGGGGATCGTTGCCGTCCTGAATGGAGATTATGACCTGCGCCTCATCGGTGTCGTTGCCCCTAATGCTGCCATAGTTCTTTGCCATAACTGTGAGCACCACCCGATTCTGCGTTTCGCGGTCGAGGTGGCGTGCTACGTGGATCACACCCGTGTAGGTGTTGATGGCGAAGCCCTTGTCGTTGCTGGAGCCCACCAGCAAGTAGTAGACGCGACCATCCTCGCCGCTGTCTTTGTCCGTGGCCTGGACAGCGCCCACTATGGTGCCCACTGCAGATGTCTCGGACACATCGAAGTGGAAGACGGGCTGCAGGAATTGGGGATAGAACTCGTTCACTCCCAGGATGTGCACGTAGAGTGTGGCATAGCTCTCCATGCTGGAGTCGGGGTTCTTGGCCTTTAGCTGTAGCGCGAAGGTGCGCCGTTCTTCGTAGTCAAAGGTGGCCGCGGAGGAGATGGTCCCGTTGCTGGAGTTCATCAGGAAGAAGTGGCGATCTGTGCCGCTGGGCAGAAATGAGTAATGAACAATGGCATTCTTCGGGGAGTCCTTGTCGGTGGCGTGGGCCTGGAAAACGAATGTGCCCACTGGCTTGTTCTCCGCTACGTAGCCATGGTACTCGGACTGATTGAAGAGCGGCGGATTATCATTGACATCAGTCAGGATAATGGTCAGCAGGGCCACAGCGGACAGCGGCTTGAAGCCCAGGTCCTGTACTGTGATGTTCAGATGGTACTCTTGTACCAAATCGTAGTCCAGCTGCTGGCGAATCAGAATCCCCCCAGTGCGCTCATCCACCATGAAGTCGCGGTTTTCGTTGCCGCCCGAAATGGCGTAGCGCAGCATTCCATTCGGCCCAACATCTTCGTCCGTGGCTCCAACTGTCAGGATTGTGGATCCAATCGGTTCATTCTCTGGCACAATCACTTGGTAGCTCCGGGCTGTAAACTCGGGTGTATGGTGGTTCTCGCCCGTGACCACAATAGTGACACGGGTCCGGTCCGATTGCGGGGGCACCCCGTGATCGATGGCCTTGACGGTGAGCTCGAAGCGGGAGTTTGTGGGCACATTTAGGAGGGGCTTGGCGAGCGATATCCAGCCATCGTGCTTGCCGATGGCGAAGAACGCGCTAAGGTTGCCGTACACCAAAGCATAGTCCATCTCATTGGCGGCACCCATGTCCTGCTTGTCCGTAGCATGAACCTGCACAATGCGTTGGCCTGGACGGGCGTGCTCCGGCAGTGGCGACAGGTAAGCGGCTTGCTCGAACTTGGGCGGATTGTTTTTGGCGTCGACGATGTTGATGTTGACCAGACACTCCGAATACAGCGGCGGCTTTCCATTGTCCGTGGCCAAAATCGTGAGGGCGTACATGTTCTCGGGAGATCTAACGTACTGCGAGCGCTTGTACTGGATCGCTTTCTTGCTGAAGATCTCCCCCGTGGCGGGATCAATGCTGAACATGGGTGACGGCTGCTGCAGCGAATACGAGATTACAGAGTTGGGACCCAGCTTGTCCCGGTCGGTGGCTATAATCTGGCCCACAAGTGCTACAGGATGCAGCAGTTCCGGAAAGCTGAAGCTGTAAAAGCTGTGCTCAAACTCCGGCGCATTGTCGTTCTGATCCTGGATCGTAATCGTAATGGGCGTTTCCGCTCGCCAAGCTCCGTCCGAGGCGACCACTTTCAGTATGTACTCGTCCTCCTGCTCGCGGTCCAGATGACCCGCCACGGTGATGTTGCCGCTGAGGGGTTCGATTTTGAACTTCTCCCCTGGATTCGCGCTGAAGGAGTATGTGGCATTGGCGTTCTGGCCCAGGTCCAAGTCCGACGAGGTCACTCGGATGACAAAGCTCCCGATCTCGGCGTTTTCCGTTACATTAAGCGAAAACAATCGCGTGAACTTGGGCGGATTGTCGTTCTTATCCAGAAGGTGCAAGAGCACACTGGCAGTGCCCGTCAGCTGAGGCACGCCCTGGTCCACGGCCTCAACCACGAAAGCGTAGTCGCTTAGCTCCTCACGATCGAGGCGCATGGTCGTGTAAATCTCGCCGGAATCGGTGATCTCGAATGTGCCCTCGTAGTCGTTGCTCAGACGGTAGCTGACCTCGCCATTGTCACCCGAGTCCCGATCTCTGGCCTTGACGACTGCAATCAACTGCGGTGGGGACTCCTCCTCGAGAACCTCGGCGTTGTAGATGAGCTTATCCATGATCGGGGCATTGTCGTTGGCATCCGTGACGTTGATGGTCACAAGCATAACGCTGCGCAGGCTGGGCCTGTCGCCATCCGAAGCCTCCACCCAGATCTCGTACGCGTGCGTCAGCTCATAGTCGAGGCCGTCGTGGCCCACACTGAGAGCCCCGCTGCTGACATCAATACGCACCGCGTCTCCCATATTGCCCCCTGCTATGCCATAACGTATATTGGCGGCAGATCCCTTTTTGGGCGAGCTAGCTGCGACTTTGGTCACAATCTTGCCCGGCTGAACATCCTCTGGCAGGGTGAAGCGTGTGTTGGCCATATACGAGTACGTGGGAAAGAGCTCGGCGGGGCGCAGCATCACCGACAACTCCGCTGAGGAGGTCTGCTGAGTCTGTCCCTGGTCCGTGGCCTGCATTACGATGCTGTAGATCGTGTCGCCAGGAGATTTCTTCCTGATTTTTAGTTCCAGACTGGTGCTTATCGCTCCAGTCTTGAAATTGACCTCGAAGAACTCTTGGTCCCTGCCACTGATGCTGTAGTGGATCACGGCATTGTCGCCCTCATCCAGGTCCACGGCCCTGGCGCCAAAAACAAACTCGCCCGCGGCTATCCTGTCCGGCACTGCAATGCTGTAGCTGCCCGACTCGAACTTGGGCTCATTGTCGTTGACATCTCCCACGGTGATAGTGAGATTTACGGACGAGGCACGGGGCTCGGTGATGGAACTGTCCTGGGCCATAAGCGTCAGATGGTAGACAGCGGTCTCTTCGCGATCCAGTACAGTGGCTGTGGTAATCACTCCCGTGTCCGTGTCTATGTGAAACCGCGCCATATGCTCGCCGAGCAGATTGAAGCGAAGCTTCGCGTTCAGCCCCGCATCCTTGTCCGTTGCAGTTGGCTGCAGGACCAGGGTGCCTATGGGCAGGTTCTCCTGGATGCTGGCGTGGTAGGACTGCAGCTCAAAGACGGGCCCATTGTCGTTGATGTCCTGCACCTCGACACGCACGATGCCAGTGCCTGTCAGGGGCGGAGATCCTGTGTCCATTGCCACGAGTGTGAGTATATATTCGCTCTGCGTTTCGCGGTCGAGCTGCTTGAGCAGAGCTATGGCGCCAGTCGAGGCGTTTATGCGGAATAGATCAGAGTCGCCCTCCTTTAGGAAGTACCGCACCTGCGAGTTTAGCGGAGGCGTGTCCGCATCGTACGCGTTCACCGTGAGAACGTACCCGTCGTTTGGCGGCACCGTGTTCTCCATAACACGTGCCAGGTACGGCGAGTCGAGGAACGTGGGCCGATTGTCGTTTATATCCAGGATGCCGATGATCAGCTCGGCCGTGTCACTGGCACTATTCTCCACGGCACAGTCCTCGGCGCGCACTGTAAGGGTGTAGCGAGCATTCCGCTCGTAGTTCAGGTTCTTGGCCACCCGCACTACGCCTGTGTCCTCGCTGATGCTGAAGTCCTGGTTCTGGTCGCCGGTCATAATAGAGTAGCGAATGCGGCCGTTGGCTCCCTCGTCCACATCTGTTGCGGACACCTGCAGGACCATAGCCCCAATGCTGGCGTTCTCCGCCACCGAGGCCGAGTACTGTTTCGGGTCGAACACTGGACTGTTGTCGTTCTCATCGAGTATTCGGACCAGCAGCTGGGTGGTGGTAGCCTGCGGTGGTTCGCCCCGGTCGCGTGCCGTTATATTCAGAACGTAGCTGGATCGCAACTCCCGATCAAGAGCATCCACTATGCGCAGTAGGCCATCGGTCGGATTAAGGGAAAAGGGAAGCCGCTCCGATAGCCCCTCAGACGCGTCGTCGTCAGGTGCGGCCTCCTCAAGAAGATAATCGATGTAGCCATTGCGGCCCTCGTCATAGTCAACAGCTTTCACTGCGATAACGACCGTATTGATGGCCACGTTCTCCATGATCGCCGTTTCGTTTGCGGAAACGAACACGGGCACTTCATCGTTGACATCTTTGATGAGTATCGTTACCTGGGGCGAAAAGTCGAGAGGAAAAAGGAGATCAGTAGATCGCAGAGATCAGTCTTAGGGTAATTTTGTGGATGGGTTGGCATCCAGGGGATAGATAGATCTTGATAAAACGGTAAACGCCAAGTGTGGCTCAGTTTTTCAAGCCAACGAACGAATGAAGGATAAAGACTCAAATGACACACATTTAAACGCGGGTCCCGCGATGTTTCAAAAAAATCTTTCAATTAATTAGGGTCGCTGTTCTACCTTTGTAGAATATTATACATATGTATGTAAGTAATAGTCGGCTCGAAAGACGCTAGATTGGTTGGCCGTCACAATTGCCTTTTTTTGACACTGCGCATTTAGTCTTTTATCTTTTATCTGTTAAAATATTTTTCATTGCACGTTATTCCAAACATTTCACTTTATTCTTTTCTTTAAGCTAACAACTCCACGAGGTCGGTTTGTATATCCAATATTGCCCAATACGAAAAGGATTTATCAATTGATTTTCCTGTGCGCTTACCTTCACGGTAGATGAGAGTCGTTGCTGCTTTTGATGGGCCAAAAACTGTTGCTGTTGGTTGGTTTGATGGTACCGTCTGGGGGAGCGGTACTTAAGCTTCAGTTGCGTCTCCTCTAGCTCACTGAAAGTGGCAATTTCATCGGCACAGTCGCGTGCTGTGACCGTCAAAGTGTATGAGGAGCGGCGCTCCCTGTCGAGCTGGCGACGCGTTCGGATGGTGCCGTTGCTGTCGATGCCAAACTCTTCGTCGGCATCTCCTGCTGTGATGATGTACTCGATGAGTCCATTGTTACCTTAAAACAAACAATAATTAGTCATCAAACTATACTGTTGAATATACTGTGGGTGGACTGTAGTTTACCCGAGTCGATGTCCTTGGCTGAGACAGTGACTACCTCCATGCCTGTGGGCACATTCTCAAACACTTCGCTCGAGTAGCTCATGGGGTCGAACAGGGGTGCGTTGTCGTTCAGGTCGAGAACGTTGCAGTATACTGTGATGGTGGTCGATAGGCTAGGCTGTCCACTATCCTGAGCTTGTACAATCAAAATGTAGTGCTGTACCTGTGGGACCCAAAAAAAAACCAATGCATGGAACGATGATGGATGGCATGTTCGTTGAGGGTTACGTACCTCTTCGTAGTCTAAGCGGGCCGTAAGGGTGAGCATTCCTGTTTGCGGATTCAGACTGAATACATCGTTGGCCCAGTCTGAGACGACTCCGTAGGAAAGTTGGGAGTTCTGGCCGAGGTCCGCATCTCTGGCCACAACCTGACCCACCTGGTAGCCCCGGGGAGCGTTCTCCGGAATATCGAAGGAGTACACAGACTCCTCAAACATCGGTGGGTTGTCGTTGGTGTCACTCACCTGAGGGAAAGGTTAGTTGTGGGGAGTGGACCACAGCAGGAAGGGATTTTCTTACCTCAATTGCTATGTAGGTTTCCGTGTACTGTACCCCATCTGAAACCCGAATGCGCACGTCGTATTTGCTCTTCGTTTCCCGGTCGAGAGTGTCGTTCAGCACTAGCCTACCAGTCGTGGGTTCCAGCTGGAACTTTCCGTCCTGGCCGTCAATCAGCAGGAACTTGACAGTGCCCAGAGTATCAGGATCGTGGGCGCGTATCGTTGCAATTGTGTGTCCAATCTCCAGGTCCTCGCTGACATTGTAAGCGAATGGCGTTTCGAGGAACTGCGGGGGACTGTCGTTCTTATCGAGAACTGTTACTTTGACCTGCCGGAGGGAGAATACTCGAAAAAGTGAGTGAGTGACCTATAAAGCATCTACAAGCAATACAAGTATGTACAACGAAGCAAATACACCAAATGATTGGATCGCCGATGGCGATGTCGATTTCATCAAGCGGAAACTCGTTCCATATTTGGCACTAAATACACCAGAATACAGACTATCTACGAGTATGTATTGTACCCACTTATGTACCCGAACTTCTGTCGCAATGTCAATCGCATTCTTCATCTCTATGGCCTGGGCTTGACCCGCTTACGCTTTAGCTCCGTCTCCGGCTTGTTACATGAACTTTCTGCTGAAGCTGAATGTTCCGCTTGTTTATGACCTAGGGAAATATAGTTTAGGCCAGGTTCTCACATGACCGCCATTAAGTTCGACACAACCAAAAACCGGCTAAACCTACTCTAACTTTAAGAAATTTACTTTTGGCTGTCGCCATTGTCACCATTGTCACCATTTAACATTCATTTGAATTTGACATGTCTGGCCTGTTCGTGCTGCGTGCCTTTAGCATCTCTCTGTAAGTAGGGGAGTCCGAGACGGACCTCCGCACACAAACATGAACAGTTGACTTCAAGACGCACCATATGAGTAAGAGTACGGTCTAAGTATGAGTAATATATGTAGTATGTAAAGCAGGCGTTGAACACTTTCAGGGACTTTCGGAACCCATTATTTCTCAGAGGAGTTTTGAGAATGTGGATGAATGTGGTACTTACTTCCCCTTTCCCTTCCCCTCCCCTTGTTTAAGAATCAATCCTCTAATCAAGCCGCAATAAAATCGTGGCCGTTGGGCTACATAAACCGAGCTCGTAACTCTTGCCTAACTTTAACTTCCACACACAGTGCCCAGACGCAGTCCCACTCTGGACTCTGAAGGACAAAAGCCAAGAAAGCAATAAATACGCCAAAAGAGAGGCAGAGGCCAGACATAGAGACACAGAGCCAGCCAGAGCCGCACGTAAAATATAGCATCGTGTGATGTTGGTGCTCGTGGGTCTGGTGTTAAGTCGGTCGCTAGTACTGAGGTGGGCTCATGGAAGTGCATGCGAGCAAATACTGCATTTGTAATAAAATTTATGCAAATTTGTAACATCAGACAGCGCCTTGAGTGTGCCATTCAACAGACAACGACTAGGACGTGGATGTGAAGCCTGACACTGGGATGCATCGCTGAAGCGATCCGCGGGAGGAGCCACAAATGTACGTTAGTAGACACCCGGCTGTTCGCCTGCTCGCCTGTTGGGCTGTTGGGCTTTTTGGCAGAGAGTCTATCAGCAAAACACCATTTACGGCCCGGGGCAAAGTGAAATGTGTGCAGCTAATTGAACTAATTTGAGCAGTGGAAAGCGGGTGCAGCTGCAAGAAATGTGACCATTTGTCAATCCCCTTAATGGCCCACGGAAGAAGGCACAGGAGAGGAACGCTATACCACACTACACGACACGAAACGAAACAACACGACTCGGAGCGGATCGGAGTGGATCGGAGCGGAACAGTGATTAGAAATAGGATGGCAATAAATTTGCGTAAAATTCCAAACCCGATCTGTCCTGAAACTGGCGACATTTTGATTGAAAGCCAGCCGCAAGGCAATCTCTCCGTTTCCATTTCCGTTCATGCCACGCGGTTTCTCTGCTTCTCTGTTTCTCTACGCTTTAATTGAGTTTCGTTTCAATCGGTCATGAGGCCAAAGCATGCCACTCGCAGAAGACTAGAAATCGACACTAAGCACCAGTCCATTTCTATTATAGTCCCTTACTGCCGATTGTTCTGGCTGTTCCAAATTTCGCAGGTATGTATTGGGGACCGGATGAAGGCACAGTCATGGCACCCAGTGTGGCCAGCGGAGGCTGGTGAATACTTAAATATAACGCAAATAGCGCAAAAAAAAAAAATTGAAAACATGACAATCGTTTTAAATCAATGAAACAATGAATTGATTGAAACCCTCTTCGCACGCGAGCAACAGCCACAGATACATCCACTAAAGCATAGTTCCTTGTACCAGCGACGCATGTGTGTGTGAGTCTGGGGAACGCTGGCTTAAACGTTGCTTCGTGCCCCATGAAGTTGCTGCTGCTGGCTGCACGAAACTGGAACTACAGCGCGCACATTTGCATGCGTACATTGTTGGCATACCTACGCATACAACGTGTCTGTCGAGGCCATGCCACGAACACGCGGACGCGGTCGCAGATGCCGAAAATGGGGATCAGTACTGGCTTGTATCGAGCTCAGTAGGAGGTGGAGGAGGAGAAGGAGAAGAGCAGTGCAGGGAAAGGGCCGACCATTCCGATGGCTGGCTGCAAACAGAGCAGCTCAGCATTATTTTCCTTTATTTTTATTCTTGCTTTACTTCTGCATGCTTTCTGCCAGAAAACCAGTAAAAGAAGGCCAGAAGTTGAGTTCTTCGCGTCTGTGCCATGCCCTTCAGCCGAAGCTTCCCCACTGGTGGTAGAAGCTGGGCCGATGCTGTGAAGAGGCCCTGACTCCTGGCGTGTAGGGTACCAGCAACATCAACATATACAGCACCAGCACCAGCCATAATTAAAGGCATCTGCCAATGAAGCATCTTATTATAATTCTATCACTGCGGCCCATTTATGCAGGCAGCTCTGCGTTGTAAAATATTTTCTCGATACACAGGTCTGGTTGGTTTCTTTTCCTCATCACCTCCCCCCGCGACCATACTCCTCTATCAAATTCATTCAGCAGATATCAGGAGAGCAGCTTAGGGACGCCGAATCCGCCTGTTGTTTGCCTGTTAATTTGCATTTCAAGGCATAGCCGCAACTGCATGTAGAATATCCGAACCGAACCGATCCGAACTGGGGCTCAGGCTTCAGATCACTTGGAGTTGGAGTTCCTTGGAGCACCGGCTGGCGTGTAATCAACATTTCATATCAGCACAAGACATTAAAAGCGCATTAGTGCGGTCTCGACTTGCACTGATAAGCCGGCCCTTAAAGCTGGCCCAGTAATGGCCGCCACAATGGGCCAGGCAGAAGGTAAGGCAAAAGTCATAGCTCTGCATCTGCATCTGCCCTCTGCATCATGCGAGTGGAATGTGAATGTGAGGATATGGGGATGTGGACTTACCTTTGTGTGCGCTGTGCGCGGCTGTCCGCCTAGAGCGATGGCGTAGACCTCCACCTCATAGCTGTTCGGCCCTGCCTCGCGGTCCAGTTCGGCCGCTGTCGAGAGTATCCCCAGCTTTGCATCAATGTCGAACAATCGATCCACTTGCACCGGCAGGGCGCTGTTCCCCGCCGCAGTCACATTCGTCACAAAGTACTCGATTTCGGAGCCATGCAGATGGGCATTTACCGTGAGGATGCTCGTGCCGATTGGCTCGTTCTCATAAACAGAGCCGGACAATGCGTCGGGCTGTTCGAAAATAGGTACGGATAGATCGCTACCCGGCATGCCCGGCGTGATGATCGTTATGTACACCTCGCTGCTCTTGCGTTCGCTTTGCACCGCCTCGTCGGTGGCCTTTAGGGTGAGCTGGTGGCGAATTTCGCGCTTATACTGGGCCCCTGCGCTGAAGGTGATGATGCCCGTGTTGCGCTGCAGCCGGAATAGCTCCTGCTGGCCGCTTACGATCTCGTATGTAACAAGGCCATTGCTCGAGGAGTCGGCGTCCCGGGCTTGAACCTGTATCACGGGTTCCTCCCTATTGCCTTGCAGCTTCAGTGGCAGGATGGCCGCATTCATGGACACAAAGATAGGGGCATTGTCGTTGATGTCCTCGACAATCACCGTAACGAGCTTCTCGGTGGAGAGCTGTCTGCTCGAGGGTTGTGCCCGATCGGTAGCCACAACCGTGAGCCGGAAAGTATCTATGGACTCGCGGTCGATCTCCCGGAGCGTGTGGATGACTCCAGTCTCCGTGTTGATGCCGAAGTGGCGTCCGCCCGTCAGCTCGGGCTCCTGCCTGCTAATGGCGTAGCTCACTTTCCCGTTTAGGCCCGAGTCGGGATCGTCCGCTGTGACTGTCACTATCGGTGTCTTCAGAGCAATGCCCTCTTTGATTTGCCGCACAATCGCCGTGCTGGGGAAGATGGGCGGATTGTCGTTGTCGTCCACGACCACCACGTTGTAGAGCACAGTGGTGGACAGCGATGGAGTGCCGCAGTCCGAGGCCGTGATGTTGAGCGTGTAGCTGGTGATGTCCTCGTAGTCGAGCGCCTTGTGCAAATAGAGGCTGCCACTCACGCTGTCGATGTGGAAGGTGTCCCTACGGTTGCCCGCCGAAATGCTGAAGACCACCTGGCTGTTGACGCCCTGGTCGGAATCGCTGGCCCGAAAGCGCATCAGTTCCGTGCCACTAGGGCTGGTCTCCAACACCGACACCTCGCTACTCGACTGCGTGAACTCTGGGGCATTGTCGTTTTCGTCCAGCACCACAATGCTGATGGTGGCATTCGAGCTGAGGGGCCCCTTCAGGGCTGCGTCCCGGGCTTCGACGATTAGGTGATGCACATCCTGGGACTCGCGATCCAGCTTTCGGGCCAGCGTCAGCTGTCCCGTGGCACTGTCCAGGCTGAACAACCCCGCCCCGTTGCCCTTCGCAAGGAAGTAGTACACATCGCCGTTGAGGCCCTCATCCGCGTCCTGGGTGAACACGTGCATGATGTGCGTGCCCTCGGAGGCTCCCTCGGAGATGGTCACATGGTACGGGGCACGCAGAAACTCGGGGGCATTGTCGTTGACATCCGTGACAATCACCTTCACCTTTACCTTGTCGTGCAGCCGCGGACTGCCGTTGTCCGTGACCATGGCTTCCAGCATCAGGAAGTTGCCGATTCCTCTCGAGGCACTGCGCTCCTCCTCGCTGCTTTCTGTGTTCCGGTTCTCTTTCACCAGGGCCTCCCGATCAAAGGGCCTGAGGGTCCTGATGAAGCCGTTGCGCGTATCTATCATAAAATCCTGTGTCTGGGTGGAGAGTGTAAAGCTCAGCTCTGCGTTGCGGCCAATGTCCCGGTCCACGGCCAGCAGCTTGCCAACGAACGTGTCCGCGGGGGCGTTCTCCGGAATGCTGAAGGTGAACGTGCTGTTGGTGAACTGGGGCGCATTGTCGTTCTCATCGATGACATGGATGACCACGGGCACAACGGAGGAGCGTGAGGGGTCGCCCGAATCTTGACAGGACACCGTCAGGGCGTAGTAGTCGCGCTCCTCCCTGTCCAGGGGGGCACGAACAAACAAATAACCATCCGGAAACACGCCAAACATGCGATCCGCGTTTCCCTCAATGATTTCGTACGATATGCGACCGTTCTCTCCCAGATCGATGTCGGTGGCGGCCAGTGCAAAGAATCGCGTATTCACCTTGGTCGTCTCCAGAAGCGAGGTCTCGTACGAGGTGTGGTCGAACACGGGCGTGTGATCGTTCACGTCGGCAATATGCACCAGGAGGCTCAGCCTGTTGGACAGCGGAGGGGTTCCCGCATCCGTGGCCATCAGCTCCACGTGCAGAGTGGAGCCCGGCTCCGCTCGGACTGGACGCTGCAGGTACAACACTCCCGTCACTGGGCCTATTCGGAACTGCTGGTCGGGGTTGTGGGTGAGGTTGTAGCTGACGCGACTGTTGATGCCAGCGTCCCGGTCCCGGACCCGTGACAAGTAAATCTCCTGCCCCACAGCAGCGTTCTCTGGCAGCGCAATTGTTGGCTCTGCATCACGATCCAGAGCGAAACTGGGCGCATTATCGTTCAGATCGATGATCGCAATGTTGACATTGCACTTGCCATACACAATGCCAGGGCCAGTCCTAGAGTTAGGACTGAAGCTGGAACTAGAGCTGGATGCCAAGATAACCAGGCGATAGTATGATTGCTCTTCTCGATCGATGGGGCGTGCGGTGGTGATGCGGCCACTGTTGGCATCGATGGCAAAATTACCAGCCCTGTCCCCATGGATAATGATGTACTCGATGGCTGCGACCTGCCCCTTAACCTTAACCTGCACCAGCCCCACCTCGCGGCCCAGACGCGCCGGCTGCTGCTCGTGATCCTCAGAAAGGTGGAACTCGTAGGCACCCTGGCTGCCACACTCCAGCTCTGTCTCTATCTTCGACTGCAGCACAATGTCCACCACAGCGTCCTGTCCACTCCGTCGCTGGCCAGAGTCCCGCGCCGAGACCAGCAGCTTGTAGTGGGGCTTTGTGGCGGTGCGTGCCCTGTCAGCAATGTCGCCACGCAGCATGACAGCGCCAGAGTGCGCGTCAACCTGGAACACGCCCTCGCCACCTGACTCCAAGGTGTATGTAATTAAGGCATTATCGCCCTCGTCCCGATCTGTGGCCGTGACATGGAGCAGCGTTCGTTCCTTTGCCATCCCGTTTTCGTTCTCCTTCTCATTGGCCTGGCCATGACCATCTACGATGTCATCCACGTCGCTGAACGTGTAGATGTAGTGCTGGGGATAAAACTCGGGATCGTTATCGTTGATATCTAAGACGCTCAAGTAGACGGTAGCCGTGGCCGACTGTGGTGTGGGTGCACCCTGGTCGCGGGCGATCACAAAAATTTCATAATTCGCCATTGTCTCACGATCGAGTGCCTTGCGCGTCGTTAATTGGCCCGTTATGGAGTCGATTGCGAACTGCTGCTGATAGAGACGCTCCACGCTGGGCGCCAGCGAGAATGCGACAGAGCCGTTCGTTCCCTGGTCGTGATCGGTGGCAGTCAGCGTGCATACCAGGCTCTGGGGTGCCACGTCCTCGCTGAGGCTGACGTTCAGCTGTTGCTGGCCGAACTGCGGGGCCTCGTCGTTCTCGTCCAGAACGGTCACCTTCAGCTGCGTGTAGGCGAACTTTGGATTGGGGCCGCCGTCGCGGGCCGAGATGCTCAGTTCCACGCTGTCCTTTATCTCCCTGTCCAGGGCACCGGCAGTGGCAATCAGGCCAGTGGCAGCGTCAATCGAGAACCACTTGAGCTCGTTTCCCGAGAGGATCTCGTAATGGACTTGCGCATTGACGCCCGTGTCCTCATCCGTGGCCGTTATCGAGGCTACGTAGCTCCCGGTAGGCGCCAGTTCGCTGAGCACCGCCGAATACTCGGACTTCTCAAACACTGGCTCGTGGTCGTTCACATCGTTAACGTCTATGATCAGGTGGGCCGTCGTGATGCGTGCCGGCGTGCCCCTGTCCATGGCCACGACAGTCAGGTTGTACTTCCCAATCTCCTCCCGATCGAGCACTCCGTTCACGCGCACAATGTGGAAGAGCGGCGTCTTCTCCAGGCGGAAGTGGCCCAGCTCGTTGCCAGAGACGATCCGGGTGGTTGTCTCTCCGTTGAGGCCATCGTCCGAGTCAATCACAGACACAGCGGCCACGACGGTGCCATTCACGGCGTTCTCATCGACGGTGGCCACACTGCCGGTGGGCGGAAAGTACTGGAATCGAATGATGGGATCGTGGTCATTTGTGTCCAAGAGGTTCACCGTCACATACGTGCGCCCGTCCTGTCGCGGGGAGCCATGGTCCCGCGCGAACACCGTGAAAACACAGCTTTTCTGACCACCGCCTCTGCCATTCTGCTGCGTCTGCTGGGGGCAGTTGACGCGCTCCGTGGTGGATATAACGCCCGTCTCCGGATCCACTGTGAACTGGTGCTCCGTTTCGGCCAGATAGTACGTCAGCTTGCTGTTGTCGCCCAGGTCGTTGTCCGATGCCATGACAGTGACCACCGGGGTGCCGGCTACAGCAGTCTCGTTCAGCGAAACATTGTAGTCGCTGTGGTCGAAGATGGGCGGATTATCATTCACGTCCAGAATGGTGACGTTCACCTGCAGAAAACCCAGGCGGGGCGGGGAACCACCGTCCCGGGCCGATATATTCAGCTGGTAGCTGCCTCGCGACTCGCGGTCTAGATTGCCCGTCGTCTCCAAGTGCAGGTAGGATGTATCCCCGCTTGGGTTTGTGGTGGTAGCCAGACGGAACTTGTGGTCCACGTTGCCGTTAACAATCTCGTACTGATCGGTGACTCCGTTTTCGCCAGTGTCCGCATCGGTGGCCGCGTCCAGCAGCAGCCGCGTGCCCGACACGGCGCTCTCGGAAAAAGAAACCGCGATGCTGGGCTCAGGAAACTCTGGCGCATTATCGTTAATGTCGAGCACCTTGATGCGCACCTCTATGGGGTATGTGGGCTGCGAGGAGAGCACCACCAGGTCGTAGTGATCGCGCATGCCCTCGCGATCAAGCACTAGGTTCGTCTTCACCTCCCCTGTGACGGGGTCCAGTGAGAACTCGCGCGGGGGCTCGTTGAAGCGGTACGTGAACTTCGGCTTGGTGGGTATGAAGCCCACCAGGGTGCCACGCGGCTGCCCCTCGAGCACCTCAAAGTCCGCACTGGTGTCCACCGCTCGGGACTGCATCTCGGCCGCCGGCGAGGAGCTCCGTCGCCTAGGAAAGGCCGCGTACTGTTCGTAGGTGGTGGCGTAGCTACGCCCTCGGGGCGCCAGTAACTCGAGTGTGGGGCCCAGCTTGATGTCCCCCGCTTGACAGCAGGATTCCATGGACAGCCACAGGAAGAGGAGCAGCAGGGGAGCCCAAACTCCAGCCTGCTCCCTTCTGCGTCCACGGAGCCGCCAGTCCATCGTCTCTTTGGAGCTCCTGGGAGCTGGTATTGGACGTAGTGGGCCGTATTCCTTAAATTTCGCACTTTCTTGTTCGCTTCTTTCCCTTCCCCTTCTCCTTTGTCTTTGTCTACTTTTCAACTTTTTCATTTGCTGTACACTTTTTTACTTTCTGCTTTGCTTTGCTCTCGGTGCATTTTAGATCATTTTCACGTCAGTTCACATCTTTCGAATGGTTTATCGATTCGTCAGTAAAATTCGCCTGAAAAAATATATAAAATAAGAATAATATTAGTACGAGTCGCATGTCCAGACTTTGTTTCAATTTACTCATGGTCGATTAATGCGCCAATGAAGTTCATGTATCACCATGTGCTTGTTGGAATAACACTTTCAATTAACAAAAAACAGCAGCCATTTCATACTCCGTCGAGCATAAAATTGCATGCGCCACTCGGGCGGGTGCAAGCTGTTCGCTCTACGGTGCCCAGTGGCATATGAGGCGCGAAAGCGTAACCAGCGTTTTCCAGCGCCTAGCTGCACGACCGTGGAGCTCTCAGATAGGCCTTCATCTGTTCCCCATTTCCCCAGTTAATAAATCAACCCCTATTAGCCCACGCCTTCTCCAGGGACTGGGGATCTTTGCAGTCGAAATAAAAATACGGGCATATATTCGAACTGATTGAAGGCAAGCTAGGCAAGCGAGGCAAGTCTACGGCATAGAAGGCACCGCTCTTCTTTGGCTTTTAGGAAAATCTAATCAAGATTTAGGCGGCGTCTATTAATCAAATGAAATTCCAAAGCACACACACACACACACATGGAGACGGAGACACAGAGATGATGGGAAAACAGCCATCGCATCCATTAATACCATGCGCGTCAGCTTTGGACCAAATGAATGCTTTGTGGGGGCAATCTCTTGTTAGTTTTCGATTCTATAAGAGTATCAATACAAAGACAGGAGACCCACTGTCACTGCCCCGCCCCTGCCCAACTCAGCGAAGACCAAAAACCAAGAACAACGTGCAACATTGTGTGTAGAATCGAGCTCTAAAACTGATTCGTATTCGTATTAACACTCGTATAGCGTAAAATCCCAAATGGACAGCGACAGCTGGTAGTGCTCGACCACGGGATACCCTTCCACTAACCCCGAGTGTGTTTAGCACGAGTGCTGTGTGGGGGTCAAGTGATTGTTAGAAGTGATAATACGCCTTGAAGGGAAAGGGTATGAGACATCGTTAGATGGACTAACTAGACAAAAGTATGGCAGCGGACCCGCACTATCTGTCAGAATGTGGGTTGTGGATCAGATCTCTACAAGTATACATACGTAGCTGAAAATGCGTCGTAAATTTCGTTTTTGTTGTCCGAAGCGAAGCTTTTCAAGCCGAACCCGTTCATTAATCTTCAAAATCTACCTGCTCTAATGGTATTGTTGGTTGTTGCTGCTTATGCGACTGAGGCTGCTGCGGCTGCTGCTGGTTCTGGTGCTGTTCCTGGCAGTCTTCCATTTCGTTTTCGGTCGTTTGGTCTCTATCAAATATATTTTTTATTTCTTGGTGTTTTGTGTTCTTTATTGTGGGACCGGACCAAAACACACACACGAAGCCCAGGAAGGTCTGTGCCTTTCCCTGTCTCTTGTATCTATCGAATACCAAATACCGATTGCATTAGTAAGACGCTCAAAATCAGTTCCGAGTATTTCAAACTTTTGAAACTTCTCCCCCATATTCTTCTCTTCCTTCATGGCAGAGATGTTCCCAGCGTAAGTGAAAACCTCGGTGATATCGCCAGTCGGTCGAGCTTGAACTCTTCAAAGCTGACTCCGAAGAGTTCACTCTTTAATCATATTAGTGAACCCATCTGCGGGCATCGAGATTTAAATATTGGCCACATGAATGTCTCGAGAGGAAGGGAACGAGAGGCAAAAGCCATTTGTTTGATTGATGTATGCATATTGTTTTATCTGTCTCTTTTACACTTTCCCATACGCATCGCTGGCTTATGGCATATCTGGTTTCCACGCCATTAATATCGATGCGATGGCGATGGCCATGGCTCTGCGGGCTATTTTTGAGAGCTCATAAATACCATATCTGTGCAAGATTTGACTGTGCCTCTGCCGGGCCTATACCGTATACTAAGCCGTATTTGCAATGCAAATTCAAATACACAACAAAGGGCAGAGCATAAAAAAGATACAAGTATCGCTAGGACAGAACAGAACAGATATCTTTCGGCGACCAGGAACCGTCTTCGAAATTTCGTGAGGAACGCTCATTGGGGGAACGCCTGCAGGAACAGGCAGTGGCAGAGGCACTAACACACCCATGCACACCGCCAGATCCTTATTATTATGAATTTGTATTTTATTTGGGCTTTTCACTTTACATCTCACTACAACAAGTCAAAGCGAGCAGCGGAACAGTCCAGTAGAGCTCTGTGGAGTTTGGAGTTCGGGCTGGCCAAAGAAAACGTGTTTTCCATATTTCCATATTCATTTACATTTCGCTGCTGATCGGCGTGCAAGCGCAAGCGCAAGCCGATGCTAGGCACAGATACACACTCATACAATGGATACACCATGGAGAGGGGCTACAAGATTTTGAACAAAAAGGAATATTTTCTTGCTTCTTTCTTTGTCGATATTTCTTACAATAACAAAACTCACAACCATTTGAACCATTACGTGGCAACATTTTGTGCTCAACTCTCCGCTCAGCTCAGATCTCGGATCGGATGAAATCTGCTCACGGTCCCAGCTTTGGTTGAGCCCCAGCATCGTATCATCCGACAACAACAGAGGCCAACCTTTACTTCAACCACAACGACAGCGACAACGACAACGACAAGAGCAACAACTGCCCCTGCCTCTGGCCCTGCCTCTGCCTACGTTACCGTTGCCTTTGGCTTATAATAATTCAACAATTAATCTTATTTGTGTTAGTCGCGTCAAGACGCGGCGCTGTCTGCCGCCTGCCTGCCTTCGCCAACCGCTCAGATGTACGAGTACTCATATGTGTTGTACTATACATGCATATGTGCATGGTATGTACATATGTACATATATTGTACATTCACATTCATCGTTTTTTTTTTGCATACCACAATTGTATTATACTGCTATGAATGCGATTGCATTAGCCAAAGTTGTTTGCACAGCGCGTGGGCGTGATCCCAGAATGGAAATGAGTGGAAAAGTGATTTGTTTCTGGCTGTTGGATTTTACGCAAATTTGTTGTTCTGGGTTTAGCATTGGTTCGGGTTATCGGATTCTCACTGCGGAACTTTCGCAAACGTAATGCCGCTGGCTGAAGGATCAGTCGAAATGAGCCCGAAATGGGAGACCAAATCAGTGTTAGTGCAATCTCATATATGCTAGCATATAATAGCATAGCTATGAATGATTGTATGTATGTACATATGTACGTACATATATACAAGTACCTACCATTTTTCTTCACATTTTTAAATTCATTTTAGTGTTGGTGGGCTCGCACGGATACGGACACGGGAACAGGCGCGGATACCGATACCGATACCGATGGGGGCACACAAGCACGAACGCACAGAGGCACACACACACTTGCGGACATCTGAAATGGCTGCAGACGCAGCATATTTTTTTCTTTTAGCAAAACGTGTTTTGCTTCATTTTTCGCTCTTGTATATGGCTTGTTGCAGCAGTGGCTGCTCGCTGCAACGTTGTTGGAATTTTTCACTTATAAAAATTTGCAACGGCGACACACAGATGTACATGCTCACACACAGGCGAGCTATACACACGGATACACTTGGAGCAAGACTCTGGGAGCACTTAATTTCCAGCTGCTTTGAATTTATATTTCAACAAATTGATTTGGATTTGTGCTCAGAGTAAACGCCGCACTGCACAGAGACACATTGAGCAAAAGCCCTATGTTCGGATACAGTGGCATGTATCTCCAGTTGGAGAAAAGCAAACCGAATCCAAGTCACTGACGCACCTTCACTTTTGTCAACCGTTTCACGCACGCGCGCCTTTTCGAATCGCAGAACTCGGCCCAAAGTCTCGCTCAGTGGTCGCAACGTAACTGAAAACTGAATGCCGAGCGCCACGAGTGGAGTTGCAAGCAGAGATTATGAGCAGAGCGGGAGCCGAGCCAAGGCTGGAAAAGCCGACTGACAGGTTTAGGCAAAGAGAATCTCACACAGGGAGAGGGAGAGAAAAAGAGATATACTCTCCTGACCGCCATATACGTGCCAAATGTGGTAGCTTGTTCTTCTGCGCTCTTCTCTGCACTCTACCTGTTGTGGCATCGGCAGCGGCATCGGCAGCGACAGCAGCAGCGGCAGCGGAGGCCTGCAACACATTTTTCACTTGTTGCAGTTTCGTTTTTCATTTTCTTGTTCGGAATTGTTGCCTGCGCTCTCTCTGGCCAGCTCTTCCATGAACCTATCCGATTCGCTCTCGCTGTGCCTTGGACTCTGGGGCACAGACGGAGCCAGAGCCAAAGACAGAGCCGCCCCTCCGACTTAGGCCATAATGCTGCCCCGTACTCGGGCGCATAGCCAGTCCGACAAGATTCAATAGCCACCGGCGACCCATACACAACAACAATAAAAATTACTTGCCTGCTGTAGAATGTACATAGAGTGTGTGGGGGGTGTGTGGATGCTTCACTTGCTCCTGTTGTTGCTGTTGTATTTGCTTTCGTTATTGTGCTCAGTCGTGCTCACTCGGTCCCACTCCGACTCCAACGCTAACTCTAAGGAGCTGGCATCCAAAGTTGAACGGGGAGAAGGAAACGAAAAACGATGACGACGAAGATGAAGACGAAGGCGAGGGCCTGCTCCCAGGTCGGGTTTGGTTTGCTTTAGGAATAAGAAATTCTTCTGTTTCTTCGGCGCTCTCTCTCTTCAACAACATCGGACCTCACTCCCTCTCTGGGGTCTCTCCTAGTCTCTCTCCATCGCTCTCTTTGTTGCGGGCACTTTTTATTTGGTTACTTCCCTGGACCGTCGGACCGTCTTGGGCAGCGCCGTAGAATTTTGTTTAGCATAGAAACTGGTTTCAAATTAAAATTATCGCTGGTCATTTTTCTTATGGTTAGTTGTCGTTTACTTCGCTGTTGTTGTCGTTGTTGTCGCCGCTGCTGCCGTTGTTGTTGTTACTGGTGCTGGAATTTCGGTGTTTGGTGTTTGGGACGGACCTGCGTTTTACTTCCCTTTACCGGGGTTGGACTGCTCTGCTATGCTGCTCGGGCTGGTGGTGTGAACTAGCTCTGCTCTGTCGCTGTCCATGTGATGCGTGTGTCGGACACCGGGCGCCCTAAAGTATGTATGTATGTACATATATATATATTATGTATGTATGTGAGAGAGTAAGAAAAGAAGGCTGAGAATGAGTCGCTGTCTGGGGCTGGGATCTTGCCTGCAGACTGTCGGATGTCGCTACCCTGGCTGTGGCTGGCCATCTTTATTCTTATTAGGTTCGAAATTCGAAAATGGGACTGCTGAAATTCCCGGAATTCCCGACGGCACTTAAAACCTAAGCGAGCACTCGGTTCCATATTGATTGTAAGCTGTGTGGAACATCCAAAGGTACCGTACTGTAAAGTTCCGGGAATAGGGTCAGGTTGGGTTGGATTGGGTCCGCAAATCCAACACATACTAGACATAAATAAGTCCACCATGTGCACCAGCACTCTGCCTAGACCACATTGAAGTGCATAGAGTGTGGATCATGTGAGTAAACCACAGCCAGTCCCGCGACTCGCTGGCTGCCTCGTAAAACTGTCACTTAATGTAGTAAAAAGAGCATAACAAGAGTTTTGTCCGATTTTATTTCTTTATGAATGTCGTCGCTGCCGAAATGCCAGGCACGGCCCGGGCCAAGCAGGAGAGCAAAAGCAAACGGCCAATGGCAACAGCAGCCGCAACAGAAAGGCAGCCCGGTCTGGGCGCATTCTTATCTTTTGAGAAATATTACAAAAACACGCAGAGCCCAGCACCAAGTCCAAGCCCAAGTCCTGGCCAGGCAGCGCAGTGATGCGCCGCGGCCACTGCTGCCAAGTCCAAGCCCGAGACCCAAGAGCAGTCAGAAAGGTAAACCAATAAAAATAGCTGAGCCTACGACGCGACACACTGCAGTTCTTGCCGTTGCCTTTGCCAGTAGAGAATTCGCGGGTTCTCCTCCTCCTCCTCCTACTCCGTGCTTATCGCTGCTCTTCGTTCCACTTCCACTTCTAGCGGCAGCCAGAGCTATAGTGTGGGCGATGGGCTCAACACAATGCCCAAGTCGATATCAAGACCTCTACCGAGTCGTTGTCGTACGTGTGACTTGATCATTTTTAGCCAAGGAATGACATTATACTTGTAGGGGGATCACTATGCATCACTTTTATAAACATAAGAATACTTATTGAAATGTTAATCTTGATATAATATTTCATCATTGTGGTAATTCTATTCTAGTTGCTGCGATGCTGTGGTACAAAGTTGTTTGAATTGGTTAGATTTACCCGGGCACTTGTTCAGTATTGTAAAGTTTTGAAGCGCCAGTGCTGCAAAGTGGACGTGACTATTCAAACAGCTGGTCCAATGTTTTCATGATATGCATATGCATATGTTCTAGAGTACGTATGTATGTATGTGTGTATAAAACACCTCATATGTGGTTTCCCAGAGCAAGCGTGATAACTTATAATCTGGCCATTGCTTGACGATTAGATTAGATGCAGTGGATTCTTCTTTATCTCACACTTAATTTATTTGATCATCCAACGCTGGGAAGAAGCGTGGGCTCGAAACACAAACACGAACATACGTACATACACATACAATTTAGCCCTAGGGATTATAGTGATAGTGGAGTGTAGTGTTTGCTACAGCGGGGTGGGAGGATATTTTGACTATGTGTACTGAAAACTGATTTGATTACATACATTGTTAGAGTATAATGGTATTAGATATTAGATAGATATTAGAAATTTTCTAATGCATATACTGGCTCGTACATGTGGCTATGGCTATCTAGTCCTGTTTCTTTTGTGCGGCTGTCTTTTTGATCGTGGGAACCGCGGCCTCGATTGCCGCCCCATTGGCATCCGCCTGCCCCTCCAACGGCAGCGACTTGGCGCCAGACGCTCCTGCCGCGGCCTGCTCCTCCATCTCGCCGGAGAAGCCGAATTCGTTGACTCGCTTTAGGTCGACGCGGTACTGCCAGCGCTGGTATAGGAACACAAAGAATATGATGTCGTCGCGGAAGCAGCCTAATCGGTACATGGTGGGCATCTTGATGACGAACGCAAAGATGTCGTCGATGAATGTGTTGAGGAACTTGTAGGTCATCATGCGCCACGGCATGTGGGCGACAGACTTCATCTTGTAGTTGATGAACAGCTGCGGAGTCATCAGGATGAATCCGAACGTCAGCAGGTAGCTGTAGAGCATGTTCAGCACAAAGGAGTACCAGCCCTTGTGCTCGTTGTAGATCAGCGAATAGATGAAGTAGCACACCAGCAAGGGGAAGCAGGCCCAGCCCAGATACTTGAAGGCAAGCCTGTCGTACTCCTTGGTGGAGCTCTCCGAGTAGGAGCCCTTGTCGTTGAAGCTGATGCGGGGGAACACGCCCAGGATCTTCTGATCGTGGTTGTAGTTGATGTCGACCACCTTGTGGATCTTCCACACCTCAATTCCCAGGCCCACGAAGCAGGATATGCGTATCATGAAGTTTGTTTCATTGTCCAGCACATACAACAGTATGATGAGCGACTGAAACACGGCGAAAAACACGGAGCGGACTGAGAGGCCCTCCAGCGACTTTCGGTTGTTCCAGAACTGAATGTCGTTCTTGAAGGCCAGCAGCTCGAACACCGAATGCAATATAGAGACGGCCACCGTGATGCCGAGCAGATAGATGTTGGTGTCGAGCAAGGTCTCCTTGAGCGAGTCCTGGTCCTCGTCTGTCTCCTCCACAGCACCGGCTGCCATAATGTCGCCCAGCATATTGCCAGCCCATTTGTTCTTCATCTGCTTGGCGGCATACAGCTGCCACTTGAACATTCCGAGTGGCTGGAAGGTCAGGTGTAGCTCCAGCTCGGGAGTGGTCTGGTTTATGGGTAAATATTCACGCTGCAGATTCCAGTAGTCATTGACAAACAGAATGGGCAAATAGGTCTTACCGCCATCCACAAACTTGACATACTCGTCCAGTGGCGGCGGCACCGAGCCTTGGGCCCAGTTGGTCTGGTCCACCACGAGGTTGACGGTCAGATTGGGATGCCAGTGGGACACGATCTGGTCCTTGAGATTCGCGTGTTTCAGCTCGTGCTCCAGTTTCTCCTTCTCGCTGGCCAGCAGGTTGTAGTTGCGGTTCACTCGCAGCTTCTTGAACTTGTTTAGCTGGTGCTGCTGATGGCCCATGTGACCGCTCCGGGCATAGTTGGGCGATTTTGGGTCTGGGCTCTCGCCGCTCCTGGTCACAAAGGCGTGCAGATAGACACTTCCGTTGTTCATTAAATGCTGACTGGCCTTTATTTGCAAGTTGTGGCTGTAGATGCCGTCCTTGGTGGGGCCCGAGCTCCAATCGCCATACGTGAGATCCTCCTGGAGCCAAAGCAGATTCGCCTTTTGCTGGAAGTTTACAACGTCCGGTTCCTCAGAGAGCCAGACGTGCAAATCGAAATCTGTGCCGTTCTCAAAATAGTTCCACGCGGTTATTTTTGGACCCGCATTGGCCACGCTCTTGTCTTCGCCGGCATTCGTCTGCGGCTTTCGGAAGAAAGAGCTGACGAAGTAGATGATCAGGGCTCGCAAGATAAGCGACTTGGTCATGGCAAAGAAGGACTCCATGCGAGTGGGCTGATTTTGGGGCTGTTGTTGCTGGGGTTCTTGACCTTCAGCACCCACATTATTGGCCAGCTCAGCGTTCCCATTCCCAGCAGCCACCTGAAAATGAGGGCAGCATTGAAATGTCTCGTGCACGGCTGATGCAATTGAAGAAAGCCTTGATTTTGCTTACCGCGCCTTCAGCCGCAGGCCGTTCATCACCCGCAGTCGACATGTTGTGTGCTTTAAACGTTATCCACGTTTTTCGTTAAGGTTTTTTACACAACGTTCTTTTCCATAAATTGCAATTAGCGCTGTCAAAGAATCGATAGTACTATCGACAGGCAACTAACTATCGATTGAATTTGTACACTATCGATGTGCGCGTGAAACTGAGGTATCAATAGAGGTAAAAATGTAGTCTGCTTGGAATTAAATACAAAGAAGCTGCAAATACTTTAAACTTTGTGTTTAAAGCAATATTGCACTATTTTAATGTTCACCAAACGTAAATACAGCTCCCGACTCGCCGGCGACGAGCAACAGGAGAATGCGGCTGCAGACGCTGGGCCAAACACCAATCAACAGGAGATTGCGGCTGCAGACCATGGGCCAAACACCAAGCAACAGTGTCAGCCAAAATCACCATTGGTAGAGTCACAGTCTCAGTCAAAGTCACAGCGTAAAAAACCTCCATCCGAGTTCGAAAAGACTTGGCTAAAACTAAAAAATTCTACGTCCACAAGCAGTAGTCCGAGACCAACGGATTGGGCTACCAGGTTTGCGACATGTAGGGAGCTAGCGAACACCAGTTGGCCAGCATTGCCGCGTACAAAAAAATCCACTTATTTCTGCAAGTCACACAATTATTCTAGATCCGCCAGCGCACAAACTGGCAACAGAGCCCCTCGAAAGATATCGGAACTTTGGAACGAATTTAAAGACGAGTCACTGAATGATTCGAGCCACACCGGCTTATCCAATGATAGCTACATTGGTTCCTTGCCGGAACAAATGATTACCAAACGTAAATACAGCTCCCGACCTGCCGGCGACGAGCAACAGGAGAATGCGGCTGCAGACGCTGGTCCAAACACCAAGCAACAGTGTCAGCCAAAATCACCATTGGTGGAGTCACAGCGTAAAAAACCTCCATCCGAGTTCGAAAAGGCTTGGCTAAACCTACAAAATTCCACGTCCATAAGCAGTAGTCCGAGAACAACGGATTGGGCTACCAGGTTTGAGACATGTAGGGAGTTAGCGAACACCAGTTGGCCAGCACTGCCGCGTAGGACAAAATCAATGCCATTTTGCAGGTCACAGAACTCTCGTAGATCCGCCAGCGCACAAACTGGCAGCAGAGCCCCTGGAAAGATATCGGAGCTTTGGAGCGAATTCAAAGACGAGTCACTGAATGATTCGAGCCACACCGGCGTATCCGATGATAGCTACATTGGTTCCTCGCCGGAACAAATCATCACCAAACGTAAATACAGCTCCCGACCTGACGGCGACGAGCAACAGGAGAATGCGGCTGCAGACGCTGGGCCAAACACCAAGCAACAGTGTCAGCTAAAATCACCATTGGTGGAGTCACAGCGTAAAAAACCTCCATCCGAGTTCGAAAAGGCTTGGCTCAACCTACAAAATTCCACGTCCATAAGCAGTAGTCCGAGAACAACGGATTGGGCTACCAGGTTTGCGACATGTAGGGAGTTAGCGAACACCAGTTGGCCAGCACTGCCGCGTAGGACAAAATCAATGCCATTTTGCAGGTCACACATCTCTCCTAGATCCGCCAGCTCACAGACATCGCAACTTTGGAACGAATTAAAAGACCAGTCAATGAATGGCTACATTGATTCCTCGCTAGGAGTTCAACTAGTGCCAGAACCAACCGTCCGTCAATACCTTCCAGCTTTCAGCAGGAAGAAGGCGGTTCCTGAGCGTTGTGTTAAAGGAGGCTACGTGGACGAGTTCAGGACGATGATGAAGGAAACCAGTATGAATCATCGCCATCTAAGCGACAGAAAATCCACCCACACAGTCCACTTGCTGGATATCTCCAAAGACTTCGGCGTTTATATGGCCCGAGTAGAACCAGTCCCTGAGACGAACAGTGGAGATTCGACGTTTAATATTCTACTACCTTCGGAAATTGGAGATAAAGTTAGTGTCGGCTCTACGGTAAAATTTTATCTCGATTCGAAAACCAACAAACCTCTTCAGCTACGAAACAGGCAAAGGATGTATTTCCAGCCACTCAATATTTTAAAATTAAAAAAGGAAATGCACACAGTGGATAATTTGTAGAAAAATAAGACTCAGAATATATAAATACTTACCAGCACAGACTGTTCCTTCAGAATGCTTTCAATAACACGTTGTGCAAGAAATCTGTAAATAAAAAGACATTTTCATTAGGTATCCCCCACAGATTACTACTACTTTCATACCTGGCATCTACCTCATTACAGCTATAAATATAAGAAAAATGGCATTGCTTTGCTCATCCGTCCGAGCAGCTATATTGATATCAATCAGGACATTTGTTTTTTCTCAATAATCCTTAAATTGCTGAATTGTCTCCCTTGTTTTGTCAAATAACTTCTTCGGCGTGTCCAGACGGTGCTGGTCGCCCACGATAATGCGGCTGGCACTGGCCGGTTGGTTGAGAGTCCGGGTGAATTAATTAAGATAATCTACAACACATTGCCATCATTATTCAAAAGCTCGCGTAGACGGTAGGAAACAAAGCGTTCGGCGGTGGACAGTCGTTCGGCTTGAGAGTCTCCTCGGGAATGCCCACTCCCGTGTGGAGCTGTAGTATGTTCAGATTCTCGACACTCAGGCTAATCACATCGGTGGCGGTCAAAAACATTAGTTGCTTCAGCATATCCAGCTGAACTTGGTGCTTGGTGGACTGGTTCAGGATCTGGCTTTTCTGCGTGAGATCGGCCTTCCAACGTGCCAGCTCCTCGACCATGACACTGCTAGTCAGAAACTTGGATCGCCAGACCTCGCATTGTCCCGCATGAAACTTAATTTGCTCGGTATGCGTCGTCAGATTGTTGGCAGTATCGATCAGGGCTCGAGCCAGCTGCAACTTGTCTTCGGTGAGCAGATTGACGCGAGTCTGCAGATCCTCACCCACTGACGCCACCAGCAGGTTCTTTAGCTCCCTATTGACGTGCGTTTGAAATTTTTATTGGGCCTGGAAGTAGTCACGTTCCTCCCTCTTTTTCGAGAGCTGGAGAGGATATCTAACTCGCCGTTGCTGGCATCTTTATTGCCGCTCTCTTTAGGTTCAGGGTCCAGTTCTTGGATGCGCAGTATGGACCCTTGATCCACGAGTACACCAATGTCCAGGTTATTTTTTTCGCGATGAATTTTATGTTTTGTCGATGGTGCAGCAGTCATGGGATTCACAGCTCCTGGATATGGCTCAAAGGGAACGAATTTTGGAGGTTTAGTCTTTTTGTGTTCCGGCAGCGGTTCGTGACGCGGTTGGACAAGACACTAAGATCAAGAACAATTGTCACAATTTATACTGGCTGTGTATCTGTAGGTGCTTACTTTTTTGGATGTGGCAGATCCTCGATCAAATGTCCTGTGAGTCGTATGCGACGATGGGCCACCACCACCATGCGCATCTTGTCGCCCAAATCCTGAACCTCTTAATTTTGTGCAAAAGTGCCCAGGTGATAGACCTCATCCGGGCTCTGGACGACCTCCTCTTCCCCGTCGACTTTCTTGAGGAAAACCCCAACGTAGGGGTGATTAAGGCTAACTTTGCGACGCAGCAGATCCATAACAATTGAGTAGTGGTGGCCACTGGAATTCTGGATATCTATCCCAGCATTTGCACTCACCTCCACAACCTTCATGAATCGGGGAAACAAGGGATTCTTACGCATGGCTAACAGCGGAACATGTGGCCATACGTCGAGCACGGTTACTGTGGCAGGTAGGTCGGACAGCAGTTTTGTTACCGCTGACGCTTTCTTGTCGTCGGGATCATCGCGATTGCGACTGTAGAAGCGCTGAGCCCTCACCATGGCGCGGTTACTGACAAAGACTCACCGCAAAGAAGTTAAACTCGCCGTTGTGTGTGGAGAGAGCACACATTCGAGCACAAAGCAGAGCTGGCCAGCATATTGCCCTCGTTTCGGTAGGCATTCATGGCATGCATGTGGAGTTATCAAAGAAGGCATTCAGGCTTCACAAAGCACCCCGAGAGCACCGTTCGGAGCCACAGGTATGCAGAGAATGGTTGTTTACTTGTCGTTGTCGCTTCCAATTGAATTAACACGTTTTGCAAGAAATCTTTAAATAAAAAGACATTTTTATTAGTTATCCCAATTTGAAGAAAATGCAAGCCCGTTGAACGAAGTGCCAAAGGCGACACCTGACGGACATCATGTAATGTAAAATGTAAAAATATGTAGAATTTGCGCAGCAACATTTACCAAGCACAAAATACTCCAAATGTGAAACCCCCTCAAACGACATTTGTACAAACATCACACGTCTCAGTTATTCAGAGCTGTCTGCAAACACTCATTTTTGCGTTTTATCGATCATGATAGAGAGATCTCGCTCTTTTTTCAGCAAATTTTAGCAGAGTCTAATATCATACAGCTATTGAATGCCGAAGTATCGATTCATTCACTTATCGCCTAAAAGTATCGCAGCTACCCGTGTATATATATCGATATATTGATATCACACTATATTAGCTTCCCTGATTTTCCTTTTCTTTTGGAATAGCATTTGGTTGCACGTTTTCTCTGGTGAGTTGCTGAAATAATGTGAAAATAATTGGTAAACAGTGAAAGTGTTGCAAAAACATACTGTCCATGGTCGAGCCATGTGGATGTGCAGCGAAAACTGGTGGCATCGAGACGGTTTCGACAGAATATAACGCTAAACAGCCCGCCCACTTGGCAGTAGGTCGGACCTAACCTCGAAGCCGCCACAGAAACTGCGAAAATAGCAGAAAATGTGATTCTTTCGTGAAATGAAACTTGGGCGACCTTAACTAATGTCTTATTTTGCGTTTGCAGCAACGATTCGAAAATGCAAATCTTCGTGAAAACTCTCACTGGCAAGACCATCACCTTGGAGGTCGAGCCCTCTGACACCATCGAGAATGTCAAGGCTAAGATCCAGGACAAGGAGGGCATTCCCCCAGATCAGCAGCGTCTGATCTTCGCCGGCAAGCAGCTGGAGGATGGCCGCACTCTGTCCGACTACAACATCCAGAAGGAGTCGACCCTGCACTTGGTGCTCCGCCTGCGCGGTGGTATCATCGAGCCCTCGCTCCGCATCTTGGCTCAGAAGTACAACTGCGACAAGATGATCTGCCGCAAGTGCTACGCCCGTCTGCACCCCCGTGCCACCAACTGCCGCAAGAAGAAGTGCGGACACACCAACAACTTGCGCCCCAAGAAGAAGTTGAAGTAGATTCTGCCCCTGCCACCCGGCTGTGCCTGCTTCTACAGCAGCATCTAATCTGCCCCTACACCATCCATGGCGGAGACAACATATAATCCAATGGTTCACAATCTAAGTAAATATATATACATTTTGTAAAACGATCAGCTCAAGCTACGATTCACTGAGAAATGTATTTGCCTGTATTTGCTAAAAGGCGCACCGCAACCATCCCATGTGTATCTGTTGTATCTGCTGTCGTGCCATTGTCGTGTGTGTCTTGTTATGATCCAGTCACAACCCGTTCCGAGTCAACTGGAGCTAGAACTCTTATACTGCGATTAGTAACGCGTCTCTGTGGATGACACTCCAGCTTTGAGCCTTTCAAGCCTGTTTCTGTTTGGGTTCTTGCCAACTGTCGATGCGATTGAGCAGCAGCTGGTTTCAGTTTACATCCAGGAAGCGGGAGGCCGACCGCAGTCATTGATATGCCATTTGGCAGCGACCTTTGCTACTGTTGCGAACTGCATCTGTGGTTTGCCAAAGGGAAAGGGAAGGGGTCCGGTCCCCGAGTCCGCGTCTCTGTATCGTCATGGATCGATGGAGCAGACCTACTTGGGCACGACGACTACTGTGAGTACAGTTAATTGGTTCCATTGACTCCGGATTCTCTGTACTCTGGAATAACTGGCACTTGTCCGCTACAAGACGCAAACAAGAGGCTTCCGTTGAGCGAAATGGATATTATACCATCCCCAGCCATGTTGGTTGAGATTCTCCGCTGGTCTTGGACCCCCCTGCCAAAGCTTATTTTATAATTCTCTTAATAACCCAAGGGTGACTGAGCCAGAGCATTCGAATGGCGCAGGCCCGTCGCTACCTGGAGACGGCCAAAAGGGTTCACGCCGCCGTGCGAAAAGTCCTGATAAACAAAACCTGATAACACAAACGGAGAAAAGCAGCTTCAAGAAGGGACGAGAACGTGGACCACGCCACAGACCCGCGCCCAGCAGCCAGGCGCAAATTGCGGTCAACATTAATTAAAAAGTACAGAGTGGGCGACCGCCAAACAAGGCAGATGACTCCCCTCGCCCCGCAGAGTGCTTTTGGGTGTGTACCGCGAATGAGGAAACAACGGATTCAGAGCAATGCAAAATTTTAATGGCCGCCACCTCCCTCCGGCAGCGGGCGTGGCCCTGGAAAGATGGAAAAGCGAACTCCAGCCCTACCGGCCTTGTACAGTGGTCCATGCAGAACGTCGCCATCACAACTGCCTGCAGAAACTACGCAAAGCTCCGATCTCGGAGTTCTGACCACTGTGTACTTCGCTCGAATGTCGCTCATACTGTCATACAATATAAAAAGGTGTTATGTGCAGGCGTGGGGCGTTGGGCGTGGGGCGTGGGGAAAAGTATTTTAAAAATTAAGGCACTGCCTCCTGGACAGTCGCCCGCTTATTTATGGGTCCCGGGTTCCCTCTCCTGTCTCCTGGCCAGCTCTCGAAAATGCTTTCCGACTTCTGCCGCTTCCTCCTCCTGCCTCTCCCGACCACCACCGAGCGAGTTGTTGTTTTCCTTTTACATTTTTGCAACGCACGGGAGTGCGCTGGAGCAAGTATCGACTGGTGCCGTGCGTTGTGGTGCGCATCTTCGTCGCCGTTTTGCAAGTTTCGGGCTTTATCCTTTGGGCTTACTTCAGGCGCCACCTCCGCCTCCGTCATCTTCGGGGACTTTTATGGCCTGGTCGCAGTTTACATAACAGATGTGACCAGAATAATTAAGAGTGTGCTTCGTGGTTTGGTCGCTTCGATGGCGAGTGTCTTCGATTCCTCGATCCAGGCCCAATGTCCGATGCGGGTTTCTTGAGTGACCCAGATATCCCCTCTACTCTACTCCGCTCGAGGACATCCACTTGGATGCCTTCTCTGGCCATTGGCACTCTTAACGTTTTGGGCGTTTTTTTTTTGGACGGGTCAGGACGGAGCCGGCGTTTGGAGCGCATTAATATTGCAGACGGAGTCCGTTTCCCATCCCATCCCCGAGCTCTCCGCGCTCCTTTACGTCGAAAAGTGCCCATTGAAAATTGAACGAGTTTCCTTTTGCGCCACTTGCACTTTGCGGATTTCTCGTTTCCATATGGTGCGGCAGGCCATGGCGGGGCTCCGCGACTTGCTCGGATGGGGGATTGCGTGAGTTATGGCCGACGCTTATGCTACAAAGTCAACTGCTGATTGCCTGGATGTTCGAATGGATAGTTTCTGAATACTGCGGCTTCGGCAGCGAGCAAGTCGAACAAAGTAATTCTCCTCGCTCCCAATCGGTGGAGCACGGCAGTAAGTTGCTCTAAAATATGCACTCCGCGGCCTTCAAATTGGAGTGGAATTCGGATGGAAATTGGGAACGGGCATGGTCATGGGGGACACCTCTGCGCATATAGCGGAATGAAAGTTGGCTCCTGGCTCACTGAGAGAGAAAAAAGCGGATTTTTCAATCGAGAACAATTTTCAATTTGAAATAAATTTCCAGCCCGACTGGGGGTCCTGCCTTCTGCCTTATCCGCGCGTCTCCATCTTTGGCCCGACTTTCTCTTTCGCGTGGACTTTTCTCTCTGTGGACTCCCCGCCAAGTGTCCTGCTAGGGCAGGCGGCAGGCGGCTGGCGGCTTGCGGCAGGCAGAAGACGCAAGAGGCGGGAACAGCCCCAAGATATGCCAAACAGCCAAACGTTTATAAATTGGGCGCTAGTGTGGAATCCCAATGGTAATGATGCCGAAGCAGAGAGTGGATGAGGGGGGAGCGGGGAGGGGAAGTGGGTTAGGCGATTCCATGGAGAACCGGGAACTGAGATGTCAGAAATACACACGCAGTGGCACAGGGGATGGGTGGCCAATAAGGAAATATAAATTGCTCAAAAGGAGCACCGGGCGACGCACGAATCCGTTGGATACAAATGCGAACGACTATTGTAAGGCAGTGCGTGTAATTTAATATGCATAAATCGATACTTTTGCTTGGGGTCCGCATCCACATCCACGTTCACATCTACGTCCACGTCCTCCCATTCCCATCCTCTCCAGATATGTGAATGGGATTGGCTGTGTAGGCTCCTCTCCTTCTGTTGTTTGTGTTCTATTTTGAGCGCAAAATTGTTATTTGTTTTTACGTATTTTCCGCTCTCTTTACGGCCAGGAGGGAGGGACTGGTGACTGAGGACTGGGAAGTAAGGAGGAGTTGCGCTTTGCATATCTACAGTTTATGGCTTTCATACAGTTAACATTTTCCCACAGATAAGCACTTCTGGCACCGCCATGTGCTGTGTCTCTGTCTCTGTGTGTCCTCCTGCCCTCCTCCTGCTGCTGTCGGTTATGGGTGTCGCTCTCTTCCGTTCTGTTCTTGTATCGCAAATAATTTGAAAAGTAATTTTATTCAATTTCAATTGTGCCCGTGGTGGGGGGGGAGTCATTGTGAATGTGGATGTGAATGGGCGGAAGTGAATGGTCTCGATTTCATATGCCTCCGATACGAGTATGAGCGGAAGCTGGGAGAAGTAGACAGATATACGGATATGCCGAAACACGGAGGGATGGACGGACACGCAATCGGTTAGGCGACATATTGATTTCCTTGATAAATCGCAAATACTTAATAAAAATACACTCAAGTGATGGGTCACATCTCCCCATTCGGAAGCAGTAGCTCTAAGGGGACGAAAAATATCATCTGAACGGCCCGAAATATTTCCTATGTTTAGGGGAAACTCTTAAGGACTCCCATCTAATCACGTTGCAGAAGTTACTTTAAGCATTGAGTCCTTCCCGCGGCCTGCGGGTAGCATGCAACGAAAGTCAACTGTGCGATGCAGTCTTCTGGGACTAAGAGTTCCACGCCCCTATCCTTCTCACCAGCGTCTATTTGCATGGCGCACAATAACGTTTCTATAACTATTCGAGAGTAAACAAAGGACTCGACTACACAATCCAGCGTGCCTGCGTGGAGGAGTCCTCCGTGCTCTGTCCTCCTCCTTCCTGCCCGCATCATCGACAGCCGCAACTATTTTTCTTCCAGCTGAACTTTCGCCTCCCCAGTCGTCGTTGTCGCTTCATCTTAACATTCAGTGTGCTATGCGATTAACCAGACATCAATGGCTAAGGCCAAAACCGTAGCCAACTCAACTAGTAGCTGTGGCCTCCCCGTGCCGGATGCCGCATGGCCCATCCCCAATCCCTTTCCATTGCTGTAACCGTTGCCGATGCTGTTCCCTGGTGCTGCATCTCGGCGAACCACAAAGTTGGAAATTAGTTTGTTTTTCTGTCAAGGTGCCAGTGGAGCTACTTGGATTTTTGGCTTTGTTGGCTTACATTGCCAGTGGGCCCCGTCTCGTCCCTGCCCGTCCTGCCCCGTCTCGTCCCTGCCCGTCCCAGCCCGGACAGACATGAACCGCAGAGGAGTTCTCCTGCCTCAATGCTGAGGTCTGAGCTTTAACTTCAGTGCTCCCGATATCTGATATATGGCTGAAAGTCCATAGAGATAGAAGGGCATTGATGAGGTATTAATCCTTGGATCCAGCATGTATGATGTACAATGTGGCGCGATGTGGAATAGAGTTTTCCCACAAGAAATTGCGCTAGATTGGTCGAAAAATGTGCATAAGAAGTATTCAAAGACGCTTCTTTATTTGCTTTTCCCCAATTCAAATCGATTCGATTTGTGGACTTTCCGCCTGAACCTGCTGAGCATTGAATTCCATGCCAATAGTATGCCAGCTCGTATGCAAATTGAGTTTGTGCAATTGTCCTCAATTGGATGCGTTTAAGTTGTCAAAGCTTCACTCACAATGGAGATAGGATGGGATAGGATATGGGGCTGTGGTTGGGGTCAAGGGTGCGAGAGCGATAAAAGGCATAACACAAATCAAATATTCTCGATTGTCTATCCATCCGGCTTGTTGCTCCCCCCATATCCACTCTCTCTCCTCTCTTGTCACTCTTCTTCCGTTCGGATCGAGTTCGGGCACTTTGCACAATTTCGAGTCATTAAAAATGCAAACGGCTTATTGGCCAGACAGACTGAGGGGACTAAAGTCCTTCCTTCCCACCAAGTCACTTCTGTACCCCTTCCGTAGCCCAGGTTGGGCGTGTCCCAGCCATTTTACTCCCCCTCAGGGGAAGTCCAATCATTTGGACGGTTGCAGCTAAAGTAATGTGTTGGTGTGTTGGAGTGCGTGTGCGGTGGTGTGTGTTGGTGTGTGTGTTGGTGTGTTGTTGTTGGTGTGTATTTGTTGGTGTGTGTGCTGTTCTGTCCAAAGTTTGAGCAACTTTGCTGTTTTTCAAAAATATTGACACGCAAAGTTTGTGCAATCACCAAACAAATTACTTCATCAATTTTACAAAACAACAGAAATTTAAGATCTTTTAAAACTTTTCTGCCAACCAAGCAACGTCCCAAGAACACGGAAGAAGTGGCTGTGCCGCCGCCTCTCTCGTTGTACGTATTTTACAAGTAGATACTTTCCCGCGCTGCAGGCGCCCACTGGCTGTCCTCCTCCGGCATCCGGGCACACGCACACTCAGAGTCCGGACTCTGGTCTCCGGAGTTCTGTAGAGTTCTGGATGATGGTGGGATGATGGAAGCGAGGCGAGGGCAAGAGGCTGAGGTTAAGGCACAACAAAAGCCAGAAACAGAAAAGTTTGCAACAAATTGCTTATGCTCCCCAACATACAGAAATACATGGAAAGCAGTCAGTGGCCAGGGAAAGCCTTGCTGGAACTTGTTAATTTTGACCAGCTGTCCCAGCAGTAAACTGCCTCCACCCGACTCCCCAGTCCCCAGTCCCCAGTCCACAGGATCTGCTCTTGGACGAGGACCAGGCAAATCAACCCCCTCCCCACTCCCCAATCGCTTCGGATGGAGGATAAGATTTTGTTAGTAAAAATGCTACTTGAGCATAAATGAAATCCAAAAGATAGACGCTACATGGATACATGGATACACGGATACAAGGGTGGATTCTCGAGATAGAGGCTCTCTTGGGGCAGGACTACTGCTTAACCGGATCGCTTTGAGCTGCGCTGCACTTACTGGGTTGTGTGTCTTGCCCCAGTTCTTCAGCTACTCCTCGAGCATTAAAAGAGCATTTCAAATTTACGTTCCGCTCCGTTGGTGACGTCTTGGTCATAGAAAAGTTAGGCTCGAATCCGAAATAAAATAACGCTTAGGCGAAAGGGGAATGGAAGCAGCATTTCCTTTCCCTTCCCTCCGTCTGCCCGTAAAAAGTTCATTTGATGCTTTGTTTCGGGTTACCCCGGATGTCGTTCGGCCTTAGACAGTTTTGACAGTAACGTGTAACATGCTTTGCATATTGAATCGAGCTCCGTGCATGCGATATCCACAGACGTTCCTTCTTCTACCGCTCCCCATTGGGTTCTGTTGCGGGATGTTCGGAACAGAGACATTTTACAAAATTCGATTTTGACAAGTTGACTTCACTTATTTGCAAATTACTTGTGTACAGCCTTCAGCCAACACAAGACACCCACCGCACACCCACCAGACGCACTCTCCTTGGAAGATCGCACGACGGTCTTATATGTTTATCGGAATGTCCTGTCGTTAATTGCATGCTACTTTGCCCCGATTCTCATCGGGGCCACCGCCACACCCACACCGCCTCCATATCGCTGCTTTCGATATGTTGTGCACGTGCTCATTGCCCTGTCCCTGGACACTGGACATTGGACACACTGTCAACTGGCGAGTCGATGTCCGTGACAAGTGGCTCATTGATTTTTAGCACTTTGTGCCGAACTCTGACACTTACGGACAGCTGGACAGGACACGACTCGACAGGGCTGGAGTGGAGTGGAGTGGTATGGCGAAGAGGGCAGACGGTCAGACAGACGGGCAATTGACGGTCAAGCGAACGGGTAATACGTGTCGTCCATGTCGCTGCTTACGGCCATGCATTATGAATTATTCATGCAATTATGCGCGATGTCCACCAATTTTCATATGCCGATGCTACGCTTCGCAGGGAGCTCGTGGCACGTTGGGAGCTGTGGCTGTGGCCCACCCGTTGAGGTGGTCCCGTCGCCTTGCATGTGGAGACGAAGACCCTAGAGAGGGCCATGGCATGCATCATCAGCCGAGGGCATCAAAGCACTGAAGAGTGTCGTTCTCGATGCCCGATGCCCGCAAAGTTTAGCAATTTCATGCATTTCTGAATAATGTCCACAGTTGAAAGGCAAACATTTGCCCAAAGTTTCGTACTAGACGAGCTCTGCACCGCAAGCTGCTCGGTTTCCTGCATTGTTTTACTCGTAGTTTTGCATATGCCCGGGGCTTCGGGCAGCTGTAGCTTCAGCTGCGCCCTCGTGTGAGTCTGCGTTGTGAAGTGCCTGGCAGGTGGTGTGGCAGGTTGGGGCAACTAATTAGTTGAGTCTCAGTAGGCAGCCAGAGCAGCCCATGATCCAGGCTGAAGTTGGTGGCCCCCATCTTATGCCCTTGCCTTGCCTGCATCTAACGCATTCTTCCAGCGCAGCAGCAGCAGAAGTGCACAACATGGCATGTAGTCGTATGCATGGATAAGGAGAAGCTTCTGCACAATGGCACAAATTAAGTTATCAGTGGCTACACACACAGCTACAGCCGGGTGGTGAAGTGTCCTCTGTTCGTTCAGTTAGGATGTCAGGCACGCATAATTCCATCGCATACATTTGAGCGCTAAGTGCCGGGAGAACAAACTAATCCATGGCTCGTTCAAATGTTGGCTGCAACTTCGGCTTAATCGCATTTGACTTTAAAGTTATGCAACATTACAGCAAAAACACTGAGCTGCACACAGAGCAGAGTAGCAGAACAGTATAACAGCATAACAGCATAACAGCAGAGCAGATCTCTTCCTCTTCCCACCATCAGCAGCGGTAGCTATCTCTCGCGCTCTCACTCCTCGCTAATAGTTTCAATTAGGAAAGTTAATGAGTGCGGCTATGTCGAGCGTAAAGGACAAAGTTTCCAGCACTCCAGCACCACTGCAGCCAGCAAGGGCATGGGGGCGCGAGGTTCGATCTAACTAGGCGTGAATTTTTACACAATAAATATTGGAAGAGATTGAGGAGAAGGCAGTAGAGGTAAATTTGCAAGGAATTGTTGGACATCCGGCTTTTCAACTGGCGACTGCACCCGCGGCACTTGCCATGTTTAATGACTGGGATGTCAACGAGGCCCATTCGCATCCCGAGCCCAGAAACACACACACATGGCTGAAAAAGTTCATTTAAATACGAGACGTTAATTGCTGTTGAACATTTATCTTAATTAAGTCGGATCGCAGTGCGACTCAGCTCCAATTTAAGCAGCAGTCTGTGGCAACAGATTGGTGGGGTAGCAGCAGGCAGCTGGGGGGACAGGTCTCTCGTGTCACCTTCATGCTCGAGGTGGCTTGGGGGGGGATGTAGGACGAACTGCCTCGAAGACAATTTCTCATATTAAGTCGTTGTCGCCAGAGGCTAAGCACGACAGTCCGGCTCATCTTTACCTTCTTGCCCAGGATCCTCTCACACACTCTCTACGTGCTCAATCTACTCTTCCTAGGCGGCAATGCCTGGGCACTGCCAATGGCAAATAAAACAAATATAAATCATTCGTTTTCACAGTGGCCACAGATCCAGAATCGGATCCAGAAACAACCGAACGGAGAATGGAGAGTGCGGAGATGTTGGTGGCAGTAAAAACTTGTCAAATTTCCTGCAACTTTTTGTGCTGATGTTGTTGTTTGTGGCGGCGGGCACACAAAAAAATTATAAAACTAATTTACAGCAATGCCACTTTGTTTCCACGAGCGGCACACGGGGCGGCAGCGGAAGGAGAGCGAAGAGCGGGAAAAAAGAACTTTTCAATTACCACGCAACGGCAATTTCCGGTCGTAGTCCTGACGGCGCTTCGCCGCCAACCAGCGAATGCTCCCCCGCTTCTGCTGCTGCGCCTGCTCCTGCTCCGCCGCTGAACTTAACAGGTGGACGACAGTTTGGATAAACGAGCTCGTAAAAAACGCATTTAATGTGTTTTTGATGACATGTCAAGTTTGGCTTCTCTTAGTACTGCTCGTGCTTGTACTCTCGTGCTAACGGCGTGGGTGGGTGCCAGGAAGGGACATCCATTTTTTTAGAGCTCAAATTTGCTCTGTTCTGTTCTGTTCTGTTTTGTCCTTCACCTTTCGTTGCATACTCCTACCATACTGAAGCATATTTGCGGCCGTATTGTGTTGGCCACTGCAAATAACTTCCTTACTGCGTTAACAATGCTTGTTTGTTTGAGCGTACACACACCCACCCACATTCACTAGGACACTCGCATACCCACACACACTCACACATGCACACACACACACATCAAGAGCGGAAGTGCGTGCATAACATGGCATAGCACTTAGGAGAGTGTAAGAGTGTAAGAGTGTAAGAGTAGTTTTCCATTCTTGGCGCGACAGTACGAGTGGCAGGATGAGGGGTAGCAGTAGCAGTGGCAGTTGGGGGAAATCATCTCGAGTTGGCGAAAATGTGAAAAATTCAAACCTCGAAGGGTCCTTTAAGTGCAGATTGTGCACGTGAGCTGAAATTTTAATGAGCAGGCCACGTATCGCTCTTGGGCTCTGGCTATGGCTATGGCTGTAGCCTCTGATAGAGGCATATCTACAGCTAGAATGCGGACACGGACACATCTTCATGTCTTTATGTGGGGAGGGGGGTTGTAAATAGTTATGTGGCCGTCTGGTGGTGGTGAATGCGTTCGTTAGAATGCTAAATAGAATGGGTGACATTTTTTTGCACACTTTACCTTTCGCACAAACATACGTACCCACATATTTACGTATGTGTGTGTGCCTGTACGTCCGCATATGTATGAATGCACACGAACACGGCCTGATGACACTTTGTTAAGTATACGCAACGTGAGCCTCGCCTCAGCGACGGTAAGTGATTTTTAACTTATGCCACACCGTGTGGAAGGCATAAGTGTTGTTGTGGCTAGATATCAACTTACTCGTTACCCCTTCCTGCCACGGTTACTTCGACTCTCACTCCCATTGCCATTCCCACTGCTACTCAGACTTATCCCAAAAAGTTTCATTGTCCCTATGATAGAGGAAATTTATTCTGAAAATCAAACGATGGAAAAAGAGAAAGAGGTAGGGAAAAGGATAGACGAAAAACCGAGCAAGCACAAGAACAAGGTCGATTAGAATCGGGAAAGATGAAAGTTTTGCTTTGCCTTTACGCTCAATAATAATGCCCACCTAATGCCTGGGCCAGGCGACAGACGACAAACGAAAAAGTCCAAGACGAAAGCGAATGCGAGGGTGGCTTTCGGGTGCGGAGCGGTGCGGTTCGGTCGAGTGGCTGCCAAAAAACTGAAGGAAAGTTTCTTCAACCGGAAATTAATTGTCCTGACCGCAATTTCCAATGTCCTTAAAGACCAGTCAGCGTCAGCAAACTTCAAAGCAGAACAAAGCAGCCAAGGAGCAGAGCCTCAACTAAAACAAAAGGCACCCAAGAAAAATGGCAGAAGAACAAGCAAAAGTACAAGAGTAATATGTTTGAGTTCTTAAAGCGAAAGTCGAGGGAGCAGCCCCAAAAATTTCGACAAGCACGAGCAGATAAGCTCCCATTGCTCCCTTCTGTGCTCTCGCTCTTTCTCCCCCTCCCCCTCTCCGGGAGCCATCTCTCTTTCGTTTCGGCCAAGACGATGTCGTCGGGGACAACAAAATGTGCTGCTAAGCATATTAACTCAAAAATGCACAAAAGCAAAACATAAAGTGGCCAAGACGTCCAGAGCTCGTCCAGACAGCGACCAAGGTAGCGGCAGAGGCAGAAGTAGAGGCAGAGCTACAAGATAAGATTGGGAGCGACTGAAACATGTAAATGACTGCACAGGACAGGAAAGGATGGGATAGAGCAGGAGAGAAATGGCTTGTCGCTGTCACGCGGCAAGACTAGGGACAACGGAAAACGAGGCTAACGCAGCACCAAAGAAAGGTAGAGATGGCGGTAGAGGTAGTAGAGTCAAGGAGACTGCAGCAGAGTGTAACGACCAGGGCAGGCCAGGCCAGACCAGAACGGTGCTTTCTCTGCTCTGCTGTGCTGTGCTGGCATTTACACAGCCGAGTAATAAAACCCAAAAGCTATGCAAACATTATTATGCGCTGCCCGACAGCCGTCTTCCCGCTGGGAGTCATGAAGGGGATTTCTTCATGAAGAGTTTATGAGAGGGGAGCGCGGATGGCGGTGAAGTTGACCAGAGATCCGGCTGGGGCATCTGCACCTTGCTGCTGCTGGTGCTGCTGCTGCTGAATACTTGCAGGACTTTGCCGGGTGACTTGGAATTCTTTCTACTTTCACAGGCTCCCTCCTTCTTTGACTGCCTCCGAGGCCTAAGCTGCTTATAGATATACACGGCTTATGAGATGGGGAGTTCTGGCTGCCTTGAAGAGTCCCAGTCTCGCTGTAAGCAGATTACTTGCGAGTCAGTCTCCTCCTCCTCTACTCAACATTCAACTATCCAACGATTGATCATCTAATGTCACTATCGTCTGCATACGCTAATGATTAGGAAACGCATCGTATCGCAACGCTCTTAGCCCTGAACCAGGATTACACGGTGTATGCCGATACGTGTTCTTTTCGCTCTTGTTTTTTGTTTAAACACTCCAGTACCTCATTTTCCACTCGAATGTTCCGAGTGTGTGTGTGTATGTGTGTGTGTGGAAAGAAGGAATTTCCCCCTCACTGCCCCATCTTCCCCTGCCCTTCTTCCTTCCTTCCCCATCTCTTCTATTCGGTTCGGTTCTTCTTTCGTCTGGTTTGGTTGCAATCATGCAATTTTAACTTCAATTGAATTGAAACAATATTTTTCTTTTCCGTTTCCGCTCTGCCGCTTGTGCTATTTTCCTGTACGCTATCCCCGTTCCCTCTGCCTCCTAGCCCCCGTCTCTTTCCTCTTGGTGATGCTCCGAAATATATCTATTTTTCGTTGGCTGCTGTCAGCGGTGCCAGCGCCAGTGCCAGTGCCAGTCGGCGGAGGCTGCCATGCCAGAGGGAAGGCGAGTGTTTATATCGCGTGCCTTTTGCTTCAGTCCGGCCCTTGCACAGCGGTCGGTGTCTTTTACCTTTCAACGGTAAAGTGGCACACACATACATACACACAGCATAGAATCAGGCGGAATGCAGAAGCCAGTGCAGAGCGAAGCGAAGCGAGGCAGACCACAAACAAGGCAGAGATACGAGCAACGAAAAGGAAAATTTATAAAATGTGAAAATAAAGCGGGTTTACTGTATTTCCCATGGCTTTCGCAGGCTTTCTCCGTTCTGTTCTTTTGCTCCACACAAAAGTCTACTCCGTTCTCGGTTTGCTTTTCCTTTACTGCAGCCAACAGCTAACAGCCAGGAGAAGCCAGAAGACTAGACAGGACGCCATATTCCCCTTCTCAGCCCAGTGAAGATGTACACATTGAAAGAAGGAGGAGTCCAATTGCAGCAATTCAATAAGGACAACCCTGCCGACCAGCACGAGTGCCTCCTGACCGCCTCCTCGTCTGCCCCCTCGGCTCCATCACTAGTCAAGGGCTGGCCCTCCAGACTCCAGACTCCAGACTCCAGAGCGGCCTGCTCGTGGAAACAAATAAAGAATTTGTGATTTGGAAAATTAAATTTTTCGCTGAAAGAACACTGATGTCCTGTAATAAAATTAGGTATTTTGAATTCGGCGACGAGTCCTCCTCCTTAGCGGACTTTTTTTGGATGGATGGCTGGTAGGAATTTCCTCCACTGATTTCTTCTGTTCGCAGGAACAATGGCGCGTCACTTGGCTGTTGACAGTTGCCTGGACGCAGTGAGGCATTGAATGAGGCGCTCGTAGTTGTCTATGGAGCTGGGGGAATAATCAATCTGCTAATCAAGACTGGAGGGCATTTGAGACTGAAACTGAACTCGCGGAACATGGTGGGGTTCCATGCTCTACATCCAGCTAATGGCAACTCTTATCCTTCTATCCGCCTGCGTTATCAACGTCCGCGGCAAACAACAAAATTAGTCAGCAAAACATGGGGCCAGGCCGGTCCTGTGCAATTAGCATCATGAGCAGTATTCAATTTTGATGACCGAATTGCCATAAGCCGGTCAGTGACACACCGGGACACACCCAGACTGTGGACAGTGGGCCATTGCAATGTACTCGACTGGGGCGATAATCACGGAACACTGCACCGCACGCTGATGCCAATCAAAATTCAAAATTTCGACAGCATTGGCAAACTGTGAAACGATGCCCCCCCATCCCATCCCATCCCCCCATTCGACCGCTTACCCAAGGGGCAAATGCCGTTGCAGTCGCACGTGCAAGCGTGCAACGGAGCGTGGCTACCTCGATAAGTACAGGACACAGGACACAATGGCGGCCTGTCGGCCGCGGGTCAGTTCATCACGCTGACCACTGTTCTCTGTTCGATTTCCAGTGTCCACTTCCACTGTCCAGTGTCCAGTGTCAAATTGGAGAACAGTCGGAACTGTTCGGAACAGCAGAGGAGGTTGCAAGCATGATGCCCATTAAGCAGATAACATGCCGGTGGTGCACATGCTCTTATGAGTACGGGTTAAAGTGCAGTCTCGTTTTGGTGACTTGAAAAACGTGAAAGAATCAACGCATCCGGCATTTCGGTTGCATTCGCATACACTCGTACTCGTACTCGTATGGGACACGACGATAGAAGCGGGAGCAGGGGTAGGAGGCAGGAGGTAGGGTGCAGGGTGCAGGGTACGGGGGCCCCGACTTGCATAAAACTCCATTAGAGCCATAAAAGTTAAAAGCATTTTGCTTTCTCTGCGCCTCGACAACGCCATTGCCGGCTGCCAACTGCAGACTGCCGCCAGTCGACTGCCAAGCGCCTGGAGCGTTCGATTGTTGCTGCTCAGTGATTGGAAATGGGACTCGACGACGACAGAGGAGGAAGACGCGGCAGCGTCAGGACCAAGAGGAGCAGGAACAGGCTCAGGGTAATGGCATGAGGACGAGTACGAAATACAATAAAAATAAAACGAATAAGCGAAAAGAAAACGTTCCGAGGAGTATGGGGACAGAAGACGACGTCGACGCATTAACCCAACACCGTGAGTGCCAGTGGCAACAATAACAGTCCCTCCCGGAGCGGGGCATGTGCATGTGTGCCGCACCTTCGCCGTGCAGATGGAGAGGGAGAATAAGCCCAAAGGATGAGGTGGACGTTCTGCGTATGCTGCTGAGAAGGAAATTGCCTCTGGCATCGGCATCGACATCAGCTGCATCGTCGAACTGCCGTCCACGGGGCATAATGTCGGGGGAGGTCACCGCCACCTTATACCATATGGGAGCGGTGTGCAACGCGAGCAGCCATCGGAGCAGAGGATCAAAGCGGTACCGAAAGAATGAACGGGACACTTAATGTGGCCCCGTGCCGTAATTAGCAAAGCTCCTGGCCGAACCAAATGTGAACTTTTAATGAAACGAAGCGAACAAAAAGGAGCAGTGTGACCAGCAGTGTCTCGGTGTGTCGGCTTACTCATGTATCGATTGAGAAGCTTCACGATGATGGCGTAGGCGACTCGCAACCAAAAAAACAACGGACGGACGGGGCAGCACGTGATGCCCCCATCTAGTCGGATGGCTGTCTGGGGTTCGTAGCTGCGTAGAGCTCTTAATCCAACCCACATAATAAACGAATCCGACACGTCCCTGCATTTGCTGGTTGCTGCCAGTGTTGGCAGTCCTGCCATCGTGGAGAGGGAGTCAGGTGCAGGGGCGTGGTCGGTGGCATTGGGTCCGCAAAATAATTAAAGGCGACAGCCAAAGGAAAATCATTATTTTTTCGATACAAGCCATCCGCATTCGGCATGCCCGTATCCATATGTGACTCTTCTCGGAGGGAGTCCTGACCCGTGCGCGTGCATCGGAATACAATACAGATGAAGTGGGTGGGGGGAAATCGGGATACGGAATGGACATCCGAATGGGGATGGGGAAATGGGATTGGAAACGTTTTATTATCTGCATGTGTGTAGGGCAGTGCCAGCCCTCGGAGCTGAGGTGTTCACCTCGCTTGCTGCGTTACCTTTTGACCCGACCAAAACAATTCCAAGCAGCTACCAGCCCATCCATCAATAACCACATCACGTTTTTGTTATAAATTTGTTTTATATATTTTTCCATGGCAAAGAACCTCTGTCCCGCCTCTCTGACCTGTCTCCCGTTTCTGCTGCTCCTCCTGTTTAATGCCGAGCGCCGAGCACTTTATGTGCAAATTTATATAGCAATTCGTGCGTTGGCGTATGTGTGTTGTATGTGTGTGTGGCAGGACTCGTATGGAGGTGTAAATCCGGTCATAGCCGATGAAGAGCGCTAAAATATATGTCTGTGTCTGTGTGTGGGATTTTAATCAAAGTTCTTGATGCATCAAGTCCATGTCGTGATGCCTACAAATTAACTTTAGCAAGCGCGACTTTTTAAAGTCAGGCCGAAAGAAAGTTTAAAAAAAGAAATTAGTCTCCTACAGTGCGCCGGGCCCGTTCATTGCGCAAATGAGACTCATCTACAGGTTGGAAGGGAGGCGGGAGCGATAGCGAACCCCCCTGGTAGTACAAAGCATGCACTCAAACTACAATTATGTATACTTGAAGTAAACTTCTGATGAAACTGTAGCAACATTCACAACAGGAGTGGAAAAGCTGTGCTCATTCTCCATTTTCCATGCCCATACTATTTTCATGAATAGAATTCCTGGCGGAGGAGAACGGAGTAAACTTTAAGGACGAGGAGGACTGTAGTGGAGTGGAAAGGAGTGGAGTACCTTAAAGCATGCACACTCATTTGGGTAATGACATTTTTATTCACATTCACTGAAAAGTGGGCTCGCATCGCATTTTCCATTAGAAAATCTAGCCAGAAAGAAAGAAAACATTTCCTGTTTACATTCTCAAAATTGCAAAGTTGCAATTTATGGCGCGATTTGTTTATTTTCATTTTTTTTTTCTTTGTTTTTCCTTCATACACGTCGGCCACAGATGCATTTGTATCTGAATCTGTGTAGCATGAGTGTGTGTGTGGGCCTTGTGTGTGCGGCTGCTGGCGCTCTTTTTGTTGCTTTTGTAGCTGAGGGGGCGGGGCGTTGTGTTGGTTCCTGCCCCACTCTGTGTATGCTACATATTTTACAGCTTTGTGCGCTTGAAACGTGCCTGCTGGACATTAGTCGCCATTCGCATTGAGCTCCGGCCACTTGTCGAACGATGGTCCTGCTGCTGCTGCTGGTGTTCGTATATGGGGCAGACTACGGGGAGACTACGGACTACAGTCAACGGGAGGGCCAACACATTGAGCAGAAGAATGCAATAATACATGGAACGCAGAACGGAAAACAGAATGGGAGAGAGTGTGCTCCTTCTAGAGGAGAAAAATAGAGACAGCAGCATAGCAAGGAAAAATGCTACCCACGACGGGACCTCGGGTGTCGACTACAAGATACCCCCACCTAGAAAACAGGAGAGAGACTTACTCTAGGCGCTGTTATCCGTTGATCCGTGTGGTTGTACAGGGTGTGCTACTGGGAGGGAGCAGTCGTACATACACACATAAACAATATCTATCTGGCTGGACTGGGCTGGGCTGTAGCTGTAGGAGCTGTTGGCCTTCGCAGGAGGTGTGATTGATTGGCACCCACTCGTCGTGTGTCTGCCTAGCACTTCTGCTCCTTGTTACGTATACGCCCCGTGGTGTCCGTCATCACTCATTATCCCACGGGCCGGGCATATGCATCCCCGTTGCAGGCAGGCAGCCAGGCAGGCTCCCACTCGACACTCAACACTCCTCCATATTCCCGCTGCCTTCCTGCCTTGGTCCTGCTCCTGCTACTGCGGCCATTTTCTACACTCTTAGATAACTTTTTCATGCTGCGCTCTGGAGAGAGCCCTGCCCGGCACGTCTTTTTGTTCTGAATACAAAAACGCGCACAATGTGCAAAAGTGTAATGAATTTTTCCGCTGTTGGTGCACATAAAAGAAATGGACAACAACAGGCATGGCGATGGTGGAAGGGGGCAGGGCAAGAAAATGAAGGAAAACGTGGCAAAGGGAGAGGGAGAGAGTGGGGATGGGGCATGGACAAAGCGCAGCTGCATAGAAATTTACTTTTTGTTCTGCACTCACAAAGAGCGGCTAATTAATGTCATTGTTTTTTGACAGCGCAGCGTCCGTTGCATTATTAAAAATGCATTTGGCAGAGGAAACGGCAAAGGCTACAGAGAGGAGGTATGGAGCGGAAGCCCAGCCGGATGCCCTCCTCTCTCCATTTCTCTCTCTCTCTCTCCCGCTGTGTGTGTGGGTGTGTGGGAGGAGGGTGGAGGCCATGTTGTTGGGTGAGCACTTGGAAAATTCCTTAGGCGCACTGGCCAAGGAAACCCTTTTCAGTCTTCTTATTTCCTTATGAGGATGCGTGCGTCTATCCTGCGCCTTCCTTTTGTCTGTTGGCTGCCAAACATCACATCCCGTCACTTTCTTGGGCAAATAAGCGGCGACTCGCATACAAAGGACTGAAAGGCTGTTTGCATAACAATTTCTATTGATTATTTTTGTTTGTATTGAGAGCTCCCCGCCCCCGCCGCCACCGTCGCCACTGCCTCGTGGCATGCCTCTGTCTGGGGCAAACAATGCAGCAAAGTATGCCGGGAATTTCTATTATAACCGCAAAACAAAGGACACAACAAAGTTTCAATAAAAAGCCATATCCCATCTCCTTGCGCCGTTCGCAGTTCACCGCCTGCTAACTGTTAATGCGTAAAGTGGGCGTGGTCGAGCCTCAGTCGACAAATATCAACGCTCTGAATCAGAATCATTCGCCCGCTGCCGGTAAGCATCTGGCATCTGGCACTCATGTGAAGCGAAACTTCAATGATTTTCCTCGTGGAATCCAGGCTCAAGCCCAGGCCCAAGGTTCCCAGGCTTCCCTAATTGAATACGTTAAGTTCGTCCACCCGTCCCGCTACTTTCTGACGTCTGGACGTGCAACAAATTCATTTTGCAACTTGTGCCACGACTCGAGGCTCGAGTCTTGACTGTCACTGACTCGACTGTTGGTAATTATAATAAACAACAACTGTGTCCTGTTTACTTCATCATAATTAACATAATGGGACTTCAAGTACAAAGATGTTGACAGTAAACAAGAAAAATATGACAAGATTTCCATGTTTTCCTCGCCTTTGTCGTCGTTTTACGACGCTCCAGGACGAGCAGCACCAGCAGCAGCTCTTGGGGCAGTAACTCTTTGGGCCCCACGCTCGCCTTCCTTGGAAAAGCCACATACACATCCAAAGCCAGAGAAAGAGCGGGAACCAGAACCAGAACCAGAGCTTGTCCTTGTCCCGTTTAGCCATTTTTCCCTGTTACTCAATGTTTGTATTGTCATTGTCTCTCCGCCGTAGCGTGGCCCCTTCGTGTGTGAGGCTCTGGTAGAGACTGCAAGAGTGCTGTTTGTCCTTTGCCTCTTTGCCGTCGTGCGATTCAGTCGTTACGGCTTTGTTGCCCCATCTCTTACTCTTAGTGGGTCTTCTGCCCCCTATTTGTCCTCCGTAACGCACTCAAATTAATGCGACTTCATTAACACTGTTTACCCGTAAATGTGTCGTGGTCAGAAGGGAGATGGAGAAAGAGTCGGAGTCGGTCCCGGAGTCGAAGAAGCTGATGGTTCAAAGGAGCCACCGATAACCAGATTCGGAGCCATGAAATTGCGACAAAGATTTTTCTTTAAGGCGCACATATTCAAATTTAATTTCCCCAAAAGAGCAGCAGAGCGGCGGCTGCCACATGGAAGCCAAATAACCAACAAAGCACTTTAAAATAATTTAACCACCCAGCGGTGCTCCTGTCCCCTACAGGAGGGCCCCATCCACTGCCCCTACACCTCAGGCGAGGGCCTGAGGTTGACGTTGACGCAGCCTCTGAAGGGAATGACTTTAAAATGCGACATGTCATTTCTTACTTTTCAGCATTTCCCCAAGCCAACAACACCCACCTCATTCCTGGAGGGTCGGCGGTAATTTTGTTGGGCCACACCCACTCCATACGAATGTCCCGTGGGAGTAATTTTGCGTTTTGTATTTTGCGGTTTTTTGTGCGCTCCTTCGCGCTCTCGCCGGCTGCTCCTTTCCCGTTTTCCCCATTTTCCAGCATTGAATTCAGCTTTCGGCTTGGCGGCGGCGTCTTTTTTCGCTGGTTTTTATACCCGGTACTCGAAGAGTTTAGGGATATCTTAGTTTTATGATTGATTTGGTTTTGTGTAACACCCAGAAGAAAGAGTTTCTGAACACATAGAGTATATACATATGCTCTTCGTCCGCATCAATAGTCGAGTCGTTATGTCAATGTCTGTTTGCCCGTCCATCTTTTCGACGGCCAAGATCTTAGAGACCATAAGATCCAGAGCAACAAAGTTTTGTATACTGACTCCTGTCATATCGCACTGTTACAAGTGTATTTCAAAACAGTACCGGGTATAAAAGCAGAGCCGCGGTCCTTGTGACGACATTCTCACATTCCCCCTCGTTTTTTACAAATTCCCAAATTTGCTGAGGTATACATATGCTCGAAAACACACATATGCATCCGTACGTGGGAATACACTCAGCGAAAAATGCGGAGACCGCGGCAGTGGCAATGGAAGTGGCAGTGTGGATAAAGCTGCTGTGACTATCTGTTAACCCCAATTCTGGCAGGCTGGCTGACTGGATGGCTGGCAGTTGGGCTTTAGTCTGTCGCACTAATCAAACTTTATCTGAGCAACTTTATGCTTGACTTTGTCTTACCCTCAATCCGTACTCCGTACTCATCCGCATCCTTGTTCCCGTTCTCGTTGTCGTTGTCGTCCTTGTCCTCGTCCTTCGCTTCCTTTGCTCCATCTTCTCTTTCGCCGCCTAAGCCTTAGTCAAACAGAAAACACACACAAAATTTTGGCCATGTAATCAAACACATGCGGATGAGGGACGGACGGGTTCCGCGCTCTCTTCTTACATAAGCGTGTTTGTGTGTGTGTGCCCAGTACACACACCACACACATAACGGGATACATATGCACAAGGATACTCGCTGGTGCTTGCATGTATTTGTTTTAAGATGAGTTAGAAATATTCGTGCTTGGTTTGTTTTATGGCACCATAAATGCTTGTTTCATTGCAAAGTCGCACATTTATTTCCTTTTGGCGTTTTGCGGTTTCAGTTTGCGCCAGTATTCCTCCCAGTATGCCACCAGAATCCTCCCGCCTATACCCTACACATGCGCACATTAAAGAGCTGTAGAGGATTGCTGGACTGCTTTAAAGCCGTCACGGGTACGGGAACGGACAGCAGTATGCACGGGTATGCAAGAAATCGAATACTAAATTTACTTTACGCCGGATACAAGAGTTGGTACGAGTATATGTATATTGAAGTTTATGTTCGAGTGGAACGCGTTGTGATAATAAACGCAAATGACTGCTACGGGAATTGGTGAACAAGCGCTCTTTGGACAGGAGCGGAAACGAAACGAAACGAAAAAGGACCGCAGCGGCAGCCACAAGTTGCACAGCGCACAAATTCGCTTCTCATTTGCCAAAGAGCGCGGCGGGCGAGATGATTTTGAAATTACAAAACAAGAAGAAAGTGGAAACTCGAGCCGAGCCTCATTACGCATGCCAGTGTTTTGGGAATACTGTTCACAATTTCACAAGGATATGGAAGGAAGAAGCCGTAACCGTAGCCGTAGCCATAGCCATAGCCATAGCCATAGCCGTAGTCGAGCCAAGAAGGGTGACAAGCAAGAAGCAACGCAAAAGGACAAGTCAAAACGGGGAAATGGGGCAGTGCTCCGAGGCATCTTAGTGGGCGTTCGTTCTCTGTCCGTCCCTAGGAGTCGTTTGCCCCGTAATGAGCTAAAAATAAGTTCCCTACACCGGGCCAAAACAGAGGAGCACAGAACAGAACGCAGAGCAGGACCAGAACTAGAACCAGAACCAGAAGCAGAAGCAGGACTTTGAGAGGCCAAAGACGCAGCAGCCTGATGCCGCGTCTGATGTGATGTGAGCTGCCTGCTGATGTCTGTGCATGGTTTATGCATTAGCAGCAAAGTAAACCTCAATCAAGCACAACGAGTAGGGTGTAGGGCGTAGGGAGTAGGGCGTAGGGGCGGGGAGTGATAGTAGACAGGAGCTTTCATTGCTCGGTTCTCGGTGCTGCTCAGCCACAGCCCTCAAACCCTCGCCTTTACCTCGTCGAGCGCCATTAACGTCTTCAACTTCCTGTTAGTGAATATTTCAATTATTAATGCCGCCCAGGACCCGTCCTTTGGCACCCGTACACCCGTGTAGCAACACATAAAAATGTAAAGCAGCGTCGTCGACTACCTGTTCTGTCTCTTGTCTCCAGTCCGCGTCCTCGTCTTCGTCTTCGTCTTGCTTCCTAGAAAACTTTAAGCTTTTGAGGATTCTAGGGGGAGAGAGAGAGAGAGAGAGAGCAATGATGACGTCGTTACAGTTGTCGCCCATTCCATACCGTTCCGCTGCTGCTGCTTCATCTTCGGCTAAGCTCTGTGTGCTGATGGCACATTGTGCATTTTTCATAATATGCCTGCAATTGTGAGTGGGAAATGTCGCCCCATACACATTAATGGAGCCAACGGAACGGATGGGGACATCTTCGGCGGGTGCGTCGTCCGTGTGACCACACAAAAGTGGCTTAGCGCAAAGCCTCGGGTCTGGGTCTGGGCTGAAAAAATGCACGCTTTCAGAGGCATCATCTGCCCAGTCGTCTCCGTCTCCGTCTCCGTCTCGGTCTTCGTCTCCGCCACTAGCCCTTCACCGTCATCATCTCAGCGACAGCGACAGCGGCACTGTCTCTACAAGTATCTCTCGGGTTCGGTGTGGTGTGCTCTGCTCTGCTCTGCTTTGTTAACTTATCCGTCGGGATTGGAAACAAGCTGGTGCCTGGTTAGAGCCTGGAATATGGCTGAATGACTGACTGTCTGACTGTCTGGACTGTCTGTAGTGCCTGTGCTGACGGACTGACAGATAGACAAGCAGACCAAGCCGCATAGGCATCCTGGCTGGCATCTTGACTGCCGCTGCCGCATTTGAGGCATGGCCAGTGGGAAATTCGTATGATCTCACAGCTTGAAAACGGCTGCGGATGCAGCTGTCTTCTGATTTATGCAGTTGTGGAGAGACTGAGTCCGGGGACAGGAGATTGATGTTCTGGTCTGTCTCGCTCTATCGTACTCGCTGGCGAACCATTCAAAGTCGTCAAGAACAGACCACGTGCTCTGCATCCATCCGTGCCGTCATCAGTCATTGATACGCCTTCGTAATCGTTGTCATTGCCACAATCCACGCCCATTTTAGCCCCAGTTCAATTCTGTTCGGTACTCTTGAGTTCCGGTCTGTCGGTCTTGTCGTCCTGTCGTCCTCGGCATATCCCGGACTTCATTACGGGTGTTCGACGTTCGGCGCACGGTGAATTCATTTACATTGGTCCTCAGGTTAATTTTGACAAATGGCTTCGATCTCCCTAATGTATTGGAGTAATTTAGCAAAATTAATGCCCTAATTAATCAGGCAGCGTCCGCTTCGACTGAGTCCTCTACACCCAAGCCCAACCAATCCCTACCACCTCACCCACACCCACATTTATAGACAATCTGTCGGTTATCTTGGTCTTATCGATGTGTATTGGCTGCCTGTCTATTTAGCAATCAGTTGCGCAGCTTGTCTATGTCTTACAGTCAGTCCTCCGCCCACAGTCCTCAAGGGGCGAATTCAGGACGGTGACCGGGATAGGGACTGGGTCCGGGTCGTATAATGAGGCTTAGTTTGTAGCTTAACGTGAGGCACATAAGGCGTCCCATAAGGTGGAGCCTGAGACCGGAAATACGTGAACGCGCGAAAGAAAGTGTGTGGTGCGGCCGGAACGTGGAACGGAACGCACAATACGCCAATCAAATAAATTTTGCAAATAAATTGGTATAGTTCGGGGCTCACGGCTTTTCACTGCTCCTCCCACTGTCCTTCTACTGATGAGGTGCGTGTGTGAGCAAGTCGATTCCCGCTGATCTAATACCCAAAGTTTTCGTGATTTAATGCTGCCTGTGAGCTATGGACACTGGGCGGTGGGCGATGGTCCACACCGAGATGACCGTAATTCGAGATGCCACATCTTGTTTTGCCCCACGCCTTGGGTCTTCAATTATCCACAACTCAATTAGAATTTGAGGGGGACTTTCTATCGGCAACTCTACGCACCGGAAACCCGATACGCGAGCGAACAAAGTCATTAGATCGAAATCATCAGCGATATGCGGCGGTCCAAACATTTTATTGCTTAATTATGTCATTAATATTGAGAATCATAACTGTAGCTCCCCATCATACTCATAGAGATATACAGACTCTTCCTGAGACCCTCTGTCTCTGTGTCTGTCTGTCTGTCCGCGAGGAAAAAACTCAATTGGTAACAAAGATATTTAGCAATTTCCGGTAGCTGCGTTCGACTCCAACGCCTTCTTCCATGGTTCCATGTTGATAAATTCGACTGAAAATAATTTAATTTTGTAATTTTGCCGGCGCTACGACGGCAGCCAAAGACACAAGCACGAGCCAAGGGAGCCAGAAGGAACAGGAGCGGGGCAGCTGGGGCTGGAGCTGGGGCTGCCTTCTCAGCCGCATAATTTTTCCACTTTCGCTATCGAGTTTTCCGATGCCCCGCATCGTCGAGTCGCGTCGCGTCGATTCGCCTCGCTCCAAGTTGTCAGCGCGCCAAAACACAAATTGGCATAAATGTTTTTTAGCATTGACAAAACGGTTTTTGGCATATACATGGAAGCCCTATCGATATCCTTGATCTAAATTGTGCACCACCGCAAGCGATCAATAAAGGAAAGTATACTCGCACTTGGACAAGTATATTTCGGGTCTAGGGGCTACGGTCTAGTGTCGAGGCGCCGCGTCTCATAGGACGAGGACGAGAATGAGGCGCAACGCAGCGCAAGGAAAGGTCCTGCCTGAGTGGGGATTTGCATGAACAGCGATTTAGTCAAAAGTTGCCACGAATGGCCTTTCAACTTTTGCGCCGATAAAGTTTCGGCTTTTATCCTGCCCCTGCCTTTTCTTCTGTGTCTTATCCACCTTCCTGCCCACAATTACGCCCCGTCACATCCTGTTTGGAACAATAAAACTGTATTATGAAATTAACAAGTTGTAAAAGCAATTTTAATAAGCATTTGTGTAAATAATTGCCATTGTCTCTCCTCACAAAATTGCCCCGCGTACTCGTACTTTCCGGCGCGAATACGACTTCTGCTGCAGCTGCACATTTGGGTGACAGAAGATAGTATCCTGGTGGCAGGCCCTGCGGTGAGCGTGCGGCCATTTATGCAGTGCTTGCATATTCTTTTAATTTTGCAATTAAATATTTAATGAGCTGCGCCAGGGAAAACCACGGGAACAGCAGAGTCGCCAGCATTTTGCAGTCATTGCGGCACTCTCATTAGTGGCAGAATCGCAATAGCGACGCGTCGGAGAGATGTGAATAATTACGGCGACTGACGGAGTTATCCTGCCTGCCTGCCTGTGTTTCAGGCCAGTTTTACTCTAATTGCAAAACTGTTGGCCCAAGAACCCTGAACCTGGTCCCACCCACTCTTAGACCAAGCCATTCGGATGCCCCAAGTGGCTTCCTTTGAACGATCTGCATCACTGAGTAACCTGGAACTCTATTTGAGAAGTGACGATTGGAGACCGGCTGGCTGGCTCATTCGAAATGCAAATGAAAATGAATTCACGGCAAGTGCAAGAAGATTACAGTTCCCTGTTCCAGACACTACCATGTCCCTCATGGTGCATTCGGTGTTCGAGTGCAGTATCGATTGAACTCGTATTTAGTCGGATTCATGGAACTCCATGCCAATCCGGTGCGGACTGGTCATGTGGCACTTTCATGCTTAATTGTCGCCACACGGACTCCACAAATGAGAGACCTGTGTGCCGCATATGGAATATGGAATTTTCTGCGAATTCGCATCGGATAGTACCGTATCGTTTTATGTGCATTTCACATGCAATTGTAGAATTAATTGCATACTTTTATGTGACTTTAAGGCCGCCATTCGCGTCAGAGCAGAGCCCAACCGCAGAAATCGGCTTTAATCACTGTTCACCGTCCAGGGCCACGACCACGCCCTCGCCCTCGACCAGAAGCAGCAGCAGCTACTCGCGGCAGACGATTGAGGGCTCTGTGCAATGGTCTTGCAAATCGAATGCCAATTTTCGACTCATTTCACGGAACACTTGAATTGGTCTGCAGGAACCAGCGACCAGGGAGACCGACCAGTCGGAGGACCAGCCACTCGTCGGCGGGCTTGTTTGGGGCTTGGGCTTGGGCTCTTCTCGTTTCGCTTAATCGTAAAACTTCTGTTTTCGATGGCATCGACGACAGGCGCATTGGCAAGTCCCGGATTGCCGGACTGCCTAGTTTTGTTTTCTCTGGCTTTATTACGGCTCCGCCTAACTGAGAACATGACTGCAGGACAGGACTGCGAGGGCTGTTCGAACAATAGTTTGACTCTACAGATCGTACGAATCGCAGAGAGAGACGGCAGAAGAGACGGCAAAGCATCGGTCCTCGCCGTGCATATGGATACGACTGCTGCTGTGAGTGCTGCTTTCCGCCGTAATTGCGCGTCGCGTAGCGGCTGCTTCGACATTTGCGCTGGTTGCGATTGGGTGTTGTTCTTTTTCCTTTGGTCTCTCGTTCGCTTAATGCTTTCAAGTTCCAATATATCGTCAATGGCCACCACATACTTCAGCTGCAGATAGCAGAAAGCAGCGCAGTTCAAGGCTGGCCCTGGCTGTGACTCTGGCTCTCTGCTTCTGGCTCGTGGTTAAGCCCCCTAATTGCGTGGCCCGTGACACCGCAGAGGCCCCTCACTGTGCCGCCTAGCATTTGAGTGTAAGTGTGTGTAAGTGTCCCCCGAAAGTGTGTCAGCTGTGTGCAGCAGCCAGCGTCGAGCGTCGACAGTCGAGAGCTGTGCGGCAGGCAGCGTATGTGGCAATTTCTGAATCGCTTAAGTTGTTGCTGTTTCTGCAGTCGATTTTCCATTAAATCGAATCGTCCTGGCACTCGTATTGGTTTTGCGGTCATTTCCACCGCCGTTAGCCGTCGACCGCCCACCACCCCGTGGTCCCTCCACACTCCACACTCCACGTCCCCGACCCCCACTCCGACAGATACGCCAGATCCGGCAGATGTAATGGCGCCTTCTCTGGACTCAGGAATCGAGTGTATTCGGTAGTTAAGGAAATGGACTCGCATGGTCAACATTCGGGATACATTTTCCACGAGTTTCCTCAGATAAGGCAAAGCATAACAAAGTTGTGCAACGCATGGAAATTTCGCTCATATGGAAAGTGCTTCGAACGTTCGAACGCTCGTTCCGTGATGTATTTTCATTGTAGTTCAATAAGTGCGAAAGTTCCAGCGATAACACGGAAATTGAGAACTGGAGAAATGGAGAAACGGAGCTTTGCAACAATGTTTTATCCATGGCACACATAAATTATTCCACACAGAAGGAAAGTCGCCTTTCGTTCGCCATTTCCCCATCTTTCAGTGGGTGGATGTTTGTCAAAGTTATATTATGATGTTTAGTGTTTAGTTTCTGCTGTCCGTTGGCCCGATCCACGCCTCCACGCCTCGACGACTCTGTCGGACTGGCGGAGGATTACAGTACCCCTTAGTCTACCCCATGGTGGCCACGACCGCAGAGGCTTCAGATGTTGGGGGCGGCTGCCCTTGATGTTGCGTTGCCTCCATGTCCTTTGTGCAGCGAAGTGCAAAACTTTTCAATGGGCAGCCGAGTGGAATTGACTGCACACGTAACCGAGGAGAGCGCGAGCGAGGATACGGCTGCCACTGCCGTTGCCGTTGCCGCTGCCTTGGAGCCAGCTGCTCGACTCTCTTTCTCAGCTTTGTTTCGAAGGACTTTTAACGAATTTCATTTAACAAACTGCGGGGTCCCCGGACGCATGAAACAGAAGGTGTCGCCCCAGAAAGGGAGTGAAACAACAGCCACAAATGCTCCAATTGTGTGTCTGTGAGTGGGTGTGTGAATGTCTTTATGTGTGTGGCCAAAAGAATGCTCGTTGATTATTTATGGGGCAACCCGGAAAACGGGGAACATTCATTAAATTTGTATACTCTGTAGTATACAAGTATAGGCCCCAAAACGCGTGTATGAGTACGAGTGTGGGGCTATCCTCTCGGGCAGCGCAGCTTCTGTCGGTTGGTAAATTGGTACATTCTATTTTGGGGTTACGGTTACCCCCAGGAATGGGTTATAATACTCGTAGCTCCTCCAGAACTCTCTCACTCCTGCACATACTCGTATACTCATTAGCGTGGTGCCCGTTATCATCAATTTGCATTAAATAACGAAACGCTAAAAAAGTTTAACGACAAAACAAATTGCCAACTCCTCTGCGACGACGACAACAACACCAGCGGCAGCAGCAGCAGCAGCAGCAGCAGCAAGAGCAGCATCAGCAAGTGGGAGCTCTTTTTGCCGTTGATTAACAATTTGTGTGCTTTTCCTCTCCCTTAGACTACCCACCACTGTACGTGTGGCAGTGTTGAGTGTGTGTGTGTGTGTGGAGCTGCCGCTTGATGTATTTATTTATGCGACACGCGAAATGATAGATTTCTACTCTCCACATATTTATCAAAATGAAAAGCAGCCAAGTCGGAATCCAGAGAGGACCCCAGTGGGAGTGCGAGGAGGCATGAAGAGAAAACAAAGCTCTAGGGAGATCCGAACGGGATGTCCCCTGCCCCTTGCTCCCTGCCCCTTGCCCTCTTCCACCTCGCGCTGCAGGGCAGCGAGCGAGCAGACATTTTTTTGTTGGCCTTTCATGGCAATGTCACGACGAGAGCTGAATGTTAAAAATTCCTTGATAAATTATATGACACGGCATCATGTGTCACATGGGGGGGTGCCGACAGCAGCAACAGCAACAACAACCACAGCAGCAACGAAAGTAGGCGTCCCGAATCGGGGGCACAAACACAAATAGACGTGCAAGGTTGTGGAGTTGACGGAGCTGTCAGATTCGGTGGCAGCGCAAGTGGGAAATAATTTGAATAATCTTCGTTACGGTGGAATTTGTCTATGGCTGCCGGGCTCTGATTCGCGGATTCGTGCGCGGGATGGACTATCATAGCTGGACGCGACATCGATGATTGCTGGCAGGGAATGTGTACAAATATTTCATCTTTATGGCTTTAATATCCTGTACGGCTGCAAGCAGCTGCCAATATCCTGTCTGCACTTTGCTAAATTTCGAAGGATCAATGCGAAGCCTGCCCAAACATATTAACTTAATATTTTTACCCCTGCACTCCCTGCTGCCGACCGAAACACCATCACTAGATCTGGATCCAACAAAAGGGACGTTCGTTATGGGAGCTTGTTTGTACGAGTATGAAATGACATTTTAATGCCACGTTATATTTTCATTGTTGTTGCTGTTTGTCACCATTGTTGTTCTTGCCAGCGCCATCATCGTCCCCCACCACCACCACACACACGAGCGAGCGAGCATCGAACGGTTTGTGGCAACATGTAAAATCCATTTATTTTGACATGAAACACATAAATCTATATTTGATCCATTTCTTTCTTTCTCCCGCCCATACACACTGCCACACGTGCAGCAAGGGGTGGCAAGAAGGGAAAGAAGGTGTAAAGTCATTTCCTTGGCTCTATAGAAATTCCCTTCGCAGCTCGGCTTTGTCTGCGTGGATGCTTTAAAAAATCAAATTTGACGTTTCTTATAGAAAATGACATTTATGCTTTTCAATTTCACGTTGCGTTCACTCGCATTACGAGCATCCTGCCCCATGTGGAGCTGGAGCCGGAGCTGGAGCCGGAGCGTCCCCTAATTGAACTTAGCTCTGGGATAAGACTATAAGAGTGCTCGAAATCTAGTCTGTCTGCCATCGATGATGGGATGGTGACTCCTGCTTGCCGCACTCTGGAGCCTGGAGTCTTCAGTCTCTGGTATCATTGCCAGGGCAGCAGCATAATTGATTATACACAGTGGCTGCAGATACGAGACCAACAGTGCATCTATCTGAAACATAAACTCGACACTTCGAGCGGCCACGCCTATACCATGCCACGGCCGAGCCAGAGGAACAAGAGTATGCCATTAGTACTCTTCATTCGGACCTGCAGTTGGGGCACTTGCCACAGCTGCCCTGAATGGATTGTATCCGAAGGGTTACTCCTTTTCTATGAAGCATCTATTCCTTGATTGGTTAAATGGTTAGGTCTTGGGATATCCTTAGATTTAAGGGCATTTGGTCCTCGACTCCGAGAAACTGTTAATATGAATTATGTTTTAAGCAATGTTGCAACAATATTTGCTACGCAAATGTCCTCCTGCAGCGTCAGGGGCGGTACTCTAATCCCTGGCTGTGTGTGATCCTGACTATGCGCCTCCTGCTGCTTACTGCCTCTGCTGTCTGCTGCCTGCTGCCTCTGTTGTGTTGCTGCTTAAACAGCATGCTGTTTCTGCTTGGCCTGCTCTTCGATGATTAATTATATTGCTTTTGTTCTGCATGCTGCTCTGTATTTCTGCTGCTGCGTCTTTTGCAATACAACTGAGTATGCTTCCATTTGCCAGAGAGAGAGAGTTTGTGTGTGTGTGTGTGGGTGTGTATCTGTATCTGTGTCTGCGAATGTTTCAACTTTGTTGTTCGCCCGTAGCCCGTATCTCGTACTGCAGCCAACGCATATAACTTATACATACAGCCTCACATATGATGCATATAAACTTATGTACATATGTATATAGTACTGCTGGCAATTTACATTGTTCGCCAACGCAGCATTCAAACAATGCGGTTGTGCACTCGCACTCACACAGACGTAAACTCTTACACTCGCGTGGCAACTGCAACGTCGGTGGGTGTCAGCAGCGGCGGCAACAACAATGGCTACACACGTTTATTGTATTTGACATTGTTTCAAAAGTTAAGTTGGCTGTGGCCACACATCAGCTCACAACTTGTGTGCATCTGTATATGTGTGTTTGTGCTGTATCTGTGCATCTGTGTGTGTGTGTGTGTGTGTGTGTGCGTGTGTGTACGTGTTTGAGGAATGAAATCATAAATCTGGAATTGCAATTGTAATCATGTTTTGCCCCAACGAGAGGCCGAGTGGCCGAGAGGTCGACACTAAATAGTTGCATCTGCCAAAAAGGATTAAAAACGACATTTCACATATTTCATCCTCGAAATTTGCTCCAATCGAGTGAAGTGGAGTGGAGCAGCAGGCTATACTCCACAAATCCGTTTACATCGTCAATCCTTATTTTTATGAACAAAATTTTACTTTGAAATTAACACACGCTCTGCACTGTAGTACAATGGCTCTCAAGAAGAATGTAAAGACCAGGGTGATGCCCAAAAAGAAAGCAAAGACTGCCCCAGTGTCCAAGAAGAAGTCCCAAAAGGTTTCAAAGTCAAGCTCCAAGCAGCAGAGCCAGCTTAAGACTCTGTTCAGAGCCTCAAATTTTAAGACCACGCCCCAAAGCAATCCTGTCAAGCGTCAGGCGCCGGTGCCGCCCAACCAGCGCGTGTGGCGCAAGACGATCGTCCGCACCAAGCCGAAGAAGGAGGCCAAGCTGCCAAGACTCTTTCGAGCGGACCGTCGCACCGGCCTGCCCCTCGACTACGAGCGCACAGTGGAGCACGTGATGAACTATGTGAATCCCTATATCGGCAGCAGGCGGCGACGCACTCCTGAGGAGGAGCTGGAGGAAGTTATGGCCAATATGTTCGTGCAGTTGGTTCAGCACGGACCTGATCATCAGGATCCCTGCGAAATAACCCAAAAACTGTGCTCGATGCTGCAGAATGCCAGAAAAGACAAAGGCCACTGCAATGGCAAGTGCGACTGCCAGATGTGGAAGTGCACCAATAATGGTCGTAATGAAGGGCTCAAGCAGAACGCAGCTCTAAGCGATTTCTACAGCGCCTGGTGAGTGCCTGCAAACGGGATATTCGAGGATTATATTACATTATTCTTCCACAGCAAACGAGGACCCGCGCGGACCGGCAGCCCCTTGGGTCCCACCCGGAAGAGCAGATTCAACTACAACCAACTGAAAATTAAGAGCACCTAGAGCACCTTTGTCCTGTCCTTTGGCCATGTCATAAATTGCAATTAGAGATGTTTTTATTAAGTCAAAGGGTCTCCTTGATTGATCAATCAATAGCAATCAATGGCTTGACTCACCGGTAAATTAATCGAGTTATGGCATTGGAAAACTTGAAAGACAAATGTCGGTAAATAAACATATTTTATCCCGCATCCCGCAGCCCGCCGCATATATGTACAAGTATGCATTCTCGTATTTCGGTGTTGCAACTTCATCATTTGTGTGGCCTCAAATGCAAATACATGCAACATTGATTCGGCAGATGCAGAGCTATGCCTCAAATTAAATTTGGAATTTCTGTGGCATGAATGCAACAATTTTTGGCATTTTGCGTCGCCCTTTCTCTCTCTCTCTCTTAAAACTAACAACTGCCTGCTGTAAATAAATTGGGATTCGGATGCGGATTCGTATTCGCACAAAGTGCAATGTCGAATGTTCAGTTAGGGTCACTCGACTCATATCTATGAATTTATTTGCCGCTCGCAGTGCAAAAATGAAATGAGATTTATGGCTATGCCTGGCCCATACCCCCTGACCCCTGCTTGCCGTCTGGTTGTGTGTGTGGCTCTGAAATCCTCTGCTGCAGAGCGCACCTCAACTCTGGCAATTACCGCTGCAGACAAAGGCACTCGAATGCATTTAACAAATTGAATATGGGCTCTCGTTCTCTTTAGGGCTTCTTCAGCAAAAGGGCTTTGCCATTGGCATGTCCTTTGCCCGAAACACGGCAAATACGCAATCAGTGGCCAAATCTTTTAATTAAGAAGTTTGCCTACCTCTCTTTTCCCTTTTCCCCCAAAGACGGCACGAAGTGAAAGCCGACAGCTTTGCGAGCGACAAACTTCGCTCTTCGAAGGTGGAGGAGAGCTTCCTTCTGCCTGCTCTCTGCTGCCTGCTGCCTGCTCCTCCTGCAATAATAAAATTCACGCTAAACTTAACTAATTTCGCGAAAACTCGATTGAACGTAAATAAAACCCAAATGAAAATTTCACAGCAAAACGCCTTTCTCTCCAGCCATTCCCTGCTGCTTTCCCTGCTCCTTTCGTTCCTTTTTTTTGCTACCTTTGACGGGCAGCATTAAACTGAATTCAGCTCAAAATCAATGTGCGTTCGCGAATAATTCATAAAGGAGGAAAAAATAATATCAGTCGAGCGTGCTAACAACCTCACCGCCTTTCCGCTTTCGCCTCTCTGTCCTTACTCTCTGCGTTCATCCAGATGGCAGGTGTGTGTGTGGTGGGACACCATCAAATGAAATGAATCCTTCGGATGTCGCCTTTAGTTATTGATGAGGCTGTGCGTGTGCGTGTGAGTGTGCAGGTGCGGGTGCGAGTGCGTGGCGTATTTTTGCGGCGTATACGTAATATGCAATCAATTTCCGCACAAAGAAATCTGTGGCGGCTCTGTATGCAGATTGTATGAAGGGATTGATTTTGCAGGCCTCTCCCTGCCTAGAGGTTCGACCCGCTCCTTGTGTCTGCTGATCGAGAGGCAATCTCTCGGCATGGTGGTGCCAAAATCCCGGGCCACGCCCATTGGTTACATGCTGCGAATTATGGTAAAGTGTTTGTCCAATGCCCCGTGCCACGAGCCACTGCCTCATGCCCCATGCGCCATACCACACGCCTCTTTCACTCTCCAGTGGGGCTGCTCATTGGGCGCGACAGCTAAAAAGCCAGCTACGACGCATTGATGTCAATGATGGCGACAAGTGCACTCCGCTTCCGCATCCGCGTCCGCATTGTGCCACTGTCAGGCAGGAATCGATCGAGTGGATGGAGCGGGAGCGGGAGGAGGCACTATTGGCTGGTTTCACTGGGCTATGGTGCTATGGGGCTGTGTGACTGTGGGGCCACTTGAGCTGAGTCCCCAAGTTGACAGACAGCTCGCAACGAGCGCGCATTTAACATTGTCTGAACGAGGGCCATTGTGGAGCACTTTGCTCGAAGAGTAGAGCAGCGGCATTGCCAATATATGTATTTGCCACCGCTGCTACGCCTCTATAGCGTCCTCTATAGCCCAGATCGGGGGACGGGCCAGAAGTCTTGTGCGTGCAGAAAGTCGGTTAAGCGCCTGGTAAATACGCCAAGTAGCCAATAGCCCCATGCTCAGTCCCCCTGCCCCGCCCCATCCTCGTCCAGAGCTGGCAACAGCTTTGTGTGCACTAATTTGAAGGGGGCCGCTCCATTTGAGAGTGGATACATTCACTTTAGCATAATTTGATGCGTTTTTAAAAGCAATTCCACGCCGTTTTGCGCAATACATTTGCCGGAACATTGCAGACCAGAAAAGACCAGAGCGAGAGTCCGAGAGCCCGAGAGCCGTGCCGTGGATGCTGACATCCTCGAGGAAACGTACCCCTCAATTGACCAACGGCTGCTTGGGCAATGGGCAACGGGAAATGGGTAAAGCAAACGCTTGGCCTGGATGCCTGACGCCGGATGCTGGAACATGCTGCAAATCATCATAATCATAACCAGGAGCGGGTGGGAGGCGGCATCAAGACGACGATGGGGTAAATATTCAAGTGGCTAATTATGAGGATGCTCTTCTGCTGCTGGGGCCCTCCATTGGGCTTTGGGTCTCGGACAACTTAAAAATGTATAATTTAATTCTGTGGAAAATAATGTTGCGCGTGGGTGCTGAATATTCATGGCTAATTTATCAGTTGTCCCTCTGCCCGTCGGTCAGTGCTCGCTCGCTCCGAATTAGCATTTGGTAGAGCTAATTGGCATAAATACCCAATCCGCATGAGGCGTGGGATGACCCTATGGACGTACTCTACCTGGGATATTCCCTTTCGTCTTACTCGTTTCAATCCCCAATCCTCAATCACATCAAATGCTCACACCTCGCGCGAGTCCTCTGATCCTCTCTGAGGCGGCTCTGTGTGCTTACAACACTCCGCACTCAAAGCAGAGCTTGTTTATCTTTGGCGAATGTGTGTCCACTTGAAGCTTAGCAGAAATGTCGAAAAAGAATCGTGTTTACTCGGCGAATGAGCACTACTCATTCTCATTGAGAAGACCCATCTACCCGCCCTTCTCCATTTCTATACTGTATCCTGTGTCTGTATCCCCCTAGCGAAACGCGCTATTTGCACTCGAATCTCTGTATTGGGCGGGTTCTCAAGGGTCGCCTAGAGAATGTGGGGGCAGCACTGGAGAATGGGGCAGCGGAAGTCTTGTTTCACCAACGCCTTTGCCTTGAAACACACATTGTCGCGAGTGCAATCATTGCAGCGGAAATAAAAACTTAATTTTTGGCCCTCATACACTTTGGAGCAACTATGTAGTGCAGTGTTGGGATGTGAGAGAATTCCTGCAGTTCCTGCGGCCCTTGAGAGCGAGTCTTTTACGATGCGCTACTCTCGCACTGTAGCATTGTAGGGAGCGCGCTGTGATTTTAATATTGTACTCATACAAATTCTAGGAGATTCTCTCGCTGTCTCTCAGGCACTTGACATCTGCTAATCTGTGCCACGATTCCTGGTCTCTAGCCAGGAGGCAGTCCACCCCAGTCTGTTTTCCTTCCTCTCAAGAAGAATGGTCAACGGAAGATACGGCGGTGACTCCTCGAGCGTTTGTCGATGGGGGGTTCCTGCGTGGTAGCCGTGTGGCTAAATAAACAAACTAGCAGCCATCGTACCGTCGTTACCGTGTCATCAGCATTCAGCAGCTGCTCATCGTGTGGCCTGTGGCATTGTCCTCCTGTTGCTCTCCACACTCTATACTCCCTATACACTTGCCCCATCCGTTTGATTGCTATTGTTGCTGTTGCTGTTGCTGTTGTCGTGCAACAATATTGAGATATCGTCTCAAGTGTAAATTGTTATTGACACTTTGCGTAGCGAGCGCTTCAGTTCGGATGAGACGAGACCCCCGGACAGCAGAAATATCATCAATGCCAGTGCCACTGCCACTGCCTCACAGTGCTCCGCGTCCACCCCATCCATCCCGTACTTCTTTCGCGTGGTTATTTCTCCATTGCTCTGTTGCTTGTTTACTGGGAGGAGGTTTTGTTTGCTTTGTGCATTTGAGCAGCGACAAACAGAGCAGCTGTCTAACAGTTTTTTTATCAGGCATCATCTCGAACGCTGACGCGGACTGTGAAGTTTTTAATTAAACTGTGAAATTTGTTTTCTCCGACTCTATAACTGTGCGAACGGCCTGCGAATGCAGTTAATTAAAGTTGAGACTGAGCTGGGCACTGGAGAGCGGGCTCTACACTGCACCCTGTTGCTCAGGAATCTCCTCCCCGAACTAAGCCTTTGCCATCAGTGGAAAACCTGATGTCAGAAAGGGTGAGTAGGGTTTTGTTGCCACAGTTGGACAGGGGGACAAAAATAGGGGAAAAATATGGAAAATACTCGGAAAACACTTGTGCTGGTCGCCCAACCCCTGGCCCACATCTTTATAAGTCAATTGTATATTCAAGAGTCGGAAAACGAAGATGATTGAATGGAACATCATCAGCGGAGAGCGGACCCTTCTGGCTGGTTTGTCCCCCGTGTTGTGTTCCTGTCGCCCCCTCTCTCTCTCTCTGTCTCTCTCTCTCTCTGCAGACAAGAGACTTATGGCAGACTTTTGCGAAACTCGCAATAAAGTGAATCGTTTCCTTGAGCTCATTTCAATATTCTGTTTAAGCATTTTATAATATTATCATTGTGCTTTTTATATTAAATTCCGAGGAACGACAGAACACACGACGCACGACTCACGGCCAGCGGCAGATTCATTTTTTATGTACTCGCAGAAGAGCAGCATCCTTGGCGGATGACGATGCGTCCTGCCAGAGGAATAAGAGCACGAGTATATGTTAATAAAGTGCGTAAACTCGACCAAAATATGTACATTGGATGAGGATAAGGATGAGGCGGAGGCCGATGCTGATGCTGATGCCGATGCCGATGCCGAGGCCTCAGCCTTTCCTTTCCGTTTCTCTGAAAATTGTGTACGCCATAAACCAAACACACGTACGAGTGCCGTCCGTGCATGCGATTGAGTCGTAGCACGGCCATAAACAGCGCCACCGAATGACAAGAAAATCATATAAAACCCGTCCGTTGCGGCTCCCGGCGGCAGCCGTAAAGTGCAACGCATCCGCAAAATAAAGAAATATGGAGTCAATAAAGGAAAGGCCTTTCCTTACCTCACTCTCATTCCGATAACGAGGCTCGGAGATTGCAATTTTCGTAACATCTGGAATCCCTTAACGGAATGCTCACTCTCCCAAAAGGTAGATGGAGCTCTTTTATAGATCTTAGAACTCACTGGGGGAATACACCTCGATAATCCCCTCCACTAGAACATCTGCGAACCATCCCTCATTGTAAACTAAACCTTAAACCATTTCCAATCCAGCAACTTTCTATTAAGCATAATTTGTTTTCATTACACAAAAGTTGTGCGGAAAACTTTCTCTGCTTTTCGGTTGGAGAGGCAGAGGCAGGCCCAGCTGCCCCTTTGGCCTCTCTTCGCCATCCGTTTTAGCATAAATTTAATTGGGCCTATAGAGTCGGTTGAAATTTATTTGCATGGGACAAGAGCAGGCGCAGGGGCAGGGGCAGGGGCATGCCTCCACTCGCACCGAACAGCGACTGAATCATATCAAATCAGAAGCCAAAAATCAAAAAAATTACCCCCAGGATATTTTCGGTTTCTACCAGAAAAGGGGGCCTCAGTCCCAACATCAACATTTCCACAAAGCCATCCACAACCACAACAAACTTACAATCAAAGTTAAATGTAAAACTTTTGGCCAGGCCAGGCCAGAGTCGAGGCCGAAACCGAAGCCGAGGTCGAAGTGGAAGTCATTTTCATTAGTGTCGCGGCGATTACTCAGCGAATGATTTGTGTTTGATCTTTGGGGGCACTTTAAAGGCCGCTGCTCCGTGGTTGGGATTGGGATTTGGATTGGCATTGGCTTTGGGCCTTGGTTTGGGGTTGGGGTTGGGGGTTTGTTAAACAAATGATTCGACATCGTGATTGGATGATTCCTCTGGTAACAGTTCATTGGGCCCAGACCTCGCAGAGCTACTGCTACTTCTACTTCTACTTCGACTTCTAGTTCTCTAATGAACGATATCCTGTCAGATATCCTGTCGGGTAACTGGTAACGGGTCCATCCGCAAGTAGACGGAGGCGGAGGCTAATATGCAAAGGCTCTTCTTATCTGAAGTGTGACGTGGGTGATGCTGATGGGTGATGGTCAGAACAGTCAAAAACAAACCCGCACAAATCCGGAAAACGTGGCAATTGTGTTCGTCCCTCATGCCCACGTCTTGTACGAGTATATCCCTGACTGACTAGGGACATTGTCTTCGTAGTCGTACTGTCGTTGTAGTGGGTATCCTTGCCAAAATACAAATATTCGTTTGTATATAAACTGTGAAGGTCGTTTCATGAGCTAAACCGCAGCGGCGATCCCCTCCGTCCCGGTCTACTCCTGGAGCCATCCAAGCGTAGAGTCTCCTGACCAGGCGCCCAAACTCGAACCCCCATCCAGCCATTCCCATCCTGAGACCCATAGCCAGCTATTCATTTGGTTCGTTGTGCTTCATTCATTAGCTTGCTTTCCGTTTCCGCTTCATTCAATTCTCGTGATGCCTTTGCCGCCGGTTGCCACCGCTTCCACTGACTTAATGCCATCGACATCGACTTCGACATCGACCCCGAATCCGTAACCGTTACCGTAACCGTAACCGTGGTCTGTATCCTGCGTTAAATGCTCTACTACGTTTTTGTTCTCTGCTCTCTCTCTCTCTCTTTCTCTCTCTATCACTCTCCCTTTCTTTCTTTCTCAGACTCTGACTCCGGCTGGATGTTTATTTCTATGCGGCAATTTTCGACTGAACACGCCCCTCGACCTCCCCACAGCTCCATCTTCAGCTTCGGCTCCGGCTCCGGCTTCAAGTCCGCTGTTCCCTCGACCGACTCTCTGTTTCGCAATTCATTTTCAATTTATCTTGCCTAATATCGACATGCTTTTAGGTATCGCTTGGCTCCAAGGCTCCTTCGCTGGATCCCAACTGGAGCTCAACTCTGGCTGACACGCGGACGAGCGGACGCAACCAAGGAAAGGAGACACCCGACAGCCCGTCGCACTTCGCAGTTCTGCGTGTGTTTGTGAGTGTGCGTCCGGGTCGTGTTGCCGCTTGATTGTGGGGCATTTCGTGAAGCTTAGCTGCCATTTTACTTCTTGGCTTATCGACTTCTATTTGCGCATTATTTCAGAATTAATAATTCAATTTCGAGATGCCGAAAAGTGGAGCAGTAGCACCAGACAGGAGGCCCTGCGCTCGAAAGTTTTCAATTTGGGTTTGGAGCTATCCCCACTCCATCGCTTCCTCACTCGTAGCGTCTGCTCCATAGACTGTGACCCGCATTTCAGAAGCCAAATTTCAAATTCCGATTGATTCATTTGTGTGTCAACTGCACTACAGAACGACCATTTGCTAGTTCTCATTGTGGACGTTGTAAATCTTTTGTTGCACTTGCGTCGCCCTCGCTCGACATCGCTCTCTTTGCTTGCCTCGTGCCTCGAGTGAGTGCTGGTGCTAGTGCTGGTGCTGCTGTGTGTTCTCTCACTTTGTATTAACAATTCCGGGCAAAGTGCTCCTCCAGCTCTGCCCACTTTCATCTATTTTAATAAAGTTAAAAGCCACCCGAAAGACCCAACAAGAGCTCTGGCCGGGCTGCCGGGCTGCCGGGCTGCCATGCTGCTTGACACATTGCCAGACGCCACTGTTGCTGGAAGGATTCAAAAATTTAAAACAGTTTTCGTTTGTATGTATTTATCAGTTTAGTATATTAGTGACTCGCTTGGGTCTGCCTTTGCTTCTGCTTTTTCTTGTGCTCGTGCTGCTCCTTTCGCTGCCCAAAATCGTTGCTTAAAGCGAGAGAAAGGGAAAGCACACACACACACACACACACACAGACATATACACTCATTCATAAACATGCGCGGTCCTGCATCCTTCTGCTTTGTCAGCCAGTTCAGTTTTCAGTTTTTCCAGTTGCACTTTTCCCTGGCTCTAGTTCACACTCCCCCCTCCCAATAGTAAACTGCGACCATCCTCCACTTCGTTGCCAACACATCGGTCTGGCAAGTGGAAAGTGCTTACATTTTTCTGGCAGCGGAAATGCATATTGCTTCCGGCCTTTTATTCATTTCCCCTTTGCATTTTTTGCCTCTGCCGCTGCCTCTGCTTGGCGTTGGCCAACTATTCCTTCCTATTCGCAAAGCCTTGCGATCCTGGAGTTCTGTTTCGGGAATCAGATTGGGCTTGGCTTCTGGTCTGGTGTTTTCTGTTCAGGTTGGGAGCTAGCATCAGCCCCCCGCGTCGAGGGGCTCTTTACAAATTTTATGCTGCGGTCATGCCAAAATGCATTGTAAATGGAAGAAATGCGAGCAAGTATGCGAGTGTGTCTGGCTCTCAGTGTAAATAAGTTTTGAGTTTGTCTTTCGCATACGCTACTCTACCCTTTACCCTTTATGCCCTTCATTCCACTATCTTCACTTCTCTCCCCTCTCTCTACTCTAGGGGGCAGTGCAAAGAATCAGCAGCAAAAACTGCAGATTGTTATGGCTGTCAAGGCCCTCCACACTGAGGAAAAAGCAACCAAAAAACCCACTCTTACATCAGACCTTAGGCTCCTCAACTTTCTTTAAGCTTTCAGTCATCAGTATTTTCTGTATTTCAGTGGAAGATTTAAATGGAAAATCAGACTCCAGAAGCCACCCGAAATGATGAATACATTTCGCTTGTGGATTCAGATAGCTTTTTCCAGTGCAAGAGCTGGTTCGGTGCCAAATTTCACACACAGATACTGAACGGTTTCTCTCCTTTTCTTCCTTTTTTTTTTTTCGAATTCTTTCTTTATTTTTCCCTTTCCCCGACTGCTGCTGCTGCTGATGATGTTTTTGTCGTTACGCTTTGTGTGTCCTTGTCGTTGCTACGTTGCTACGATGCTTGTGCTGGTGCTGGTCCTGGAGCTGGTGGCGGTGCTGCTTCTGCTGGATCTGATGTGTTTTTGCAGGATGAGGCGGATGATGGCTGATGGTGGATGGTCGATGGTGGCAAAGGGTCAGCCGAGTCGAGCAGCTGCAAGAGGGTATCGCTGGCTCGTAGCTAGTGCTCGTCCTGTGGCCATCATCGAGAGTGCTACACTAGAATTAATCTTTGTCAAATGGCGTTGCTTTTGAGTTGCTCTTGCCAGAGACAGAACCGACAGAGGGCCACAGCCAGAGCCAGAGCCACAGCCACAGCCAGAGCATACAACATACAACATACCAATTGAGATACATTGACTGTGGGGCTGCGTGCGAATCGAACAACCAATACGAGAAGAGTACGTGCACTATCTGCGATCAGGTTGGACAAGCCTAAGCCGGCAGTTTCGTATGGGCCTGCTAAGAGTACGTATACAATGAGTAGGCCAAAGGCTTGTCCATGGCCCATGGCCCTGTGGTCCTGTGGTCCTGTGTGCTCCCCTCATATGCATAACGTTCTCTCTGAAATTCGCCCTTGCAGGCCCGGCAAACAAATTTGCAAGCAAAGTGCTCCGCCTCGTGCCCATTGGCACATTTTTAATACACTGGCGCCCCAGCGGCATGGCATCCTGGTCTGATGTGGTCTGTTCTGGTCTGGCATTTCCTTTCTTTCCTTTCCTTTCCCTTCCCTTCCTTTCCTCTCTTTTCATTTCGCCATCAGAATGTGAGTGTATGGGCGTGAGGCATGCCCTAAACTCTAATCTCGTTCTGCACACAGACTCGCTCGCTCGCTCGCAGTGGCAGTGCCAGTGCCAGTGGCAGTAGCCCTCGCAGTAACACGTGTCTGGTAGTTTTCAAGTGCTTGCAGCTTGATTTGATGTAATTTATTGAAAATTTATACAAATTTGTGCTTGTCTTTGCACAATAGCGTCCCGTCCCGTCCCGTCCCGTCCCTATCCTTCGTCTCAGCTTCAGCTCCTACTTCGTTTCTCGGCCCACTGGCCGATGGCCCATGGCTCTGCTCCGACTTCGTCTGCACTCGTTTGTACTCTGTTATTGGCAAAAACTCAGAGTCTTCTACATGTGGGTCACGTAGCCATGTGACTTATACGAAATGCAAATGAAATAGTATATTCACAGAGCAGAAGGAGAGTCAGAGGGTCCCAGAGTCAGAGACTGAGGAGAGGGTGGATCCTGTGTATCACGGATAGAAGTGGCAAACTGCCCATATTCGTTGTGTTTCTACACCCTGCCCCCTGCCCCCTGCCCCCTGTCCACATCCGTGTCCGTGTCCGCGTCCGTGTCGCTGTCCGTGTCCGTGGACACTTTGTGTGCCATGGCCATAGAATTCCAAATCCATGCCAGCAGCTGTAATAGAATTGGTTTTGTTCCCTCCTCTCTCTGGCAAGTATTCTGCTCCTTGCATAAGATAAATGTGCGAATTTGCGCCAAGTGAAAGTGTTTTTGATAAATGTGCAAAAGATTCCAATCGTAAATCGTGGAATCGAAGGCCATTGGCCATCCACATCCACAGCCCCGACATGCTGTGATCTTCGGTTAATTCCACAACATGGAGCCTTTCAAGGGGAGCAGCCTTTAGGAATAACCTGCCATCAACTGAAGAATATAAAAAAACTATGAGTGTTTCCTGCGATAGCTGCTGCTGATTCCATGAGGCTACAACGGACCAGCGACTTTCCATTGTTCAGTGGTGCGGCGGGCGGCGTTTGATATTTCTGCCACATCCACATTTGTCCATCGGTCGGTCCGTCCGTCCGTCCGTCCGTCCAGCATCTTCGAACGCCGGACTTTGGACTATGGAGTACCCGCCTGCCTGCCTGGCTGCCTGGCTGCCTGCCTGCTTTATGATTTCATTTGATTGTTTTGTTGTTGGTGTTACTTTGTTGACCGCCCAGCCCTTCTCCGGACTGTCTGCAACTTTGCTGATTTCATTGCTTGATTTCCTTTTCTTTTCCTACCGCGATACCCTTCCAAGGGCCACAGTCGCTACGGCTGCCAGGCATTTCGGAGCAGCATCCAGCACCAAAAATGCACTTGCAAGAGTATTCGAGCAGGGACTCTCCTTCGTCATTTTTGTGGCTTTTTCTTTCTTTATTTTCCATTTCAATTTCGTTAAGTTTTCGCTTCTGGTGTCTGTCTTGGCGTTTTCTTCGCGCTTCGCCCTCTTCTATGGCAGAGATACGTGTGGGTTTACGTTCGGACTCCATAATAGAATTATTTGTATCAAATTGTGGCGCAACCAAAAAATGAAATGAAATGAAATGAAAGTGGAGCAGAGGCAAGTGGACTGCCAGCCCCTCTAAGACCAACACCAACGCAATCGCGAACACTAACACAATTGCAAAACTTGCACAAAGGCATTTTTATTTTCATTCGCCTATGCCGCCCAGAAAGCGCTCCAAATTGAATTAAAAGTTGGATATTTTTTGCCGTCTTTTCCCGGTTTCCCCACTTCCTGGCGCTTGCTGGTGCAGTGCCGCCTGTGCTGCTGCTACTTCTGCTTCTGCTTCCTTGTTGCTCGCTTTCAGAGCCGGAGCTTATCTGGGCCGCAAACATTTCGGCTTTCATTGGTAAAAAGTGTTGAGCTGTGAAAGTTTGTTCTTTGCCAGAGCGAAAGTAATTTCTGCAGACTGCAAACCTTGGGAGGAGTACTGCAGCCATGACAAATGAAATGAACCCGTCTGCTCCTCCATGGCGCGCGCTGGGTCACCGGTCTCACAAATCCATATCTGGAGCATAACGAAGCTCCCATTCGACTATTCGACGATTCGATTTTGGCATGCGAATGCAATCAGAATCTGGCCGCATTTCGTTGTTGCTGCTGCTGTTGATGCTGCTGCCTCCGTTATGACACGAGCTTTTGTGATCAATATGTTTTCGAGAGCACCTGCCTCGCCTTGCAATTTGTTAGCATCATCGATGCCCCCTGCTCCACCTGTCTGTCCTACTGATACTGCTGACAGTTGGGGGAGCCTCTAGTGACTGTGTATATGTGTGTGTGAGTGGAGCTGCTGACAAAGACGAATGAGAGAAGTGCGACGTTCGCGCAATCAGCGGAGGGGCATAATCAAAAATGAAAATAAGCATTGCATACTTTGGTGGAACAGAACCCCCAACCGAAGGGAAACCCAAAGACTGAAGACCGGAGATATTTTTTCCACTTGCCACCCACTCCGACGTCTCCTCCCCACTCCATCCCACGCCTTCCCGATTGATTTATTGAGAGATTAATGCCAACGATTTCTTTTTACTGCTGGCGCTGTTAGTTTTTTACACTGCCATATTGGGGCCATGAAAGCGCTGTCATTTCAATGCGAGGCTCGGAGTCTTTGCTTCTGTGGCCTCCGTTGCCTCTGTGGCCCGGCCCTGCCGGTGCCTGTGCTTGTGCGTCTGGTTTGCGCTGCTCTGGTTTGCCCCCGAGGCGTGCACATGAGTTATTGGCTCCTCGATAGTGCAAACACTTACATATGCGGGTCTCCCGACTACCGACTACCGACTCTTGACTCTGCTTTGTATTGCAGTTTGAAACATTCATAACTTTTAGTCACCGGAGGAGGGAGGGAGGGCTGCTTAATCAGCTCTGGGGCTCTTCGGGTTCGCATATAACGAAGTTATGCAAATTTCATCCCACTGTCGGCTTGAATCTCAATTTAGTGTGGCGGAGGAGGAGGTCCCCTGCAGCTCTGCTCCTTTGCTCGTTTGATGTTTGCTCAATTAACATGGGCGAGAGAGCGATGCACTCCCTCCTGGCACCATCTGAGCCTGCAAGTTCCTGTAACACTTAAGCGGATTATGAATGCGCCGTTTCGCCCTCGCACTCGCACCCGTAAGTTGTGATTTTTTAATAACTAAACTTTGGCAGCATCGCGCATCGAGCGCCTAGAGCCAAGATGTATCCCAGATCCTGACTGATTCGTAGGCTGCCAGCAGCTGCTCGACAATGGATCCGGCTCAGACAGTGGCAGGCAATGTCTCTGTCTATCTCCATGCTGCAGCCTCGCAGCCGTATCTGAACACTCTGCCCGCACCATAAACTTTTGTAGTTCTGTAGTTAGTGCTTTTCAAAAGTTTCCCCAACTGCAGCCACAGACACACACTACACTTCGCGAAAGGAGACTGAGCTGTGGATTACGAATAAATTCAAGTGCCTGAGCCCACCGCACCGCACCGCCACGCACCTTTGCTCACCTCAACAGAGAAAGAGTCCTTGTCTCACCGAACCGAACCACACACTTGGAAATGCTTAATTTGCTACCAAATATACATACATATATTCGCCGCCTTCCAAGCAGAAGCGTCTTTGCCACTAACCAGAAATGAGCTTCGATGAGCCCAAATAGTTTCGTCTTTCACTTGAACTGTCGACAATCGGCTGTCGCTGGTCCTTCTTCGATGGAAGCTCCTGTCGTGCAGCTCCTGGTGCCTGGCGCCCTTCACTCGCGCGCTCGCTCGCTCGCTAAGTGCACTCTCAAGTGATGCTCCAATATGGTAAAGCCACCGCAACGATGCCGCGTAACTTCATTAACGCTCCGCTCTGCTCTGCCTATCTGTCGATGCTACTCGACCTCGGCCTCGACCTCTTCATCTCTTTCCGCTCCTCATTTCGGGTGTTGCATTTCAGGCTCCGGCGCTAAATGCATTTCGGGAGGAGGTTCTAAGGATGCCTACGGGTAATACCCTTCGCCTTCCCTGCGCTACCTACCTAGCTCCCTGCCAGGCAAAGCAAAGTTTAATTAATTTTCCTGTGGCTTTTGGCTTTGGCTTCGGTTCTTAAGTGGTTCTTCTGCTTCTCTCGCGCCAGATGGTTCCTCTCTAGCTCTGGCCGCAAGTTTTATGTCTTTTGTCAAAATACTTGGGCTCGAATTTTCCAATTTTCGCACTTTCCTGCCCTGCTCATCTATCAGTGTGCCTGTCTGTGAAATGAGCTATGGAATGGACTGTGGTATGCTGTGGTGTCAAAGTACTTTCAATTTTGTCGAGCTGTCATGGAGTGAAGAATCGCTAGTTCATTAACTGCTTTCCAGCCATGGGAGCCCGTGTTAATTGACCGCGTTGCATTTATCGGAGCTATTTTCGTGATTGTGCAGGAGTACCTACCACAAAATTACACAAATCAAACGCACAATCCGTACATTAATGCCCGAAAAAGATCAAATGTAGTGACATCATTTGTTTTTAGATTTGTGAACCGCAATGCAATCAATTGCAGTCGTAGCATCACAGCCATGCAGCAGATGACAGAGGGTCAGACGAGAGACAGCAGACCCCCGACCTCCTCCGGTTGGTCGGTGGTAGATGGCAGATGTGAGGGGATGGGTGACAATGACCACAATAAAGCATGTAAGTGGATTAAACTCAACCACTCATTAAATTACGAGTGAATGTGCTGCTATGAACTGGGGACCACAGACAACAACCGCAAAACATCCTTTGACTGACTGGAGAGACAGATACCCCCGCACGAGTACGAGTATTGATATATCCTAATAACATAAATTGTCAAACCGTTCAAGGGAGAGAGAGCGACGTGGCATGGCAGGGCATGGCATGGCAGCGGGAATAAAAGCCTGCCAAAGCGAATGAAGCTTACTCCGACCGAGAGAAAAGTCCCCTGATGCACGCCCCACGAGTGCGGACTGTACTGTTGTGTGAAAAATCAGCAAGTGAGTGGCTCGAACCACGGCAGTTCAGAAGAGCGTTCCAATAGACTGAATGGACATCTCGGCCATTAAGGCGATTGTAGCGTGGCCTGAAAAACTACAGAGTCAAGCATCAAGCAGCTTAAGGAACTAAAGAGCTAAAGAAAACAGAAAACAGAAAAGAGAATAGATTGGGGCCCAAGTATCCGTCGTCGCCTGATGTCAATGGAAAGAGAGATATCAGTTAACGGCGCACCGCAAGAAAAAATCGGCAATAAGAGTGGCTATCAGAAAAACCCACAAGCGCACAGCGGACTGCCATGGGGGGTTGGTGGAGGGGGCTGGAGTCCACATTTAGGACTGCACCGCGGGTGGCATATCGATTTTAGTTTGCTCTGGTGGCCTCCTCGCTCCTGCCCATGTTGTTTACCTTGGCTATTTGCTTTGACCTGTTGTGCTTCGACGCTCGCTCCATGAATACACTGTTCTTCGTTCCCCTCGCTCCAATAAGTAGGAGCGGGCGGAAACTCGTCTCTTAGGGGCAGGGGTACCTCCAGAGCTTGTCGCTTCAATTAAAAGTGGAAATACAAATTCCAACACTCCGATACTTGGCCAGTGTGCAGGATATCTGCGATATACAACTGCGAAGGGCAGGACATATGTACATATGTACATAGGTTGTACATAGGAGTGCATGCAAAGAAGCAGCCAAATTAATTATCAGAGCTCCCTAATTGCCCCGTTGTTCGCTGCACCAAAAGCCGCAGCACCAGCAACGTAATAAAAACTATCTACGACCACCAGCTCGTGGCTAAGTAGGAAGCGCGGCGAACCTATTGCAGCTTCCAGGTCAGGTCCTGGGAAAAGGCTGTGTGTGTGGAATACAGGATGGGGGTATACTCAGGTTAAGGCCGTGCGAGCATGGCCCATGCCCGGCGCTGCAGTAGAGCTGACACGGTGACCTAAAGGCGACAACAGCCGCATGCAGAACGAGGAAGAAGAGGCAGAAGAGGCAGGGGCACAGCCCCAACGACGACACAATGAAAACCAACAAACAACACACAGAAATTGTGAGCTTTATGCCATTCGCTGCTGCTTCTGAAAAAGTAGGAGCCCGAGAAGCCGTGCTAATAAACAATGGGCGACCGCAGCGGAGAAACGGGTTCGGCTGGGGGCTGGTCAGGATATGGAGCGGCACAGGGAATGAAGGGAGCTGAAGTGGCAAGTGGCAGACGCATCTGAGACTGCTGCTGCTACTACTAGATGTTTTTAGCTGTTTTACGCTTTTAGGGCAATTTGGGGACAACGTGTCGTATGCGTATGCGTGAGCGTGTCCGTGTCCGTGTCGGTAGCTGTGTCTGTGTCCGTGTCCGTGTCCGTGTCCACGATGCTTTTGCAGGTGTCAAGTGCCAAGTGTAGTAGTTTACCGCAAAGTGCTGCCCTCCATGAGCATGTGTGCGTGTGTATCGTCCATGTTTTTTAGTTTTCATAACCAAAAGCAGTAAAGAAAAAAACGACAAAGAATATTTTCCATTCGAAAGCCACTGCGGCAGCCATAATGGCAGCTAGCTACCATATACAGACGCAAAGAGAGAGAGAGAGAGAGGGAGAGTGTACGCGGCCTTAAATTGTTCAATTCTAAGGCTTCGCAGCAGCATTTACGAGCGACAACAAACAACGGAGGAGCTGCCGGCACAAAAGAGGTCGTTAAATGCCGCTCCCTCCATATATTGTTTGCCTTTGCCCGCACCAAAGAAGGGTCTCCCTTCCTCCGAGAAGACCTCCTTCGAACTTCAGAACGGAGAGAAAGTTTCCCTTTGAATTAAAGCCTCATCAGAGGCTGACACAGGGGCAGAGGCAGAGCAGAGGCGTATCTTTTAAAGATGAGTCCCAGAGTCCCCTCTGGTTTTAACTTCGAAATAGTAATCTGCGCTAAATAGACTTCCTTCCTTCCGTCTGACTGTCGGTCTGTGGGAGAAGGCTCTCATGCTCGTAAGCCAACAAATTAATTAGTTTTCAACACTCGAGTTACTTTAAATGGCAATTCGTGTAATTAATTTCGCACACATTGACAGCCGGCACAAGCCTTGTGCATGCACAAGGACGAACGCAAGTGCAAAGCAAATCTAAATCATCAGAAGAAGCAGCAGAAACAGCAGCAGCAGCCCTCAAGTAATCGGAAGTGTTCGTTTGGTATGTTAAAACCAAAAGACCTGTGCAGGTCAGGGGCCATAGCCATAGACACAGCTACAGCCACATATTCAGGACACAGGATACAGACGGAGATGGAGACGGAGACCCGTCCAAAGGAAGCAATTTTCTTGGTGAATGCGTTTGCACAAAGCGAAGATATTGCAAATACGACAGATACGACGAGTGTATAGTACGAGTGCACAACTTCAAGTGTGGCAGAGGAGAGGGGATGGATATATTGGAGGGACACAGGAGCATATCCTGTGGCCAGTCAACCAGGACTCTCTCTCTCGAATATCTCCAGATATTCGCTGGTACAATCACTCCAACTGCAAAGAAATCAACTGCCAAAGTCATAAATATTCGGTTTGCAAACTGCAAATTATTTCAGCATCAAGCAGCAGCCTCCTCAACGAGTAGCTCCTGCCGCCTGCCTCCTCACGGCGCTCGTCTCTCGAGTAAAAGTTAAATAATGCAACGATGGCAAAACATGTGAGGATAGAAACGTTGCCCATGGGCAGGGGCAGGCGCCAGGAGCCACGACGAATGGGGCAGACAGCCACTTTGACCGGCGGCGGAGGGAGCAGTGAAAAATTGTGCAGAAATATTTAAACTGCAATTTCAAAGCGATTTGTTTTATGGCCGAAAAGCTAGAGAATTGTTTCGCTGGCACCATGGTGCAGCATTTCCAGATCTCTCTCTTTCTCTCTCTATAGCTCGGGCTCCGCATCCGCTTCCGGCATACGCTCAGCTGCACCCGACAGCGCGGAAAACTTAACTCGGATTTGATGTGGCCAAGCAGCTGTTAATGCTGCATGATTTATACGGAGAGGAGGAGCAGGAGAAGCACTAGGCTCCTCCTAGGCTCCTGCCCCGCCAGGCAGCTCATTATATGCCACTAAATCAGGAGTTTGGATTTCCAGATGTGTGCCGAGGAGCACTGCATCTGCATCTACATCACTCTGTCATTCAGTATTTTTTGGCAGTGAAACAGTGCAGAGTCCGGACTGGACTCCGGAGCAGCGCAGTGGCAGTGAGAGGCAGTGGTCAGTGCACTTCCACTTCCACATCCGCTTCCGCCTGGTGGTCGTAAATTCTCCGCTCTGGCCGCTTTGCATGTCGTCCAGTTTATTATTTTATCGGGCCAGCCTCTGCGGTACATTCCCCATGCAACATTCTGCATAGCTGCCAATTGTCATCGCTGTGGCCTCCAAGTCCACCGCGTTCGTCGCATCTGTCCTGTCCTGTCCTGTCGTGCCTACTGATAGACGCTTGTAATGCGAGGAGATCCCGGCATGAGCATTGCATCCCCCTTCCTTGTTGCACCGCCGCCTGCTGTCGTGCTGGCTGGCTGGCGTGTGGAAAATGATTTGTTTGCCCGCCGACTGCAGTGGGCCTCTGTTTTTCTTTCGCGATAAATCAACACTCAAACATGGCCGCCGCAGACACGCCCTCGACCCGCGTGTGATCTATTTCGGGGCTCGGCACCCACTAAGCCTCAACTATCTGCGGATTACTATGTGCCCTCGTGCATTAGTGCGAAATTAGAACTATTATATTTATAGCGCAAATAGTCCGCACATCATTCCGCAGCGGGACGGAATAGGTAAGAGCCGGTAAGGTAAAAGGCGAATGGTACGAGTAAAAGCCAAAAGGGGAGCCAAAAGGCCCATATCCACAGAGCCATTAGACACGCCTGGCAGTCGCCGCAGCCGTAGCCCTAGCCGTAGTCGTCGCTGTCTCTGGCGTTCAGATGTAATAAAAACATAAAATGTTGCACATTATGCAAACAAAAACACACAAGCACACACTCCCCCATCACACACACAAGCACATGGACTAACCAGAACTAACACACATTTAAATATACACCAAAGGAAAAGGAAGGAAGGACTCGGGAGCCGCCGCAGTGATGGAAGCGATGGAAGATTTCAGCTTTGACGGTGGCGCCGCATGTCTAACGTTCCGTTCGCCGTTTACATACACACACAAGGACACAGACAGGACACACAGATACTCGTATTCGTATTCGTATTCGTATTCGTATTCGTACTCGTACCTTCTGTTCGGGGCAAGCTAAACCCACCAAAGTCTGGCACTAGGCGCTCTGCAGCTCTGGCTCTAGCTTTGGCTCTGCCCCTGGCTGTGTGTGTGCGGAGAGAACATTAAATTTATTTGAAATTATTATTATGCGCATTTACCTAACATTTGCATAACCGTCGACGCGTCGGTATGTGTGGCAGGGCAGTGTGCGGTGCCACAGTGAGTACACGCCAAGTGAGGCAGCGCTCTGTGGGCCAATTTGTGAGTGAAATGCGGCCAGCGAGAGGAACTGGGCCAACAGCTTATAATTTGATTGAAAACTCCGCGCGAGGAGCTGGATCCAGGGATCCAGAGATGCACCAGCCAGACCCAGAGATGGTACGCCCTTGGGGCATCCTTCACCCACTACTGACAACTGGCTGCCAGAGCGCGTTTTTTACAGTTCGAAAAGCATTTATCACGCCGCGGGGCAGTCGAGTGTTGTCGAACGTTCCAAATATTTTGTCAATTTTATGGGCAAACGATATTAAGCATTCGCTTAATGCCTTAGTTTATGGCTTTAGTTGACCAACAAACATAAATAAACTGTGGCGAAAAAATGAGAAATGGAAACAACAGAAAACAGAAACCAGAAAAAATTTGGAAAATGAAAACATGGCGCATAAATTACGGGTCGTGTATGAAATGCCCAGCACACACAAAGATGCACACACATCGAAAAATTGTTTTAAATAATTAAATGCTGGCTCTGCACTTATTTACACCATTTACCAAAAACAGAGTCCGGGCTCTGTGTGTGTGTGCAGGAAAAACGATAGTTTGACTCATTTACCTAGACTTTCGCACTTTCTAATACCCTACCGACTATTCTTTGTTCCAGAAGTACAGTGTTGGGTGGTCGCTCTGGCCGATACTCTTTGAGCAATAAAGTATATGTATATTTGCAGCACTACGTGTGCATATACGAGTATGCCTACACACAGAGTAAAATCAGATAAACATTGCTCTCAAAATGTGGTTTTGCTGCTGGTCTGCTGGTCTTTCTTGTTTCATATTCTATGCAGGAGAGAGCCAGTATCAGTCCAGCATAGGCCTCTCTAGGATAGTCCTTGCGGAAGGAAGTAGTCCAGAAAGAAGGATTGCTTGGCTCGCATGGACTTTTCCTTGCCCTTGTGTTCAAAATTAATGTCAAACTCCAATCCGTAAATGTTCTTCAAGCTTGGCTTGATACTGAACATTCCCCTGATGGTCTCCTCCGGGCCGACGGTCAGTGGAGACTTCATATGGAAGACGGTCTGATTCCAGTGGGTCCAGGGGGCTTGCGGCGACGTGCTGAGGTATACGCGATTTGGCGATTTCCCGAAACCCACATCGAAATAGGCGAAGAAGGCGTGGACCTGCCCGCTGCGCGTGACCTTCAGCTCGTAGTGGCAGCGAGTGAAGCAGGACTGGCGGGGGGCGGTGTACAGGTCCAGCGACTTCACCAGGACGACCTTGCTCATCATCTGGCGTGCATCGACGTGCGCCACCACGGCAGTGCACTCGCAGCTGCGACGAATGGCCCCCATGTCGATGTCGTACAAATCGTTCCACTGGTCGAGGTCCTGGTCAACCTCACCCTCTTGACCCGAGATGGCGCCCAGGTACAGCTGTGCGGAATCCGGGAATATTAGTCCCCCAGGTGCCAGCCACTTGTCCCGGGCAAATATCAGCGATTCTAGCATGTTTTCGGAGAACAGGCAGTGACTGCGGATGCCACGGAACGTGAGGTTGGTTAGTGGGAAAAGGAAATACTTTTCGGGAACCACTTACCCCATCCAGTCGCAGAGTATGATGTCGACCTTCTCGATGCCCTCGGGCAGCTCTATCTCCTCAACCTTGCCTCTGATCACCGTGATGACGGCCGCGTATGAATTGTCCAGCACTATGCTGCGAGTATATTCCGCTATGCTTGCCGCTTCCACAGCTATCACCCTGTGTGCCCCTGACTCGGCAGCAAACAGCGAAAGCGTGCCCAGGCCGCATCCCACGTCCAAAACCGTCTTGAGGGGGATTTGGGTCTAATAAGTCGGGTCCAGATCTCATCCGAGTCTCGCATCCGCACTCACCTTGTCCTTAAAGGCCGCTGCATTGCAACGAATGGCCGAGCGGTAGGCCCTGTTCCGTGCGGAGTCCTTTAGCAGCCACTCCTGCACCTCCAGGCGGGCGTACATCTTGAAGTAGAGGGCCTCCTGTAGGCGATAATCGCGCACGCAGTCACCATCTGCCATCTCTTCATTATCTCCCATTTCCTGCGAATCAAATATTTTTCCTGTCGAAGTTGCCTCCATCCTAATTTTTCTACAACTGAACCGAATATATTTTTTCGCAACGTCGAACCTTATTTTGACGTAAAAGGCAGAGGTATCATTTCTGGGGAAGTCTTGACTTTCATAATTAATTCCTTAAATGGCGGGCGTTTCCCCTTCCCCGTTGCAGCCCCTCTCCCACCCGCACGTGCATTAACTAATTAAAAATCTCATTAGCGTGCATAAATCAGCGTTATGCAGGACATAAATTGTATTATGATGAGTACATCCAGATCCAGGCAGACAGAGCGGAGGAGAGGGGCAGACCATCGCCCTGACCTACTGCCACGGACAATGGACAGTGGACAATGGAGACTGCGCCGGGAACGAATGATGATGAGATGGCGAAAGATTGCTCGAAACGGGGTCGCGGCAAACAGGGCTTGGCAGGGGCCGGGATATCGTTCACAACATCATCCGCCTGCTATCCCTTCGAAAACAATGTCTTCGTCTAGTCTTTGCTCGCAATTATGGCCGCCGCACTGCTTCCGGACATTCCCCAATTCGATTGTGGGAAAGAAAGTGAAAAGTGAAAGATGCCACTGCCCTGCCTCCGCCCGCCCCCGCTGACTGGTGACTGCTGGGAGCAATCGCACTCAGAGAATGTTGGTTTCTTGACTTAAGCAGGGCACAGCAAAGCGTGAAAACATCATAAAGATGAAAAATTATTATCTCCTTCTTCTGTTCCGTCCGTGCTGGTCATGGTGTGGCGGTGTGGCGGTGGAGCGGGGTTACTCTCCAGCATTTAGCTGCTCTGTTAGCGGCCCTGAATGAAATATCACATCCTGCAGAGGAATAAAAATCAGCGTCGGTAAAAATACACATAAGAAATAAGCAGGAAGCAGCCAGAGCTCGAACAGGAAAAGATACACACACACACACACTAAGAGTGAGAGAGAAAGGCCGATAAACGCTCGCAGCGTCAAAAGACAATGACGAGGCAGGGTCCGGGGATGGGTCCGGGACAGGGACTGGATCCGGGACTAGGGACAACATCTGGGGGTTGGGGAATATTAAGCCGAGAGCAAATACAAAATACGAAACAAAAATAATAAAAAAATATATATATAAAGCTGGCTGACTGTCGGTTGGGTGTGTGTGTCCTGGTCCTGGTCCGACCAGGCATCAAAAGTGACGAAAAATTGTAAAAATAAAATATAATGGCAACGCAGTCTTTAGGCCAGAGTCTCTTTTGGAGACCGAGACAGCGTCCTGGACTTGGGCGATAATTTTTTATTTGTATACCAGCCGTAAGCTAGAGGGAGGCCCCAGTCAAAAAGGAGGCTTCAACGGGGTATAGGCAGAGGCAAACACAGATGCAGGAAACCGGGGTACAGGAGACCCACGGCTACACAGAAGCAAACACAAACACTTTGCGGCCATTGCCGTCAAGCTGCGCGTTATCCTTTGTGTAATTTCTGGTTTAATGAGGCGACATTGGAATGGACTTGCCTCCGCCTGGGCCTCTGCCTGTGCTTGTGCCTCGGTGCCACGATGCCATAGGTAACCATTTTTACACTCATACATTTTTACGAGCCGAGCATTAAGTTAAAATTTGTGTTAAATATTTTATTGTTTTTATGGCCACATGAACACCTTGCAGCACCGACACGAGCCACGAGCAAATTATGAGATTCCCGCAGGAAGAGAAGAAGATCAGAGACAATAATTCAAGCTCTGCCATGGCTGCCAGGACACTTCTTGGCCAGGCAGAACACGTCCTTCGATTCCCTCCGGACAGGCAATAGTAGCCCGTATCCCACTCTATGTCCCAGTCTCCTTCTTCGTCTCCGTCTCTGTCTCTGTCTGTCCGCGTGCGTGTGGTCATTAATAGTTGTGCAACTGTCCCCCAGATTGGTGGCACAGAACAAGGCAATCTTCTCAGTGCTTTGTTAGAAGCAAAATTGTGATTTTGGCGATTATGAAATTGCCAATTAGTTGCCTTCGCATCGGTCCCAGCTCCAGCTCCCAGGCCCCAGGTCTCAGGTGTGTCGGCTGTATCGGAGTGACAGCTGCAGAAGCTTGAGTCATCCCTTGACAGGTAGAACATATGGCATTACTCCTTTAACCTTTAAGGAGCGAACACTTCACAGCAACGAACATCACATGAACATCAACATCAACTTGTAGACGAATACAACTTTCGGCTGGCGGCTCCTTCGAGCTCCTTCGGCTCCTTTGCCAGCGAGCCAGGGACAAATTAGACGATGCATCAAGGAAGGAACTTTATTCCAGACCTATTACGGGGGGTCCCCAGTGAATTATGATTACGGATGAGGGCGGATGGGTTTATGGCAGTATTTGCAGATTTATTGCAGCTAAAAATCAGCGCTAATATAATGCATAAATCAGCCTGCTTAAGTCAACATATACTGCTGCCTGAATTGGGCATAAATACTGCACCAAGTTCCCGCCTCTACCTTTGCCTCCGCCTACATCCTTGGGCTCCTTGGGCCCGTGTCTGCGACGACTAGATACGACCTGGGTTCCTGTGTTCGGGCTGGCCTGTGAACCAAGTGAAATTCAACGAAAACGAAATATTTTGGCAACGTCGGAGGTCTTCGTTGAAGCGGTAGGTGGGGGTATGCCTTTGGGGCGGCATCACGTCTCCGCCTTGCTGTGGCAGGGAGCGAGAGAGAGAGAGAGAGAGAGCAAGAACCCCAAGAGAACCGTGTAGCCCAGCGCAGGCGCTTTGGCACTCCGCCTTCCAGTTGCTCCGCTCTGAAATAGAGTCCAGAGTCCGCTCTCCGTCCACGTCTGCAAGGGAAATATTGGAGTCGAAAACAGGGAAACTTCTTCGAAACACTCACAGCAGATGTTCGCTAATTTAAATATTGCATCGTAGGTCAAGTCGTGAGAACTTTATGACTTGCCAAAATATCGTACAAAAGGTCCATCATCATCGTCCGCAGCAGCAGCAGCAGTGCATGGCTTGAGGCTGGTGCAACGGAGAGCTCTGAACTGCAGGTAGTGCAGGCAGCACTCGTAGGCTCTACTCTGCCACAGATGCTGGACAGCATTCCCATAGCGGGCCATAATTAAAAACCCATTTATCAGAGGGAGAGGGGGTGCGAGAGGCCAGCAATCGCTCCTCAAATTATCCAATTATCTGCCTCGACAGGGGACTGTTACGGTTCTACGGCTACTCAAATAGAAATACTCCGAGTGGTGGTGTTTGGCGTTTAACACATTTCCACATGGCTGAAGAGGTGGCCCCTCAGAAGAGGCCGCTACTCTGAGCTGGGCTTTTCAACGGGTTGCGCATGCGCCTGCCGCGTTTTCTGTGCGCCCAAAGCAAAGAGGGAAACGAGTTGGCCAGAACCAAACCAAACAGAACTGAAAACTGAAACTGGTTTTTGGGTCACTGCGAAAGGGCCGGCCGCCCCGAACAGGTAAACTCGAGATAATTATTCAATGGATGGCGAGTCGAGGCCCTCTCGGTTCTCAGGCCCGCATTCAGGCGCTCCAGAAAGGGCATAGCCAAAGGGTTAACGCGAGAGAGAGAGACGGAGACAGAGAGAACCGAACCGAACCGAACCACGAACCCGACTGTCCAGACAGGTTAGTCGTCCGCGGCGAAAGGTGAGCCCGACCAGCATCAGAGTATAAGAGATGCCGCCTGCCTGCTCTTTGCGCACGTTCTCTCTCTGTCACAGTCTCTCTCCTGCTCTCTCTCTCTCTCTCTCTCTCCGGAAGTTATGGTGGCTGCAATGTTGCCGACGCGACGCGGCCATAGGCGCTTTATTCCTCAATTGTTGTTCTGCGGCGTCGTACGTGAGCGCGGACTGAAGCATCGTCGAATCTCAATTTCAATCCGTATCTGAATCTGAATCGCAGCGTTTAGTGTCTCTGTCGGTTGTTGTAAGTGCTGTTTGTTGTCTCTGTTTATGTGTGCCCCCGTCTCGCTCTCTCTCTCTCTCTTCACCCGTCCCTGCGTCTGTGTGTGTGTGTGACTGTGCTTGAATCGGAAAATTGTACAAAATATGGATACGAAATGGATTAATAAAATCCGCTGAGGAAAGCGGTTACGGAGCGGCAATCAAGCGGAACGTAGTAGCATCAGTAGCAACCCCCCGCCCTGCCCAGTGCCAAAGGGGTGGGAACACCCCTCGGGAGTGAGTGTGCGTGAGTGAGTGTACATATGTGCCCGTGCCACTCGATAGTAACTGTAAAAAAAGCGAAAATTTCATGGATATTTGAGTGTGTTTTTGGCAGTTTTTACGCTCCTCGTCAAGAAACAGAACCAGAATCAGAACCAGAACCAGCGACAGAGCCAGAGCTAAAGCCAGGACCACACCCGCGCGGGTGCACAGGCTGAGAAAAGGAAAAAACTACAGCCGCTGTAGCAGAAGAGCCAAGAAAAACAGCAAAAACAGCAGAACAGAGGTCTGTAGAAGAAAAATTCCAGTTTCGTAAGGATCGCAAAACGAGAGAGCGGCTGAGCGGGAGAGAGCAAGAGCACTGTGCCCAAAGAGAGCGAGAGACAGAGAGTTCGAGAGTTGCCTGGAAGTTCTCCCACCGAAAAAGGGGAGGGAGCTGTGGCAAGGATTTTCGCGACAGTTGCGCAAGTGGGAAAATTCCCGTTATTATGGAATTTTCGCTAAACGAAAACCGTTACGCATCAGCTGTTGGCTTTTCCGAAATGGAATGACATTGAAAGAAGTCTGCGTAAATCTGAGAAAATTCTCCACCAAAGGATATCCAAAATTCGTTGTGGCTTGCGAAATGAGTATCTATTTCGTGCAGCCCCAAAATAAGTGAAAGAATTTGACCAGGGAAGGGAATGCCAAAATAATACCCAATATTTTACTGGTCTTTGTCCCCCTGGAAAACTGGTACTTGACTGTCTCTGCCTTTGCCCCCCACTCTGTCTCTCTCTGTCTCTGCCTCTGCCTGTGATTCTCGCGCTCACTCTGGCTCTGGCTCTGGCTCTGGCTCTTGCTCTGGCTCTTGCTCTGTGCAGCACTTTTCCAACGCTGAGAGGAAGCAGCACGAGGAGCTGTTTGTGTGGCTCGACAGCCAAACAGTCGCGAGTCTCGACAACGGCAATTGGTGTGGCGGTGCGACGTGTGGCACAGCTGTGAGGAGGAGCTGCTACTGTGATTTTCTGGGGGACCGTGCTTTAGAGTAAAGGGAACACCCAAGAACAAAGGCAAGCAGCAGGCGTCAGTCCTCTCGAAGGGAGCAGGCTAATAAAGTGTCCTAATGTCATAATTATATAATGTACGTACTCGATGATGTGGCGGCAGAAATTACAAAGACAAAGGCGTGACCCTCGCGCCCCAATGCCGCCGCATGAGTCACGTGCGTACAAGTGTGAGTGTGTGAGTGTGACAGTCTCTGTGTGTGGTTCGGAGTGCCAAAGGACCTGCTTCGAATAGGACATCAAAAGTGCCAGACAATCGAAAACAATCGAGGCGTCGAGAGCCCTTTTGTTGACCAAAAAGACCAGACCTCAGACCCTAGACGTCGGACCAGACGCGATTACAACATCAAAAGCGAATACTCGTATATTTTCTTATTTTTACGCCATATTGATTTTCTTTTTGTTGTGCATAAAAGCCGCGCCTCTCCACAGCCGCCTCTGCGTCTCTGTGTGTGGTGTGTGTGTGTGTGTGTGTGTGTGTGTGTGTTTGTGTGTTTATGCCTCGTGTTATGTCTTATGTTTTCCCTTTGCTCTCCCTTTTCTCCCCATCTTGCCTCCCTCCTGGCCCCCAATCAACCAAAGAATAACATAAAAATGGTCCTTCCTTTGTGCTGCAGCCCACGTAAAAAGTCAACGGCCACGACTACGGCATCGGTTTCAAAGTCCTTCTTCCTTCATCCTTCATCAAACGCATATCCAAGTGAATGCTTGAATGCTTGAAGGGAAAGTGTCATAAAGCGTGCGATTATCCTGTAAACAAAGTGTAAAACGCGCACAGAGCAACAACAGAACAGCATCCCCCCGCGTCAACAACAACATCCACATCCACATCCAGGAGTTCCAGCGCCAGGTCCTGCTCCAAATAAAACCCATTTACCATTTGGACTGCATGAAAAGCGGGAAAGCGGAAAGAACAAAAGCAAACAGCGAACGAAAACGGAATCATAACAGGGGAACGGGAACTGGAACGGGAACCCCTGTCGGATTCAGGATTTTTACGACCTGAGCAATCAATTCTGCTGAGTTGTGCGTTTCTGCTGGTCAAGGGACCTCCCTTCCGCCTGGTATCCGCCCCCACCCACGAGAACAGCACTATTGGAATTTGGATCTGAGCACATCGTATAATGGTTGCCCAAGTGAGGTGAGTCACACTCGGAACACCGCATAAACATGCTGCCAATTTTCAATATTCGTCCAGTCCTGCCCGGGGGAAAACGAGACTAAAACGATGCACAAATTTGAGGCCAGAAGAAAAACTATGTTCTACTCCGCAGGGGAAACAAAAGCTAGACACAGGGGTGGAAATTTGGGGGGAAGAACAAAGCATATACTGCCAATACTCGGGCGGACGGGCGAGCTGAACAAGGCAATCAAATATTCCCGAGGTCCGGAGGCTAAAATTTAATTAAAATTTATGAAATTTTCAATTACATTGGCAAGTGTAAATAAGTGCAAATGCGAGCATTATGGCACAATTCAATTACAAAATATATTTGAGACCAAAAAAACACACGAACACGAGTGCACACTCGCACTCACCGGAAAAACAACAACTAATAAAAACTGGGCCAGAAAACAAACGTCAGGGAAAATACCGGACGGCCAGCCAGTACTCTCCGAGTACTCTGTTGGCTGCCCCAGCCAGCCGGGGATTGGTACTCTGTTTGTCCGAATGCAACATGTTTGGCTGCCGGACAGTGAGAGGCAATGGAAAGGAAAGGGAGCTTGATTGGTTTTGTGGCTTTGAGGGGACGTCCTCCTCAGTCTTCAAGCCCGGGGAATGATATTGAGACAGAGACTGAGAGACAGAGAAACTGAAGACTGATGGGACAGATGGTCAGTGCAATTGGAAATACTCGTAACGAAGCAACAAACATGTGTAACCGATGATGGCGACGACGACGACTAGAACGACAAAGGGCCAGAGTTATTAGTAGCATCTGTGGATGTGGATGCGGACTGTGGCCCAGAGATGGGCCCAGGAAATTGAAATTCCCATAAACGGAGCCACAGCACGGAGCAAAGGGGAAACTGAGATACAACTAAGTTTTTCGCTTCACTAAACTCTCTGTCTCTGTTCTGTCGGTTCTTTCGATTTTTTCGGTTCTGTGTGTGTGTCTCTGGCATTTCTGCAATCATTTATTCGAATTTCCACTTTCCGTCGGCGGCCCCAGGCCTCATTTCCGAGCACAAGCTGTATGGATTTGTACTTCAAAGCTCGGCGGGTCTTCACATGGCTCATAATGATAAATGAAGGCGTCTCGCTGCGATCGATGATTCTCCTCAAAGAAGGAAAAAAAAGGATTATTCCCCAGACATTTCCACTCCCTCACATGAGTGAAAGATTTATTGTATGGGCTGCTGCTGAGTAGCGGAGTCGCATGACAGCGGCAGCAATCATCACCAAATCGATTTCTCATTACATACGGAGTTGTATCCCCACCCCCATGCCCATCCAACTTTACATACGACTTCAGGCTGTAGGAGTGGGCGGCTTGCGTGACTGCCAGCTAAGGTCATATGCAGAGCAGAGCCAGATCCAGAGTCAGAGTCCAATAAAAAACCAAAGCCTAAACCCCATTCAAACGGGTTATGGCTTATGATGACGTCGCTTGGCTACACAGCCAGCCCCATAATGATAACGATATTTTCTCACGAATGCAGCCAAATCGGTGGAACAAAACATAAACAATGCGAGAAAACTCTAAACAAAACTTCGGATCGTAGCAGCACGGGGGATCGCTGGTCGCTGGTCGCTGGTCGCTGGTCACTCGTCAGTCGTCAGTCAGAGAGTCTGCCTTAGCGCTCAAGTATGTCTACGATTCGTGGTTTATTGGAATTTTGTTCGTGGATGGAGGGAGGATGGAGGTCTGGTCTGGTCTGGTCTGGAGCATCGTTTGTTATCCAATAACCAGAGCAAACCAGAGCGCGGACGCTCGAGCGATCGTATTATGCGCGGAAGTCTGAGAACCGCAGAGAGCTTTGGGTACGAGCGTACACACACTCTGTTGGATCCAAAGTTGGCGCCCAAAAAACTGGCGCACATAATGAGGAGAGGCCTGAGCCTCAGGTGAGCGGTCGGGGTCGCAGTCGGGGAGAGCTGAAACTTGAGTCCAAAACAAAAGCCAGAGACGTAGAAGGCGTAGATGTGTATAGAGGGAGAAGTTCAAGTCTTGGAGATCGGCTTACACTGGAGTTATGTATCTCTATGTCTTATGTATCGCATCTGTATCAGTGTGTGTGGGCCTATATACAGCATCGTCGAACTTCAGTTTTGTATAAGAGAGCGCGGGCTCAAGTCAACTCTACTTGACTCGAACTTGTTTTTCTTTTTTAATGCGACTCCCGACTCAAGAGTCCGATAGATACACAGAATTTCCTGCAGCAGTCGCTCACTCTTCCTCGAAGCGTGTGTATGTGTGTGTGGTGTGTGTATCTATGTTGAGCTCTGGATGAAAACAGAAAATGCAATTTGCTGTCGACGATCTTGGTGAAGCAGCAGCGACATCCAGCAGCAGCGACATCAGCAGACAGGTAGCCAGGGAAACCATTTCACAGATGTAGGGCTTCGACTGATGGTGGAAGGTGGAAGGTGCAGGCTGCACCATCCATGGCATACTCTCGAGTCGAGTCGGGTCGAGTAGTGCACCCACAACACATCAGGAAGGTAGTGGCAGGGGCATGGCTTCGCTTTTGTTGTGTTTTTACACTCCATTGGCAGTGAAGCGTTAAAATTGACCCAGTTGTTGATTTATTTTTACAGCTCTGCGAAAAGGGAGCCTTCGGAGGTACGTGGTAAGGGGGGAGAGTGATGGTGTCGTGGCATTTCTTCTTATTTTCGCCTGCAACTGCAACATGAAAAACAATACCGAATTTTCGTTTTCAATTTCCATTTATATGCATGAATTTTGGATTTCTGAATATTTGAGCGAGCGGGCTGCACGATTTGTGACTCGTTTCGCTTTAAGGTCCGCAGCCTGCCACAACACAGCTGCGGCGGCCGTGCACGAATGCGTTTTCAATTTGCTGGCGAAATTCCGGCCTGGAATCGAGGGAATGGAATGGAATGGCAGGAGGAGGCAGCAGGGAGCTGGGGCAGAGCGCGGGGGCAGGGGGATGCAGCAACTTTGTAGTTAAAGTTGAAAATTGTTTGCATTTTTTCGCTTGCGATAAAAATAAGTACGAGAGTTGCCCCAAGAGGACGCAGCAAAGTACTGTCAGAGACAACTTTGCCCCTGCTCCCTGCCCCTCTTCCCCGTGTAAGTCTCTCTTTTTGTAGCTTGCCTCTCTTTTAATAACTATGCGGGTTCTTCTTTTGTTTTCCTACGGCCCAAACTTCTGGCGTGGCCAAAGAGAGAGGGCGAGCAACAGCGGAATGTGAAAATGTTTAAGTGGAAAGTCAGGGAAATTAAAATATTTCCATACTGCAAAAATGCACGGACTTTAAGGACTTTTGAGACTGCGATTTCATACAAAAAAAAGGGCAACAGAAAAGGAGTCACTGGGTCCGGCCATAAGGGTTAACCACTACCAAAAGCGGCCACAAATGGGAATCCAGACCCACTCTGCACGACGACATCCAGCACCCCTCCCGTTCCCACCCCATCCAGCCGGCCGTCTAGAGCGGACTCTGTGTTGTAAAGTGTTCGGTGTTCATTATTTCGTAGTGGCCATTAAAGTAATTTGCCACACTTGTCGCCGGCCATTAGGCCCCATTAAAGCGCAATCAGAAATCTTGCTCCCCGCCCACGTTCTCAAAGGCCTCTCCTTGACCAGAAGGTCCTTCCCCCTGCTACCCCGATACTCGAGTATACTCGAGTATCAATTTGAACAACGAAAAAGTTGCCAAAGTTTCCGATGCACGAACCCTTTTTATTAGTTTTGAGATATCGACAGGACTCCCCAGCCAGCCAGCCAGCCCCAGCTAGCCAGCCAGCCAGAGTAAGAGGAGAGGCAGCAAGGGAGCGAGGACCAGCTTTTAATAAGGACATTCAGGCCACAACAGCAAATAGTTCAATGGACTCGTCAAATGCTCTGGCTCCTGCTCCTGCTCCTGCTCCTGGTATTGGTGTTGGTGGGAGAGAGAGAGCTCCGCCCGAGTGTGCCTTTTTTCGCTTGCTTTTGTATGAAATATAAGACGCAGCTTAGTCCCAGACCCAGTCCCAGTTACAGTCCCAGTCGCGCTGAAAAATCAATAACCTGCCAAAGTGCTGCTCTCTCTCTCTCTCCCTCTCGCTCGTTCGCTCTCTGGTAAAAAAAAGAAGTATCCGTGCCAGTGGCCCGCTACCTACACACACAAACAGAACATCTGCATCTGGCCTAAAGAAAGGAACGGAACGCCGCCGATTGGCGAAACTGTTTACAGAACTTGGCCAAGTTTCGCGAGGCATCGCAGGCAGCGTCGTGTCCTCTATGGCCTGCTCTTGGGCGTCGTTGTGTTGTTTACTTATTCAATTTGAAGCTGTTTGAACGGCGCTGATATGCCCATTATAAGGTACAGCACATGACATATACGTAATTACGTTTGTCGCTGGCACGCCACTCCACTCCACTCCGCGGCACTTCGTGGCACCCCCCATCCATCCCATCCCGTCCCGTCCGATTGCCACTTTAAAGCATGGAAATTTATTTATTGCATAATGGGAAAAGTTTTGCACTTCAGTCATGATTTGCCTCTCCTCTCCCTTCTACTCGCTGCGGTCCTCCTGCTCGTCCTTGCTCTTGTTCTTGTGCTCCTCCTCCTCCTCCTTTCCCTCCTTTCCCTCCTTTTCCTTCTTTCATTTCAGCATTTCAGCATTTGATGCAGCGGCCAAAAGACGTGCGTAAACAGGGTGCCGTGGAGCTGCCTCGAACGGAGCAAAGTCGACTCTCGAGTGCTAAACTTTTTTCCCCGAATCCCGTTTGCCTCTTCCCTTCCCTCCTTCCCTCCCTCCTCCACCGCTGCTGCTCGAAATCAACTTTATGCGAGAGGAGCGGCAGGCGCAAAAGAGCCAAGCAACGCAGCAAAGTTTATGGTCATGTCCGCTCTCAAGGAGTCGAGCGGTCGATGGAGTGCGACTTGGGGGTAGCTCTTCTCTCGGAGCTCTGAATGCTGCCTGAACGGATGGATGGTTGAAAGGTTGGATGGTTGGGTGGCGTGGCGTGGCGTGGCCGTTCATTAGCGTTGCCATTAAATTTATTTATTTTTCTTCATTCCGTTCTGTGTTTTGCCCTCTGCAGGATGTCTTCTGATAGCGGGGCCTCCCCCACAGTGCGTCCGAGAAGTCAGTGGAAGTTAGAGCCGCTGCTGACTAAAGACTAAAGCCCCCTTTAGTTAGTGTGAGAGCTTAAGTTTGAACAAGTTTTAAAAAAGTTAAATGAGACACACAAAACTTCACATAATAGTGAAGAGGCCAAGATGATGCAACTGTGAGAAAGGAGAAATGGTGGGGTGGTGGGGTGGTGTGGTGGCGTGGCAGAGGGGAAGTAATGAGGAGGGGGATGCCAGATTCAAAGGAAAATTCTCTGTTGCACGCATGTCTGCAGTTATTAGACCTCATCTTCAGTTGCTTTCAAATTGTGGTGGAAAAGTTTTCTGAAGCACTTTACGGGATTTATGTGAAAGAGACAGAGTCGTCGCCCCTGGCCCAGCCGCCTCTTGCCTTGCCACGCCTCCGCCTGACCAAGACTTTGTAGAAAAGTAAAGAAAATGAAAATGAATACAGCAACAGCTACAGCGGGAAAAACGAAGACAAACCAAAAGATGGAAAAGTTTGCCTTGGACGGAGGACGGAGGCTAAATTTTCACATCCGCCGTCCATGGCGTCCCTTCCGCTTTGCCGTTTCGCTTCCCCATGCCCCCATGCCCCCTGCCACCTACCCCTGTCTTTGATATTTCACTCGTCTTGGGCCTGGCACTCCGGCTGCATAAATAATAACACAAACTTTTATTATTAATTTTGCTTAATCGAAATGCCGCAATTAAGCATGAAGCATAAAACTTTTCCTCGTTTTGCTCTTTGTCCAGCCTTTCCTTTTGCTCTGACGCGCAGGCGAACCCTTGATACAGGACTGCCTCCCTGCGTCTCTGCGTTCCATCGGATCTGCTGTTACTTTAGTTTCTGAAATAATTCTGCACTTTTACTTCTCCGAACGAGCCCAAGTGCGGGAGCGAGGGCGAGTGCGAGTTTACGAGCAAAATATTTTCTAAGAAAAACTTTCCGAAGCTGCAGCGGCCACAAAAAACAGAGAGCAAACTTTTCTGCAGTTTTGTTTCCGAAATATTATTAAGAATTTAATTGCTTCAAAGCGAGAAGTTTTCGCCATGCCACGCCCGTCTGCAGCAGCATCAAGCATAATTGCTGGAAATTGTAAAGCGAATAAGTGAGAATCATTTGAAATAAGAAATTGCGGACGGACCGACCTACCGCTTTGTGCCCCGTCACGACTCTGTGGCGCTGTTGCTGTCATTGTACTCTCGGGGGGAGACTCTCCTGACCTGGCCCCGCCCCGCCCCGCCCCGCCTGGCCTGGCCTGGCCAATACACAATGAATGACCAATAAATAAGTCTGCCGCAAAACGCTCACACATGGCCCGTCGTCAAGTGAAACAATCCATTATGGAACCGTTGAGCCCCAACAAAGGCGAGATGCTGTGACTCTGTCCCCGGCTGCACTGCTCCCGGCTCCCGGCTCCCGGTAATGAATGAATGAGTGAATGAATGAAAATTTGTTGCGTAATGGGGCAAGCCGATAAGAAAGTGAAAACTAAATGAGACAGAAGCACACAAATATATTGTAAAAAGTATAAACGTATCCCCTGGCCCCGGACGGACGAATGGACGGAGGGGCACAAAGCAATGCTCGTCTCATTTCCTGCCCTGTCTCCAGCCCCCAACCACCCAGTCCCCGCCACAGCCACAGCCACAGCCACAGCCCTCGAGTGAAATTACGATTTCAAAAGCCTAGTCCGAGGGCCTGGCCAGCCATTAGGTTGTGGCCATTATGGCCCTGTTCTCGGGTCTCGTCTGGGCCCCAGACTGGACAGGAACCCGCAAACATCCTGTTGATGTCAGCAAATTTTATTTATTTGTGGTTCGTGTTGTATTACAGCATTTTAGAGCAATTAAAATTGTACAATGGCCGAATGCTCGGGTCCGATCCGATCCGGTCCGGTCTGGTCTGGTCTGGTCCGCTTTTGGCCGTTTTGCATGGCCCCAACACGAACCCAAATACAGGCCCAGTGCACGGGTCTATTTGGCCGCATTTTTTAGATCATTTAACGCTAAAGTGCCTAATGATATATTGACTTTGCCGGCCAAAGCCTCCTACGCTCCACCGCTCCACCGCTCCAGTGCCAAATGTTATGTTTCAAACTTTTACGTTTACGTTCCCTCCTAATGGCCCAAAGTTTTCGGCGGGGCAGAGATAGAGAGCGAGCATGGAATGGAATGGAATGGAATGGAATGGACTCTACGTTCGCCACGTAATTGCTCGCTGGAACTGTGGAAGTCGGAAGGTGGAAGGTGGAGAACTCATTAGATTAAGTGATAGCATTCCGCTTTATGGCCATATCTTGCCGCCGAACATCATTGGAAATTAGTTGGCCCCAAAAGATGCTCAGGGGAGGAAGAGCAGGAGGCTGCGTTTTAAAATAATTGGCGAGGACTCAGGACTCAGGACTCAGGCAAGGACCGGGCCATATCTTGTCGAATGGGATAGGCTAGGCGTTGTCAATGCAAAGCTGCCCTGGTCCAGGTCCATTGTTCTGCAGTTGGCCTACATAGGACTTCCCTTCTGCTGTCGCTGCCCTTATGCTCCTCTGTAGGGGCCGGTGGCATTGTTGCTGTTGTTGCTGCTTCGCTAACAAGCTTACTACCAGATGGCTTACGGGCTCATTCCCCAAATGCTAGCTAGAGAGAAAAGCCCGTTGGGGAGAGAGAGAGAGAGAGAGAGAAAGAGAATGGAAAGGGGCGTTTCATTTCATTAAAGTTTCAAGGCGTACAACGCGGCGTATGAGTGATACTAAAATGAAGAAGAAACAGCAATCCCACGGATGCTTGGGAAATGGGACACATTCTGGGCACTCGACGACCCGACGAGTCGACTTCTTCCCCAGGCCACGTATGGACTCTAGCAGTAGCAGTAGCCGTTGCCGGGGCACAATGTGCAAAAGTTGTAAAATTTGTTAAGGAAACACATACACAAGCACCCACACACACACACACACACACACATGTACTACAGAAGGACCTGTCGAAATGTCTTGGGGTGTGGCAGCCGCGACAAGTACGTTGGTCGAGTGGTTCTGAGGCAGGCACTCGCAGTTATTGGGGAGCAATGGGCTGTAGCTCTGTAGTACTGCAGGAGGACTCCTCGGAGCGAGTCCTTGGCAAGATTCGGGCATTCTGGCCCGCAAGTTGTGGCGCACAACATGCTTAATTAGTTTCTGAATCTAGGCGGGAGCCCTGGCCATCCCGCGTGTGGGATGGGAGGGACGGAAGGGAAAATAATTTGTGGCTTTCAGTTTCGGTTGCGGAATGGCGATGAAGTTAGGGTTGGCCCAAACGGAGGATTTTTAATTAAAAGTGGCTGCCTTTTTGCCCTGTCCCCTGCCTCGTGCGTCGTTCTCCTTTCCGTAGTAATGCAAATGAGCGCCAAGTAGCTGCCGCGTGGAAGATCATGCGGTGAATCCTGTGTGCCGTGTGTGAAGTCAACCAAAAAGCCTCCTCCACTGCCACTCAGTCCGTGACACCGTCAGTCCGTTAGTCCGTCAGTCCAACAGAGGCAGCAGCGGAAGCGGATGCCATAAAGTGCTGCCACCGCACCACCGGCAGACAGCAGAGCCGGAAAATAAAATGGACGCTCATGTGGATCTGCATCAGAACGAATGCCGAGTGCTGCTGCTGGATGGATGGATGGATGGATGGATGTGTGATACACACACACAATCACACACACACATTTTAATGACAACGACGTGGACGACAATTCAGTTATGGGTCTCATGGCATAGCCATTCCCCCCACCCGCCACCTCTTCCATACACAAAAACCCGAGGCACAAACAAAGGGCGGCATTGCGGCAGGAGGCAGGGAGCTCTGGCAAACCAATCAACTGATTTAGTGCACGGCATCCACATCTCGATGGGCATCTCTTTCGTCCTCGCCCTCGTCCTCGTCCTAGTCGCTGTCCTCGCCCTGCTTTGCATTGGGTTGTTGTGGGGTCTACGTGTATCAGCAAATGCAATTCGTTTGCTGATTTGTCATTGTTTGCTGTCCACCTACCGACCTATCCCCACCAGCAACCCCTATCGGTGTATCGGAGGATGTGGTGCTGCTGCTGCTTTCGGTGGGAGGGGGTAGGGTGGAGAGAGGCACATTATGCGATGGGCGAGTCTCAACTTGAGCTGATTTACAAATGAAATCATACGCCATGGCGGGCATTTCGGTAATGAAAATTCAGCCATAAGGGAAATCATTTTTCCGGCTTTTGTTCTATTTTAGTTAGCTCTGTGCCTGTGCCTGTGCCGGTGCCTCTCCTTTTGCCTGTGTGCCCCCAGCATCCTTCCTGGGTTTGGACAGGACGAGCAGACACCGCCGCACACTTAATGCGATTTTTGCTGCTTGCTTGTTGGATGCCTGACTGGTTGGATGGCTGCCTCTCTGGTGCCCTCTCTGGCTGCTGCCTCGCTGGATGGTGGGCTTTTAGTTTTGATGTGGTTCTGTGTCAGATACCAAAAGGGAGAAGGGAGCAGGCAGCAGGGAGCAGGGAGTCGGGAGTCTATGACTGGGGTACCTCCGCTGAGGGATTCGAGTACGCTCTATAAATAAATTTCGTTTTAATAAACTTGTCATAATGCTGCAGCGCAAAAAAGTTTTAATAACGCTCCACAAAACCTTGACGTTATTAAAATTTTACATGTCATGCCAAAAAGGATTAAATTCACGGGACGCACAAAGCACAAGGCAGAGGCAAGAGGAGGAGGAGAAGGAGGAAGAGCCATGCCACACACGCACGCACGCACACCCACACCCACACACACACACACACACATTCTGCTGTGGCTGTTGCTGCTTGTCTTCTTTTGTTCTGTTCAGTGTGCTCCCCGCTAGCTCTTTCTCTCTCTCTCTCTCTCTCCCACTCTCCCGCTCTCCCTCTCTCTCAAGCAGGATGTATTAAGTTGTGCATTAAAATGGCACTAATGACGTTTATACAGCTCTGTCAGCCACGGAAATGTAACTTTTCACCGCAAAAGCCACCCAAAGGAGGCTCCTGTGCCGCCTGTGCCGCCAGTATCCTTTTCTCAAGTAACTTAATTGCAGTGACAACACGACAGCGAAAGCTTTTCCCTCTCTCTCCCTCTCTATGAAATGTGTAAAATCGCTACAAAAATGCTTTGCTTGCAATTTAAAAAACACAGACGCACGGACCCCCGTCTGCCTGTCTGTGGGCTCGCCCCTCCTGCCCTGCCCTGCTGCCTTCAGCAAATTCTCATTTTGTACAAATTAAGCGAATTCCGCTTAAAGCATTGCATTCCCGAATAATTTAATTAAAAGCACATTTTTGGCTTTGTTCTCGTCTCGTTTTCTACCTTAATTCTTTTCCCACGCGGATACGTACATACTTGTGGCCAAGTCATAAAACACGCTCGCCTCGCATCCACCTCTCCGGTGGATGCCACAATTCAATTAACAATGCAACAGTACAGCAATTCCGATCCGGCAGAACCCCGAAACAGAACCAGACACAGACCCAGAACCAGATCCCGATCCGTAGAAATCTACCAGCTGAAAACTATCTTTTAACAATGGGTCCCTGTCTCTGTCTGTGTCGGCATGCCCCATTCCATATTCCATGCCACATAGACAGGCGACACGAGTTTTACATTAAAACGCAAAGTTTTATTGCCAAACAATGAGCGGAGGAGCAGAGGCGGAGGAAAAGTTTGTTCTATTTGTATAGGAAAGAGCCTTCGCCTCGTATCGTAAGTTTCTGGGCGCCCAATCTCCGCTAAGTGGTGGGTGTGGCACGTGGGGCACTGTCGCCTTATCAGTTGTAGTTATACAACATATTAGCTGCTTAATTTTACGGACGTGTGTGTGTGTGTATCTTCAGAATAGGAGGGCTCCAAGGATGGGTGTCGAAATGGAAAACTTTTGTTTATTAATTTGTAAGGACCGATGTTAAAGTTTTCTTCGAGATTTCGGTCCTTTCCCTGTCGTCGTGCCATTAATCGTAGAATATTGCATTTCGTAAGGGGCGCAGGGTGCAGGGCAGGTTGTGTGATTTTAAGGGGTGGCAAGATGGCCAATGCGTCTGTTGACACTTCTGACGTCTGACACTGACGGATGATGGATGGATGACGGCTGGGGGCAAGTGACAGCTTCATCAAGTGCAGCCAGGTGCAACTGCAACGCGTTCGCCGTTCATTGATGGAAACATTTACCGCAATTCACTTGCAACAATCCACTCATCCACTCTCTCTTTTCCTTTTTCTCTACCTCTCTTTTTTGCAACAGATGACGCCACTGCCACAAGTGAGAAGGAGGATACGTTAGTGGCGGCGGCATTGACTATGGGAACAGAGGCATGGGCGTGTGTGCGGACCTTGGGTCTCATCGATGCTGTCGGGCATTGAGCCACATCCAGCCACAGCCACCAAAGCAGCAACAACAATCCCCATACCAGCTCCCAATAAGCGAGGGCTCTCCAGCAGCAGCAGCGCCAGAACCAGCAGCAGCAGACTCAGCCACGATTCCATCTACCACGACGCTGACGGCATCGCCAGCGAAAACGGCTGCATTCACAGTGAAAACAACGAGGAGAAGAGGACGAAGACGGCTAGACGGCGGAGGGGACGAGGAAGTAGATGCCGCCATCGCCAGCTCAAACTCCAACCCCAGCGCCAGATCGAGCCCAATCTCGAGCTCAGGACCTGCCACCAGATCGATACAAGTTTTCAAATTTGTGCTGATTTCGTTGCTTTCCCTACTAGCGGAAAATTCACAAGCGCACAATATTCCAGGTAAGTGGGAAAGCTGAAGCCATCCCGGGGATGCAGTCCCGATCCTGCTCCTGATCGCGATTCCGATTCCAAGTCGTAGCCAAATTAAATTTCTGGGAAAATCGGATCAAAGCCTCGACTATTCGCGGCAAAAATTATAGCAAAGGATTTCTTTTGGCCTGAAAATCCGCTAAAAATGTCCACTGATTGGAGTGGGAGAACAGCTTTGAAGGAAATATTTCAATCTACGCGAGAGAGTGAGGGCGAGAGAGTCCACTTCAATCTAGTGACGTAGTCCGGTACTTCGCGGCATGTGTGTGTGTGTGTGTGGCACAAGTCCGGTGGAGATTTTTATTCCGTGTTCAGGAAAATTTAATGGTGCACAATAAGCGGCTTACGTGCGGGCAAAGCAGATTACATTTGGCAATTAGTTGACAGTCGGCTGACGGAAAGACGGATATGAAAATAGAGAGAAAGAGACAGAGAGAGAAAGTGAGAGAGAGGGTGGCTCTCAATGGGCCGCGTTTTGATTTGGTTTTGGATTTAGATTCATGCAGAGTCATCGTAGTACCTGGAGGTACCACTTCTAGTGCTACGGTGGCCCTAAGTGGCATATGATGGCTTATGGTGCGCGGCCGACAGTTCCGTCCCTCGTTTTCCCATCAAAAACGTCGAGAATGTCACCGGTTATCTGCCCCACGAAAAGACAGTCCTGGGGAGGCGTTCTGCTGAATTCAATAACCCAGGCCCCTCCCCCATCCGCAGGACATTAAAAGTTGCTACTTCCTTCGCCGCCGCTCAATGTACCGTTACTTTCCACGTTCCACGTTCCACGTTCTTCGAGTGAATTAATTCAATTTAATTTAGCCGAAAATTGGAAAAACCGCTTGAGATTCCTTCGCCTTCGGCAGCAATGGCCAGGATGGCCAATTTGCTGCACGGTCGAAAGGTCAACGCTAGTGGACTCCTTACCATCGCAGTCTACAGAAGAGGGTGGCTCTGAGGCGCGGCCAGAGGCGGGGGCTGGGGCTTGGGCGTAGATAGAAAATTCCGAAATGAGTTCCTGGAAAACGACTCAACTTAACTTTAATCAATGAAAACAAAGTGCGGCGCTCTGTTGAATAGCTCAGTCGCTGAGAGCCGATCGCTGAACTCGGGGCTCGAGTGCTCGAATGAGAGGTGGAGGAGTGGAAATGTCTGTCTGTGCCGTTGCCTTTGGCTGAAGGACATTCTAAATGGAATAATGAAACCACTTTTGCATGTTAACGCCATCAAAAGGCGCGAGACAGAGACGTCACACACGCGGGCACAGACTCTGACTTCCTGGCATCCTGCTGCTACCCTCTAGACGAGTGCCGCCCTGGCGACATGTCTGCAACATTATCAAAGGGCAATAGACGAACAAGTGCGACGACTATACGACTACACGCTCCTCATTTCCATCATCATCATCATCATCATCGTTCTCGTTCTCGTTCGCCTTCTCCTCCTGTTCTTAATGTTAACGTTGATGCTAATGTCGTTGATGTTGTGTTTTCATTCTTTATTTTTTTGGGAGGAAAGCCAGGACAGGGCAGGCCGGAACGCAGTATAGTGGAGGCTGTGGAGTGGCGATGTAAATAGTCTGCCAAAGCTGCTGGCCAAGTTAACATAAATTTATGCAAATGCCAAAGTCAACAAGCGTGCAGTGCATAAAACGAGGCAATAGCAAGGCCCAGGAGCAGGGGCAGGGGCAGGGGCAGATGAGATGGCGCACGAGATGAATGAAGGGGGGAGTCGGCCAGCTGAGTGCGTGAGTGAGTGAGTGACTGGTTAAGTGTCTTGTCAAGAGTGGCTAACAAAGACGTCGGGGCTCGTACCCCAGTCCTGACAGGCTCTGCCCTCTGCCCTGCTTCCGCCTCTTCCTCTGCCGCTTCCTCTCTCGATTTTCCCATTTTCACACTGAAAGAAAATTATGCAAAATGCATTAAGATGATTTTTGCTGTTTCCATTCAGTTCTATCCCGACCAATCAGTTTTCAGCTGCAGCTTCCTCTGGCATATCCTCTTCCACATTTGATTCCGATTCAGATTCAGATGCATATGCAGATGTAAACTCGGATACGTCTGCCCCACAGATGCCAATGCCCCCTCCTCTGCCCCTGTCCCTGCTGCTGGTACAAACAGCCAAGCCACAATACAGGCAGGGACTGAAGAGGGAGGGGGCCGGACTTCCATCCACTCGATTGCAACGGCAATGGGAATGGAAACGGCAGCAGCATCACATGTGCAGGTCAAAAGTTGTTTGTTAACAAGTTTAGTGTCATGCCAGGGGCCAGGACCTGGAGCAAAAGCCAGAGGAGCATCTGCAGTCTTCCATCTTCAAGTGGAGCCCGTGTCCGTAACAGGATATGCTCCCGTTATTGCATTGCTTCTTAGTTGTTGTCCTGCTGTTTCCGACAATTCATTTGCATTTCCGTTCTGCCACTCTGCTGCCGTTTGATCTCCTTCCCCAATTGCAAGCGAAATTTTCAACTTCATTTTCGACCATGACACACGCACTCGTACTTCTGTGCGGAGGGTGGGATGCGGTAGAATGTGGGTCAGTAGGAAGAGGCGGGAGCCTGCATAAATAATACCCCCACACATTCGCACCTCGCCAGCTCAACAAGCAGCCTAATCAGCGACTGTCAAGTGTCCGACGGACACTCCACCGAACACCGACGGGTCGGTCGGATGGTTGGATGGTTGGATGGATGGACGGACAAGTGACAAACGCTAATGAAATGTCACTGTCCGTTGAGAGTGGAGAGTCGGGAGTGTGTCAGAGGCAGAGAGGCAGTCGGAAAAACAGACAGACAGACAGTTGAAAAGGTGGGAAGCTAGTTTTCGTCAATCAGAGTCGAGTGTCCGCCCACGAGAGTTCCGTATCCGTATGTCCAATAACTTTTGTGGTCGAGTGGTCGACGTTGCATTCCTTTGCATATTACGGGGCCGGGCACATTCACTGGAGTTCAATGGGATAACTGATTCCATGGCCGTCGCCTTGGAACAAGGCTCTCCCTCCTGGGTTGGGGACACACATCAGTCATTGACCAGCTCTTGACATGTGACCGACGTAGCCATCAACAAATCCATTTAAAAGTAACCCCCGGGTCATGTTAGTGTTCGTCCTTATTCTTCCTGTCATCACATCACATCACACGGAATGTCAGCACTGGCGAATGGGAATGGGAACGGGAATGGGAATGGGAAATCGTGCTGAATGTCACGTCTAAATAGAAAGCAATAACGACTCGCAGTAGTCGGGGCGGAGGCCATCGACTGCGGCTTTATCGAATTGGCCGTATTATGGGCGCATCACGTCGAGGCTCGGCCGGAGTGCCCCTCGGGAATGGAATGGAATGCAATGGAAGGGAATTCCTGTAACAAATACTCGCAACAAGTAATGCAATATCCGTATCTATTTTTTTGTCCAATTGCAGAAGATGCTGTGCACATCACGGCCATACTCGGCGAAGGCGTCATCTTCAACTGCCATGTGGAGTTCCCCAACGACCATCCGGTGCCATATGTCCTCCAGTGGGACAAGAAGGTGAGCGAAACGGTACGATATCACAGATAACATTTCTTCTCTAAACTCTCTTTTTTACATTACGTTGTTCTGATACGCAAAAAGCAAGAAAAAGTAAGAAACAGTCAGAAAAGACAGACCACCCGTACCCGTACCACGCACGTAAGAGGCGACACAGTAAACGAATTAAATGAATACTACTCTCCTACTACTACTCCTAATGAATACTCTACTCTTCAGTGTGTGTTTCTTTAATACCAATACGTACAAAAAACATACCATTATACTACTCGTACCCGTACACGTACTCGTATGAGAACATCCCTTCTCGAATCAGCATTTGTCTTCATTCTTTAGTTCTCGTTTTGTGTTTCTCTTCTGTTCTGTTCTGGCATCCTTTCTGTTCCCTTTGCTAGCCATAAAGCTTCCCTCCGGCTAACGGCTTTCGGCTTTCGGCTAACAGTGCTGCAGACCAATAACAGAAATTTGTGATCCGATGTATTCGAATGCATACGCCAGTCCATAGTCCCATGCTTGAGATTACTATCGTGTATTGATCATGTATGATATAAGTGTTTATGTGTTGCCCGATTGGTACTCGTATTTTGCATATCGTATTTTGGTTTCCGTTCAGCTTTCCGTTATCCGTTTTCTGTTCCGATTTCAGTTCAGTTTATATCTTCCATCTGCCTCTCTGGCTTGACCTTTCACCCACAGACACACCTACACGCCATATGGTGATCGTATTAAGCAGCAGGCTTTCTTTCAGCTTCGCAAGCGAATATTCTGCTTGGGATCGGACTCTCATTCTTAAAGTTTACCCACACAACAGACACACACACACACACTCTGAACACACACACACACACACTCTGAAATGATTATTTTTGCGGCATTCGAATGAAATTTTAATGAAATTATTTGTCAATTGAAGGGCATTGAACGGGCTTCACAGCACCCGGACCCCAAAGAGAGCGAAAGAGAAGAAACTCGATCAAAATATATCAAAAAAATTCACAAACCACCAAAAACCGAAAATATCAAATTCCATTTGCAAACCAAAACCAAAATCAAAATCAAAAATCGTATCGAAATTCGTTCGCAAATCGTTCGACTCGAAACATATGTACACACAGAAATTTAGCCTTAGCTTAGCGGCTCACTGCAACGAAAACACACAACCAAACAATTTTCCAGCATTTTCCGCATTTTCCGCTCTTGTTATTCTCCTCTCTCATCTATGCAAAAATCCAAAAATCCAAAACAATAAGCCACAACTATTCATAACTGAGCAAAATACTAGTCCACGTACTCGTATTCGTATTCGCATTCGTATTCGCATTCGTACTCGCATTGAAAGCGAATTAGTCACAAATTTTCAAGATTTTCTCCACTCGGAAACCATCACCTATTGCACTCTTAACCCGCACAGACCACCCTCACAGGCGGGCGGCACTGTCGCAGTCGCAGTCGCAGTCGGAGAAATGCTTGACGGAGTTTTGCAGGAATATGCTAATGTTTGGGAAAGTTGAGCCGTAGATAAACAGACGGAAGATTTATTCCGAATTCCATGAGGATGAATGCGAAAACTTTTCAACTCTCCCGCTCTGCCGCTCTGCTACTCTGCCACTGGCCATCAGGACAATCAGTTAGTGACGGATTGGTGGCAGGACTTTCCCAGCATCTCTAGCATATTACTAACTCTGACTCTGCCTTTGCCGTTGCCTTTGCCACTGCCAAACTTTGCCACCAATGCAAATTCCTGTAGGATAAGCAAATTGTATTCCAATCAAATCAGCAAACGAGGCAATCCAATCCTCGTATTAGTCCTCGAAATAGCCAGCACCAAAACACAACCCACCACCCACAGCAATACACTTTGTCATGCCTCATTCTTTTCATACTCTGATGAATTTTCATTTTCATTTGGAATTTTTGTAATATATTGTGTAATTATTTGCATGCCTCTAGTGAGTGGAAAACCAAGTATTTTGTTTCTCGTTTATCTCTGCTCTTTCTCGGGAGACATTGCAGCTGCAGCTGCAGCTGTAGCTGCAGTCTGCAGTGTAAACTTTGATGAAGCCAACTAACGTGGGCAACCCCAGCTCAAGCTCAACTTCAACTTTAACCTAAACCTCAACCTCAACCTCAAACAGCTTACTTTCCATAATTTCAAGCACGCCTAAGCCTAGGAAACTAACTTTCTTAGGGGATGGGACTGGGACTGGGACTGGGACTGGGACTGGGACAGGGGCTTCTGCTGCTCTAGTTCTAGGGCGATTGTTGCTGCCGCTTGATAGCGAAGCTCAAGCCAAGCAAAAACTAAGAAAAACCGCAAGGATAATAAAGTGGAAATGCCGACGCTGTGGCCAGGATAAGAATGCGATGGGGATGGGCGTCAAAGTCACGCGGAGAATGCAGTGCAAAAAGTTCTGTCTATGTGTGTGTGGCAGATAACGTCTCCTGCCCTGATCCTGCTCCTGCTATTGCTTCTGCCTTTTTTGCCCAAGTTAAAAGTTTTACAAGCAATTTTAATGCCAAACAAAGTTATAAGTACTGCAAAAAGTATGTTTATGTTTTGTCGCGATAAAAATGCACACACGCGCACACATTCGCCATCGAATGGGAGGGGGGGAGGGGAAAACGAGGGAAAAGAAAACAGTAAATGGCCGAATTAAATGGATTAACATGGCTTTAGCTTTTAATTTATGCGCTCGTATATCTCCCACTCTCTCTCTCGCACTCGCACTCGCTCTGTACCTTTTTTTCCCCCACATATAATTACATGCATTGCTGGACCATAAAAGTGGAAAAAATAGAAGAATTTCCCCCCGCTTTCGACAGTCGCTCTACATCTGCTTCGTGTGGCAATTCATTAAATGTTGCCTACTTTTGTGCGCTCTCTCTCTCTTTAAAGAAAGAAAATGGCCCTAGAGGGAGAAAGAGGGACAGAGGGAGAAAGTAGTAGAAAGAGACGGCACAGAGAAGAGGCGTCAGAGTCTGGCGTTGCCTTAGTTGCAATCTAAATTAATTGCTACTGAATAAATTAAGCGGAAAAATGTTTGCCAAGCCAACTTATGACGCTTCTGCGAGTGCGAATATTAATTTTGGGCCCACGACCAGGGACCAGGGACCAGGGACCAGGGAACAGGACCTCGTTTGTTGTCTGTCTGTCTCTCTGTCTGTGTGTATGTCCCAGTCCCTGAATGTAACATGACAGAGTCCCTCTGCTCAGCTATGCTCGTGTGCCTCGGATGCCAAAGCAAATTATTTCATACGTCAGCCTAGGAAATTATTACAACGTCTATAAGTTTTAATAAGCGAGAGACGGAGAGCTGGAGAGCTGGAAACCCGCCTCCTATCTATCCTTGCCAGATGGCAGGCAGGAGCAGGCCTCGGTCTAATTACGGAAATAAATCGATTAAGCTCGGCCTGGTGATAACATGGCGTATGAGCAATTTACTTACCAATTATTTATGTATACGCAATTATCTCTCTGTCTCCGTCACTCTCTCGTGCTAATGGCACCTCTTCATATTTGAGTAACAGAGAGAGCGAGAGAGAGACAGAGGGAAAGAGACAGTAAAGAATCCTTTTTTCTACCAAGTGTTAATGCTTGGCCGGGTTTTGGCCAACTTCTGGTCATGCGAAAGAATTCGAATCGAAAATGCATTCGGTTCAATGCATTCGTTTTTCCCCAACGTAACCTCCACCCCTGCCCCTGTGGCCTGTGGAGCCAACGAATAAAATAAACAAAGGACATGCTGCAAGCCAGGGGGGACTAGGGCTGAGGGCTGAAGGCTGCCTTTTCGAGGATTGGGGGCGAGTGCAGGTTAACCCCAATTTTTGCTCCTCGCCTCAAAATATTTTACATGCACATTTTTTTTATCTGCACAAGCTAGAATTTCAAATGTATCTCTCTTTTGGCCCCGTCGTTGTTTTAGTTGCCGCCACACACACACACACACACACCAACACACACACAGACAGATGATTTATTGTTGCCACCGTGTCCCTGGAACACTGTGTGTGCCCCTGCCTTTGGGGGGCTGTTGATGAGCATGCAAACTGCTGGCGACGAGGCACGGAAGCAAGGGACAGGCAAGGAAGCGCTGCGCTGAGCGCAGAGACTGGGGAGTGTTCGTGTTGACAGTGAAAACGTGTGGCCATGTCTGTGTACGAGCGAGTATCTGTGTGTGTTCGGTGCGTGTGTTTGTGTGTGTAGTGGAATGTTTACCATGCGGCAGCGCAATTTCTCCACGTTAACGTGATGAGTTTTTGTTTTGACTGTTTGTAGATTTTACTTTCACAACCGTTCCTCCACAGGCACAGACACAGACAGAGTACGGGGACCCAGCTATGTCATTGTATCTGTATATGTAACTGTTCGTATCTGTGTGTTTATGTGTCGCAACTCAATTTATTTCTGACAGTTGCTTAGTTGTTTGCGTTGAGAGAAACTTGAATTTCCGATTAGCGTACGCAGGTTTTTCTTTTCGTTTTTCGTATATTGTACTATGAGCTTTCCCACCTGCTTGCCACTTACAGAGAACATATATAGAATATAGAGACAAATACCATACATAATGCATGCTCCAGTTCGCATCTGTTTGTAGATAGCCGCTTTATAGCTTCAGCCTCAATCTCATCCCAAATCCATAACCTTAGGTTAAACAAAAACTGTCTGCAATCCCCATTCCCCTTGTATCCCGTGAATCCCGTGAATCCCGTGTATCCCTTCTATCCTCTGTATCCCGTGAGACCCGTTTATCCCGTAACATGTCCCAGTGTACGAGTGTATGTAAAAACTGTTCTTCAGACTCCGTTTGTATCGTATGTACAGATGCCATATAGCACCATTCAATGCATATGCATTCGTCGTTACAGTCGAAGATCGAATCAAACCAAACCCCGCGCATCGAATCGAATCTGATGAAGGCTAATGGTTCTCTCATTCTCACAATCCAAAACACAGGGCTCCGATCTGCCCATATACATCTGGTATGAGAGCTATCCGGAGCACATCGAGGAGGGCTACAAGGGACGGGTGTCGCGCGTCTCGCAGGACTCGCCCTTCGGCAGCGCCTCGCTCAACCTCACCAACATCCGGGAGTCCGATCAGGGCTGGTACGAGTGCAAGGTCGTCTTCCTGAACCGCGATCCCAAGCAGCACAAGAACGGTACATGGTTCCACTTAGACGTACATGCACCGCCGCGCTTTAGTGTTACGCCCGAGGATATTATATACGTTAATTTAGGTAAGTAAATGCCTGCCCCCCCTGTCCCCCTGTCCCCCTGTCCACCTACCACCCAGCCACCTCTATACAGTAAATCATTCCTCTCGAAAAGCAGCCGAACATCAACTTCTCATATTTGGCCGCTCTCCTATTTTCCCCGCTGTCAACGTGCCACAGATTAAGTGGAGTGTGGAGTGAGCCCACCCTCCTCCTAGTCTGTACTTTTGACTGTGTCAAATGGCCGGCAATTTGTTGCAGGGCCCGAATGAGTTTGTCACCTTGGAAATGCCATTCCATTCCCAAGAATGAATTACGAGTCCCAGTCCCGGTCCCAGTCCCCATGCGTCGTAAAAAGTGTGCCATGCCAGGCCATACTTTCGGGGCGGCCCCCAAGGAGTTATGTGCCGCCATTTGTCATCTTCTGAATGGGCAAGGTCCGCTGCTTGCTGCTTGCTGCTCGCAGCTTGCCGGTCACCGCTCGCCCGAAGAGCATGAAAATCGATAAGCTCTTTATGTTCGCAATCGCATCAAATCAAATTTCCGTCGCTTAATCAAAGTTAAAATGTTTACAAGTCCAAGTGGCAGTCCAAGTCCCCGAGGCTACCCCCGCACCAGCGAAAGCGAAACAAAAGACGTTGCCGGAAATGCGTCGAGAGAAAATGGCGCTGCAGCGCATAAATCAGACACAAGCACACAACACACAACGGAGAGGCAGGAATAACAACGAGCCCAGTGAGGCGGCACAAAGTACGAGGATGAGGACGAGGACGAACTGCAACAAAGAGCCTCGACCGGGTATCCCATTGTCTGCTGCAAATGGCGGCAGCGGCAGCAGCTATCACCGTTAGCCGAGGCACAGAGACAAAGCCGTGTGCCACAGTTAACCGGAAGGAGGCAGGGAGCTATGCACATGCACTGCTCCTTTACCCCTTACCCCTTACCCCATACCCCACATTTAGCCACATTTCGCATCAAATGAAACCAAAAAGCGTAACAATTGCCACCACTTACCTTATTAATTTCTCGTTCTCGTTCTCTTTCTCATTCTGCCTCTCTCTCTCAATGGATGGCATGGTCCTGATCCTGGCGTTTCCTTGCAGGTGATTCAATTATACTCAATTGCCAGGCTGATGGCACACCGACCCCGGAAATACTCTGGTACAAGGATGCCAATCCCGTCGACCCCTCGCCCACGGTGGGCATCTTCAACGACGGCACCGAGCTCCGGATCTCGACCATACGGCACGAGGACATCGGAGAGTACACTTGCATTGCACGCAATGGTGAGGGGCAAGTCTCCCATACGGCCCGTGTTATAATCGCGGGCGGCGCTGTAATCATGGTAAAAACCTAAATACAAATGAATTACTTTTGAGATACATAATTGAATTGAATTGAAAGTCGTACACTCTTGAGTACAACAAAATTCGTATGCAAAAGAAGAGCAGGGTAGAGGGAGCCCGTGCACTGGGGAGTCATTGGCCATGAGTCTCGCTTTGAGGTTTGCTAATAGTCTCTATGTATATTCTCTCCACCCACCACTTCCCGCCTCCCCACCACATTCCCGCCACCCCAATTCTTGATTTCCCCGATATTCCGCGATAAAAGGATAAGGCCGCGCCCGACAAGCACGCACGCACCAAGTCCCAGGCGAATGCCATCAATGAGAGATTTGCTATAAGAGTAAGTGCTGAACTCTATTCTACTCTCATCTTCTGTTTGCATTCCGCATATACTGCATATACGGCATATACTGCATATAATCTGTTCAACGCTTTTCCATTAACCGTAGCCGAAGACTCTCCTCTGCGTCCTCGCAGTCCATCCCTATCCCATCCTCAACGAAATTCAAATTCAAAGCAAACTAATCACTCCAAAGGCTTTGCGGCTGCAACCAGCAGCAGGGCTAGGGCTTCAAAAATCACCAGACCAAACCCTGTCCAGGACGTGAAGAGCCCCCCAGCACTCCCCCACTCCAGTCCGATTCTGAGATCTGATTCCTAGAACCCAGAAAACGCGGCAACCGAAAACGCGGCTAAAAGCGTGAGCCCCAGAAACGGGAAGAAAAAAATTGTAACGAGCGTGAAACTTTTTTTGTGCCTTCGTGGCCCTAAAACGCAGTGGATGGATGCTTCGTGCCCCGTATGCAACATCTCCATTCCGTCGTCTCTCCATTTACAAGCGAAAAAGGGAGTCCGCGCAAAACTGTGACCCCAACGGAACGGCATAGTTGCAAGCACCAGGAGAGTAGCAACTCCTCGAACAGAGAGCTCCGTGTGCGCCAGGCATACTCTTAACATGGTCATTCGCCTGGTCTGGTCTCGCATCCCCAGCCCATCTCTCATTGCCGGCTACCCTTCCGCAGATCCCCCTATTTACAATGGAGCACACAACATGCCCTCCTCTACGTTGGCACACTCTTCTTTCTCCCCTTCTCGCGTGTGTGGGTACTAGTCGGCAGTGGTACGTACGACCATAGCATACTTTTGTGCGCTCCCCGCTAATGCATTTGCATTTCGGGTTATTTACAGTTGGCCATACGCTACTCCGAGGCCACTGCCACTTCTTCCACTACTTGCACTACTCCCACTCATATTTCTTGCTGCCTTCGTTCGCGTTGGCTTGAACTTTGACCTTTTGTGACCTATTGGGGGGCACTTGGAGCTTAGAGGCAGACGAAGACCAAGACGAGGACATACCTCGAAAGCAAACTTCAATTACTGCAATTGCCGCATTTTGTGAGGCAATCTTCGCATAAATATTGCAATAACATTTATCTGTATCTGTGGCCACAGGCCGGGTGGACAGTTTATAGATGGCCAACACACACACACACTTATATGGGGGGTTTCAATTCAATTTACGAGCCTATTCCGGCCCGCAGTCAACCCACATCAGCCCCACATCACAGCAGTTCTGCCATAACTAAAACTAATTCAAATGAAACATTCTGTAAGCAAATTGCCCAAAAGCAAAATCAAAATCCAAAGCAAACGCAAATGTGCCCATTAAATAACCGAAAGGACGAACAACAGGCAGAGAATGCACTCATGCAATTACCCAGAGCCAGAGCAATAGCCAGACCCAGAGTAGGGCTGGGAGCCAGGACATCACGGATCGAATAGTGGGGGAATGGTGGGAATAGAGGGGAGAGAGGGAAAAGAGGGTTCCTAATGTTCGCTTCTGACATTTGACTGACAAGTTGTCAATGGCAGTCAGCAGTGGAGGAGCAGTGGGGCAGTGGAGCCGTGGAGAAAAGGGGAGCATTTCATAGTTGTGACAGCAGAAATGTTATTTCTCATGAGTCGAAGCGAAACGTGGAGTGGAGTGAAAAAGCGACTGCACACACAAAGGATATCGATGACGGCGACAGCCAAAAATTAGCTGTCAAGCTCCATGACAAGTTCCAGAACTCATTCTGTTCCATCGAAGAGGGGATTTAGGGTTAAAGTTACGGCGCTCATGATCTGAATTAGTCAAACAGTCCACAAAAAACAGTCAACAGTCAACCGTCATAAGTTTGCAGGTCATCCCACGGTTCAGATTTGTCTAAAGGGATTCTTTTTTGTCTCTCTTTCCTTTCAATCGACCGACAGGTGCCGCCCACCAACCAAACGAAGCTCGAGGGCGAAAAAGTGATATTCTCATGCGAGGCTAAGGCGATGCCCGGCAACGTGACCGTCCGCTGGTTCCGCGAGGGATCGCCGGTGCGCGAGGTCGCGTCGCTGGAGACCCGTGTCACCATTCGCAAGGACGGATCCCTCATCATCAACCCCATCAAGCCGGACGACTCGGGCCAGTACCTGTGCGAGGTGACCAACGGCATCGGCGATCCGCAGAGTGCCTCCGCCTACCTCAGCGTCGAATGTGAGTGCAGCCATCGCATTGCTCCTCGATTCCGGCCATTATCAATTTTCCTTCACACACTCCACCCTCCACAGATCCTGCCAAGGTCACGTTCACGCCAACGGTGCAATATCTGCCCTTCCGGCTGGCAGGAGTCGTCCAGTGCTACATCAAGTCGAGTCCCCAGCTGCAGTACGTGACCTGGACGAAGGACAAGCGCCTGCTGGAGCCCTACCAGATGAAGGACATCGTGGTGATGGCCAACGGGTCGCTGCTCTTCACGCGCGTCAACGAGGAGCACCAAGGCCAGTACTCCTGCACGCCCTACAATGCCCAGGGCACGCACGGCGCCTCCGGCTTCATGGACGTGCTGGTCCGCAAGCCGCCGGCCTTCACTGTGGAGCCTGATACGCTCTACCAGCGCAAGGTCGGCGACAGCGTCGAGATGCACTGCGACGCCGTCGAGGCGGAGGGCACCGAGCGGCCCACCATCAAGTGGCAGCGCCAGGAGGGCGAGCAGCTGGCCGACTCGCAGCGCAACCGCATCAAGATCTCCGGCGGCAACATGACCATCGAGAACCTGCGGCGCGAGGACTTTGGCTACTACCAGTGCGTCGTGTCCAACGAGGTGGCCACCTTGATGGCCGTCACGCAGCTGGTGATCGAGGGCACCCAGCCGCATGCCCCCTACAACATCACCGGCAAGGCCACCGAGTCCTCCATCACGCTCCAGTGGCTGCCCGGCTACAGCGGGGGCTCCGAGTACAAGCAGGACTACACGATCTGGTTCCGCGAAGCGGGCGTCAACGACTGGCAGACCATCTCGGTGACGCCCTCGGGCAGTACCCAGGTGACCATCAACGGCCTGGCCTCCGGCACCACCTACGAGTTCCAGGTGGTGGGTCGCAACGTCCTCGGCGACGGGATGATGAGCAAAGTGATGACCGTGCGGACGCTGGGTGAGTTTTGCTTGTTCCTCAGATCCTCCTTTGCATTTAGTACTTTTTGCTTTGGCTATTTTCCTTTTGCTCCTTTTGCTCGTTTTGGGTTCCTTTTGCTGCAATCGTCCCAGCATCGTATGCACATTGTTCTATCATGAAAAACCTATGCACTAGAGGAGACTCGATCCACAAGCCCGCCAGCCCACAAGTCCACAGTTGGGGCTTCGGGGTCGAGGCCCTCTCTACTTTGGATTGGCTCTAACATAACGCTCTTGTTTTTCTCTCGTTTTCTTCTCTTTTTCTCACGATCTCCATCGATCTCCAACCAAAACCAAACCGCTACTCGATCTCTAACTTTCTCATACTAATCATGCGCCGCAATCAAATGCAATACCAAAAAATGCAATGCCAAAACTCAACATCGACTCTCACTCGCGCATTGAATCTCGAATTTTTCTTGCTGACGTTGGATGCCACCATTGAAAAATTCGAATTCAATCCAATAGAAGACGCTCCGGCAGCGCCACGTAATGTCAAGGCTGCAACACAACCGCCCGACTCATTCTTTCAGCTAATGCCAGACGAAGCTGGTAAGAGAATCAACCAACAAAAACCAAAATCAACAAACCAAAACACCCAACAAGCAAAAACCAAAAACTAAAAACCGAAAACCAAAAACCAAAATCCTTAGTCAAGTAAATGCGAATGCGTATGCGTATGCGTATGCATTGTAGATGTAAATAAGAAACAAAACACGAGGACCCCAACCACAATTACAAGGATTAAAACTATGAATGAACTTAATGACGAATGCTTTTGATAACGGAATGCTTTTGCTGATAACAAGAGGCAGACAATGCGATGAAAGAGCCCTCGGGGAGACCGCAAAAGTGGCATTCATGTGTGGTGCAGTGTATCTGCCTTCCCTCCTTCCTTCCTTCCTTGCCTGACTGAACTGATGAGTGGAGTGTAGTGTCTAAATATACGCGTATATTTTTAAATTATCGAGAACTAAGTACAAAAGGGATAAGGCTAGACCACAGACCCCCTCCCCCTCCCGCCCACGCAGAGTCCCAAAAAATATTCAATATTCATTTCGGGAACAATTAAATATTCAAACCAATTATACAACGCAGGAAAGTAGGAAATGGGGATAGTGGATAGGGGATTGGGGATTGGGGGATTAGGGGATGATCTGCCCTCAATCTGCTCAGTGGAGCCCTGCTCCACGGTTTTATTGGCTGCCAAAGCACGCCCCAAATTCGCGCCATTTCCCACGGGGCATAATTTCTGCCACATGTGCGATGCAGAGGGCAGGGGCACGGCTTGTTTTGTGCTGTGCTGTGCTGTGCTGTGGAGGATGCGATGTCCGGACTCTGCTCTGGCTGTGAATATTACATTTCACGCACGCACACACAAACACACACACAACGTGTGTCTATGTGTGTATGCGTTCGAGCGAACCGTTCGCAGCGTAATTAAAACAGTTTGTCCCACATTTAATTATTTAAATTAATTGAACTGTTTTTACAACTGTGCCCCGACCGAGGCGGGTAGCCGTGGAGCTGCCTTCGTTGTCGTGTTTCGTGTCTTGCAGGTCGTGCGGTCGATATGACAACGCCCACGCCCCATGCCCCACGCCCCACGCCGCATGCCCCATGAGGGTGGTATAATTTAAACAACCATATTACCAAATGCCGAGGCACATTTAACAAGGATACCTCCGACCTCCTGCTCCCCCTCTTCTCTGTCCTGGCCGCCCATTGCGGGCGCAGTAGGTGCGGCAATTTGAATGCCTTTGTCGACGTTGCCGCGTGTTTTTCCAACCGCTTTGCGATAATAGTTAATTTTATACTCCCCCCCCATACCTGCCCCCTCCCCCACCCGCTCAGTAGCAGTCTCTCGCTCTCCCTCACTCTCTTGGTCTGTAGTTTATCCCCTACATACACCCCCTAGTTGTACCCTCCCCGCCTGCTGTATATAAGAACAGACACACACACACACACACACACACACACACAAATAAATGTTTTCCCCCCATTTAGCGTATTTAATTTACTTGCATTAGTATCTGTGTGTATCTGTGTGTGTGTTTATGGGTATAGATGTGTGTGTTCGTAGCATATGTGTGTGTATCAGTGCGTGTTTTGGCGCACGCGTATGTTCAAAAAATAAGGGAAACAGCAGCAGAAGCAGAGCCAGAAGCAGCAGCAGCAGCAGCAGCAACAAAATAACAACAACAGAAAAACGCCAGAAACAACAAAATAACAAAAAAAAACTACAACAACAACAACGAACGAACGAACGAACAGTAGAAACTCTGGCGGTGGCAACTCTAGCGGCAAATGTGCGCTGTGTTGTGTAATGCAACCCTGGATTTCGTGTACGTGTGTACCTTTTTTTGGCGCTTGTAACGAAACACCTTCAGAAACAACCATCATCCGCAAACGCAACGCCCGCCCATTCAGATTCAGCCACCCACTACTCTACAGACACAACACCAACACCACGCGCCCCATCCCCACCCCACCCCCGCCTCATCCTCATTCTCAGCCGCCCTCACACACACACAAACAAATACAACTAGCAGCAGCAGCAGAAATTGTATTTCTTTTTGGCTTTTATTTTCGTTTTTTTGTGCTTTATTTTTCTTATAATATTTTTCCTCTTTTTTTTTTTTTAAACCATGCATAAAACATCAACGGTAAACCATTTGCCACCGCCCTCCGCCACACCCACACCCACACCCACTCCCATACCCTCCTTTCAAACGGAAGGACGTGCGTGCACGTGAATGTCAGTGTGTGTGTCCGTGCCGCATTTGTTTATGTCAAGCAATTTTCATACGCCATGTAGACCCTGACGCTGGCACGCTGGCACGATGGCACGGTGGCACGGTGGCACGGTGGCATGTGGAACAGTTCGGTGTTCAGTGTTCGGTGCGTGCTGCTGCTGCTGGCAGGGCTTGTTGGGCTTGTTGTTTTATCCTTGCGCCGCAGCGCTTAAAAATTAATAACAACAATGCGAGGCAGCAGCAGAAGCAACAGCAGAAGCAGCAGCACGCTACTTGAACAGTTGCAAATTTCCGCCACTGACATTCGACAAAATAAACCAAGTGGAGCAGCTATCGCCTGCTCGACTAGACGATACCCAGCAGCAGTGTGCAGAACTCTCTTCTGAGTGCGGACTAGGCATACCCTTCCTAAAGCAGCGGCAAAAGTTGGAGCTTGAAGCATGCAGCAAATGCATGTCAAGGCTGATTACACACAACCACACACACACACGCACACACACGCTCTCTGACTGAAACACACATATGTACAGATGTACATACATATGTACGTACGTTGAGCATTTATGAATATTCAATGCATTTCACTGTCATAATTGCAGCTGGGGCTCGGTATGTGCCTCCTTCTTGGAGGTCGACCTCTGGTCTCGGTCTCTGATTTGCATTCCGTCAAGGTAAACCAATTGACTGCTGGATCTTGAGTGATTGCCTCTCACCCGCAAGCCGGTGTGGCCCGACCTTTTGGAGCTCCTGACCCCCCAATACACACCCACTGTACACCCCACAACAGAGGGCTTTAGTAGTTTAGTATTTCGGTTCTTGGATTGCACTTTTCTATTATTGCACTTTTCCTCATTTCGGGCTGCACTCTCTGTAATTAATCTTTAAAACATCTTACTGGATTTTTCGATTTGATTTGTGATCATTTTCGTTCTGTTTTCTGTTCTGTTTCCGTTTTATTTGCAGACCTTTTAGCATATTTTGACATTTTCTTTCACACCGATTCGCGGGGCAAGCTAGTTTATTCGCCACCCAGATTGAGAGTGAAAGGTACTCGTATTAAAACATATCACATATCCCATATCCCATATCGCGCACTATACCCCGCATATATACCCGTCAATAATTTTACAGCATTTCCCCCTCCCCTGGCCAACATGTTGCAGGTCCCTCTTAAGTAATGTCTCTGTCTTGCGGCACAGCCTGTAATTCCACAATTCCTGCAGCTGCAGATTTACTGCCTCTGCGGGTGCCACACCTACCATCCACAGCACACAGTGTGTGCCACAGTGCCACAGTGCCACTGCCACTGCCACTGCTGCAGTCATAAATAACATTTAACCGTGCGGCGCCTCACAGGGTCGCGATGCCCAGTCCCGTACCCTTTGTGTACCCTGTCGTGTCTACCCTTGACATTTTTACAGTGTCTCCGTCCGTCAGTCCGTTTGTACGTTTGTACGTCCGGCCGTCTGCTGTGTCTACCCATCTCATTTAGGCCTTTCCTTGGTCCGTGCGCCTTTCCCTGCCGTACGCCGTCCCCATTTTATGTCTTTTTATGTTTGTCACTTGTCTCGTTTATGTTATGTCAAATCTGCGCACATTTTTTATACGGGCCATGGGCCATGGGCCAAAGGGTTGTCGTTGCGCCCCACCTCCCCCACTCCAAGGATCCACCTCCAGCTACTGCTCTTTCTGCCGCCATTCGCATAATCAACTTTTGATATATGCAAGACAGAGTGTAGAGTGTATATGCGCTTTCAAATCTCCCGAGAGAGCTCTTTAAAAGCATTTTTAATTAGAATACATACATATATAATGAGCGTGGCATTTTTCGTTAGCGTTTCATAATAAATGGCTTGCACTTATTGCCACACGTTCACAAATCCCCCGTTTTCCCGTTTTCCCATTCCCCCGTTCCCCCCTTCCACCTCATCTGTTATCCTGCAGCTTTTTGGGGGAGCCCCCATCCCGTTCCTGCTGTTGTTCCGCTTGTGCTGCTGCGCTTTACCCCAAAAAATTCAAACGAAATTCCCTCGCATTTGCACCGTCAGCGTCAGCGTTCATCTAAGCAGCCATCCCCACACCAACACACGCACACAATGACAGACTGATACGAGCTAGCACACACCGATACAAGCAAACGCACACACAGATGCATGGCACACATCGGTTTATGCTGTTGAAAATTTCATAAGCGCCGTTGGGAGCCTCCGTCGGAAGGAGGACGCTGAAGAGGAGGAGCAGCTGTAACCTGGGGGACATTTTACATGACATATCGTATTGTGTCTCTTATTTCTCCAAGCTGTTTTAATTTGCATTTGCATGTGCGACATCCCCCACCCGATCCGATACCCTGGAGATCGACCGACCGACCGGCAGTTAATTGCATCGAGCACGAGTTCTCACAAATCACCAGCGAGAGGAGGTCCTGCCACCCGAGAGACAGAGAGTGAGAGAGAGAACTCACTGAGAATTCAGGTTATCCATGGCCTGTCCGTCTAGGCCCGTAATTTGTATCTGTATCTGGCCATGGCCTAGGCTCTAGCCAGACAGACAGACAGACACCAGAGTGTTCGTCTCCATGTCCGTGTAGTCCTCGTCCGTTGTTGTTGTTGTTGTTGTTGTTCCTGTTGTTGCTGTTGCTGTTGCATGGACATGTACTCGTATATTTTTATCATTTTTCCGTTGTGATGCCGAACGGATGTTTGGGTTTGGGGACAAGTATTCAAATACGAAAATGGAAAGTTTTATGTGTGTATGCTAATTAAAATGTGTTTTTGTCAATCCCTTTTCGCCCAGTAAATCCCATTCCCATGACTCCTTCTCCTCCTCCTCCTCCTCCTCATTCTTGTTCTTGTTGCCGCTTTCCTCGTCATGAATAAATGCATGGTGCAAAAAGAAAGTAAAAAGACGCAAAAAAAAAGTAAAAGGGTTGTCTGTGCGCTGGCAAGAGTTGCAAAAAGCCAAATGGAAATTTCATAAAGCTTTTAAGCGAAACGAAAGAGGAAAAAAAGTAAATGTAATAAAATAAATAAAAGAATCTAAAACAAAGCAAGACCCGGGGATGAGCCGGTGCAGGACACATCCTTCGGAATTAGTTGGATGATAATATTTTCAGAAGGGAATTAAATAGCTATTAGATCTATCGCCCGAAGAAGGTTAGTGCGGGACTCAAGCTTTCGATCCGAATGAATGTACTTTCTCTGAGGGAAAACCCAGCCAAGCGGCGAAGGCAATGCGGAAAGGTAATAAAAGGGCAACGCGGACTCCGCGGAAACTCGGAAAATTCCTCGCGTAAATAAACAAAGCATAAAATGAAATGCAAATAAATCAAAAATAATGCAAACGATTTAGCCACCCCCCCTCGGAAAGGTGTACGAGTGTGTTGGATTTTGAAATTGAAAATGGGGTCTGGTCTGGTATACACGGGATGGGAATTCCCTTCAACACTTCCACTTCCTGTAACATACTAATTCTCTCTTTTTCTCTCTCCCGTCCTCTCCCCTCCCCTGTGTCTCTTCCGAACCCAAAATGTCGTTGCAGGTCCAAAGCCCGGCCCCCCACGGAACGTGTCCGTCACGGAGGTGTCCAACGGATTCCTCATCACGTGGCAGTCGCCGCTGGAGCGGGCGCACATCGTCAAGTTCTACACGATTAAGTACCGCACGGACGCCCAGTGGAAGACGTTGAACCGCGGACAGATACGGCCGGAGGAGACGCAGTATCTAGTGAAGAACCTGGTGGGCGGACGGACCTACTACTTCCGGGTGCTGGCCAACTCGGAGAAATCGTACGAGTCCAGCGACGAGGTGAAGTTCCCCGTGCCGGCACGTGTCAAGCATAAAGCTATAACCGCCGGCGTCGTTGGGGGCATCCTGTTTTTTATTGTTGCGATCATTTTATCGGTTTGTGCCGTAAAAATTTGCAATAAACGTAAACGACGAAAACAGGAAAAAGGTAACACTGAGGCCCAGAGCTAACACACACACTTGAAATGGTTTTTGATGACATTCTCCGATAACTTTTGATAACTGATAACTGATAAATGATAATGATATGATACTGCCTACTGCTAATGATACTACTAAGATGATACTTACTGATGATCTGATCCCTACGATATACTCTCTAATACCAGTAATAACCAGAATAGTGATTGATGATGTGTTCTTGTTGTTGTCTAATGAACCCACTAAATACAGCCACTAACATGGCCAACAGCCGTACAGTGCAGTGCATTGCCTTTTATCAGTTCTGCCTTTTGAGTTTTTCACCGACGCCGACAGTTTTGGAGTATGGAAGCGCCCCTTCCAGTAATCGGCATTCGGGTTACTCGGTTTATTCGACAACAAAAACACATTTGAGACTTGCATTTGAGACCAATGTTCCATTCTGTTCTGTTCTGTTTTGCTGAAGAGTAATCGTAAAAGTAAAAGTAAATTATTTGTGGCAAAACAATCGGAAATTCTCCATAAATTATGCCTGTGTCTGAGCGAATATTTTCGTACATATTTTCGTTGTAGTTTGTTGCAAGTAAAATTCAGTTGCAATTTGGCAAAATTTGGCAAAAAAAAGAGCGTTACTGCAAAATTTCTGTATATAATATTTACATACTAATTGGATTTTGGTTTTATGTTTGCTTTTCCTGTTTGGTTTTTGGTTTTCTTTGGTTGTTATCTTGAGTTCTGTCTGGGTCCTTCCCCTGTCCTCCCCTACAATCCAAGACGAACCCAAGACGAAACACTGGTCCGCTGGTCCAGGACTCCCGCCCGTACAGAGTGTAGACAAAAAAAGATGCATTCCCCCAGCTCTTAGTTCGAAATTGGCCATCGCATCAATCCTCAAGTTATCCATTTACGTTTGCATTCCATTAAATTATGTTTTAGTTTCGCATCATTGGCGGATCTTCTGTTCGGGAGTACCTGAGTATCTTTTCTTCTGTTCTGACTTCATAGTGCATTTTATTTCTGAAATTCAACGCATGTACATATAAATAGTTATTGCAACTTTAGTTAAGCATTAAGGAGGATTCAGCCGCCAGCAGAAAGACGATAAATCGATTAAGCTCCACCCACGGCCCACGCCCCACGGCCAAGGCCCCAACAGACCCCCGGGCTATTCTCTCTCCCGTGTCCCCTCTTGAAGCGGAAATTGAATATGCCAGGGCCTTCATTATGTTCGATATTCGCTGGATATACGCGTTTAATGTAATCGAATCGAAACGAATCGAGCCTCGTGCCGTACGTGTGTGCATATGGAATATGGAACCGACCAAGCCCTCGCTCCTCGTCTGTCTCTCTGCCTTTGTCATTGGTTTTTGCTTTAATCTGTATTTTAAGTGGATTAATTAATGTTGCGTTGTTTAAATCAATTATTTATGTATTCTTTTCGGAGCCACCACACACTTACACACAAAAAAAGACGGAAAAGACAGAAAAACAGGACAATTTCGCAGCCCCATTAGCTGTGAAATATTATGTATGTGCGATACATACGAATACACTCGTATTCCACTATAGAAAACACATTGTTTTTTGATTTATTCTTTTGTTCTTTTAACGCTGTGGCAACCCACACACCCACACACGCACACACACACACACACACACTAGCCACAGACAGAGTGAGAGTGAGTTCTCTCAGAGATACATACGTACATATATACAGAATTAACGTTGAATCTGATAAAAAAAATAATACCACAAAATACCTTTATCCGCGAATTATATTGACAAAAGCATGTTCTTGGCCAAATCGTCGTTGTTTCTGCCCAGGGCTGAGTTCATGCTGGATAAAGGTATTTCAGAGATGTACAAAATACAATCTACATCTATGTACATGGCGCACAGGCGCTCATTTATATAGGGCACAATACTGGGCAGACGTTTTTTGTAAACAATTCACGCACAAAGATGGTAAAAAAGGCCCGCAATCCCACGTAGAAATTGAACATGGCCAAAAGCCGGAAGACCGAAAGGTCGAAAGCTCAAAAGGCCTCTTCCAAGCATAAAATGATCGCTCCGACAAAAGTCACTGATGATCGGTCCGCCCTGTGCAGATTGCCTTGTGTCCTGCCACATGCCTGCCCAAGATCCTCCCCCTCGTTGTGCAGGTATGTGGCAGGGCCATGTCTCCATACAACATGTGGACGCAATGCACTCAGAAAAGGCCCCACCCGAACCCCAAGACCCTCGCAAAAAACAAAAAAGAAATAAAAACAACGACACAGCGCGCAAGGGTAAGTTTTTGTTATCATATTAAAAATCGATGTCGTGTGCAACCACCGATCCTGAAGTTACTGACAACAAAACTAAAAGGTTATTTTCAGACGCGTCCAGTCCCTCGCCAACTTAACCAAACTAACAACCAATCTAACAACCAATCAATCAATCAATCAATCAAACAATCAAACAGTCAATCAATCAATCAACCACTAGATCACACTGACACAACTGTACTGAATCCACCATGCATACATACATACATACATACAGTGTCATCGATTAACAATCCATACATATGCATACAATCTATCCATCTATCTAGCCATCTGTTATGTCGGTTATGCATAGGCAGATCAAGTGCCCGCCGCAGCTCCACACTCTCTCTGAAAAGTATCTCAAGCACCCGAGCACTCACTCACTCAATCAGCCGCTGCGGCGCAAGCTCATTTCACACACAGATTTCATAATTACTCAAAGGCCACACTTCACACATCCACACACCACACACCACAAAACCAATACCACTTCTCGTTTCTTGTTTCTCGTTTCTCCGTTTTTGTATCTGAATCTTGAATCACTTGTTCGTTTTTTACGTTTTCTCGCTCCCGCCCTCGAAGGAGAGAGTGTTCTCCGGGCGGACTAACTTTTGTGTCGCCCAACTTTTTGTTTCCGCTTCCGTTGTCGTCCCATAATCAGCAATATTTGGTTTTCGATTTTCATTAAACTTATCCTCCTCTCTGCTCACTCTGTTCTCTGTTTCTCTCTTCTGTTCTGTTTTGTTTTGTTTCGTTTCATGAATGCGCTCCTCATCATCCTCCTCATCCTACTCCTCATCCACTTGTCTGTCTCTCTTCTGTTTTCTGTTGTGGCACAATTCAATTCGTATCTTGACCATTCTCTCAAAAGCCATTTCACGTGTCATTGTTTTTTTCCAACCATTCGAAGCCATATCCCAAATAAAATACTGCGAAGAGAGAGCACATGGCTGTACATATATGTGTATATACTTGTGTATATACTTTTTGCATTTACATATAGGCGTATATGTGTGTGTGTATATTGTAATTGTATGTGAGGGTCCTCCATGAGTCCATGTGTCTCTCCACGAGTGTGTGTGCGTGCCAGGATATGCCCCGGGTCCGCGTCTCGAATTAGTTTGTCATTGACATCGAATGTCAATGGCCTTCCGCCTTCCGCCTTCCACCTTCCAGCCCCCCACCCCTTCTCGGAAATCCCATCCTCGGGGGCCTCGGGGAGAATTAAGTTTCGATTTAGTTGGGCATTAGATATGCCATTTATTCCAAGTATTCCATGTAGTGACTCTCGTTCCAATTACCGTTTACTCTGACTGCAAAATTATCCCCCTGCCCCCTGCCCCCTGCCCCCTGCCTCCTGCCCCTGCCTACTGCCTCCACTAATTGGCGCCTCCTTGTGTTCTGCTACATGTAATTGCCACACACTATAATCAACATCAGCCCGAACAACTAACAACAACTTAGTTTAGTCATAGCGATAGTCATAGCACTAACTGGTAGCTGGTAACTGGTAACTGGTAACTGGTAGCTGGTGACTGCTCTAACTACTAAATGGTGGCCAGCATATAGCTGGTGGTAAACGCTTTCTGTTCTGCCTCTGTTACCCCTAGTTAATAATCTAGTAGCTGGCTAAAAATTTAAACAATCTCAACTTATTAGCATCGACAGCAGACGGCAGACAGCAGACGGCAGACAGCAGGGGAGTGCATGCAAATGAGTCCATTTCCTCGATACGAGTATAAGCGGATGAATCTGCCATATACATACATATATATGTGTATACGTCTATATGTAGAGTGCACTGTAGTATAGATACATCTATATCTGTGTATGTGTCCTGTGCCATGTGTCCTGTGTGTCGTGTACTGTATTTTATTTGCCCGGGATAGGACGGCTCACGCTGCACGCCAAAATTAATTGTAGAAATTATACGTTTACAGAGTTCAACATGGTAGCTTGCAGGATAACGGACGCTCGTAACATTGCAGCCAATGCAGCCAATAATCATCATCATTTGCATCACAATCGCAGTACGGGCTCAATTTCCTCTGGTCAAGTGCCTTTAAAAAAGTGAGTATCCCCCGCATCCATCGACCGAAGAGAGGAGTATTGCCCTCTATCTGAATCTCAATCTCAATCTAAATTGTTCCCTCCTGCAACTGTGTGCGTGTATCTGTATCTATTTGTATCTACACTCTCTCTGATTGGAATGCACCATTCCCAGCAATACTGAACATTACCGTGATTATGAAAGCGTTTTTATAGTTCCAGGTCCATCCTGTCATAATCAAAATCGTAAGCAAACATTTCTCTAACTAAAAGTTCTCTCTTTTTGGTTCCACCTTCCGTTCATTCAATGTTTATTTCCCATTTTTGTTCAGAGTTTACCTTTAGTTGTGTATCTGCGTTTTGCATATTTTGTTCGTCTTTTACGAGTATCTGCATCTAACAATCTGACAATCTCTCTATCAATCCACGCCTTAGGTACAAACAAACCCGAATATCAAGTCTAACCGCCATACTGATTGCCATTCTCCACTGGATCTGGCCACCCGATCGCTGCACCAACTGCCACTCCATCTACAGCTCCCCCACGACCCTCGACGACTGCGACACAGGAACTGCCACTGGGAGGCGCTCTGTGAGCCGCATTCAGCGCAGCCTCGATGGCCGCTTTGTCTTGGATGTGGATGGATCCAAGATACAGGGCTACACGCTGGACAACAACAACATCGACGTAGTGGATGGAGCGCTCTTTGAGCGCCGCAACAGCAACGTCTCCCAGAAGTCCTCCAGCGACGATGGCGGCTTCCTCTCGCGGCGCAACTTCATCACAGCACGGGCCTCCTGGCGTCGTCCCCTCGTGGCCTCCTCCAGCCAGCTGAGCCTGCAGTCGGCGGCGGACTCGGCGCGCGGCTTCCTCCAGGGCTTGGGCGGTCTGCTCAAGATCGGGGGCAAGCCACAGCACCAGCCAGCGCACTTTGAGGACGCCATCAGCGGTGCCCGCTACCAGAACGTGCTGCGGCCTGCATACAACAGCAGTGGCAGCCACAATCTGTACGGGAATGCGGACAGGAGCCGTCCGCTGCACATCAACACCATCAGTGGGGCCTTGGGCCTGGGCCAGCAGCAACACCTCCTCTCGCCGCACCACTACACCCCCTCTAGGATCTCGCGCATCTTCTCCAGCTCCCCGGCGATGAGCCACCTGCACCACCAGCAGCAGTTGCTGCTGAGCGGCGGCAGCAGCGGCTACCCGACGCACTTCAGCGACCTCAGCACCGTCTATCCGCCGAACTCCGCGGAGCGATCCCACAACAGCGGAGTGGGAGGAAATCTCAGCAGTCGCTATCGCTACTACTCGCAGGAGCTGCCTTCGTTGAGAACCATCCAGGAGGAGACCCGCCGCCAGCAGCAGCAGCAACAGCAACAGCAACAACAGCAACACCAGCAGCAGCAGCCACAGCATCCGCTGGAGGAGCACTTCGTGCCGCTGCAGCTCCCGTCGCCGCCGTCATGGAGGAGCTACTACCACGGACAGCTGCCGTATCACAGCTACAGGCCGCGCACGCGCTGGTATCCGCGTCACTACTCCCGCCTCTTCAGCCGCCAGCAGCACGAGCTGCTTTCGCCCCTCCCCGATCTGAATCTCTCCCTGCGCAACAGCGTGGGCGTGGGGGGGAGTGCAGGACTGGAGGCCTCGCCCGAGTCCCGCAGCAGCTCGAGTGGCTTTGGCTCGAAGAACACCTCCAATCACCCGGGCAGTACCAGCGAGTGGCGGCTGCTGCCACCGTACCGTGCCCCACCCTCGCCGCCCAAGCACTTGGGGTACTTTGGGGCGGGAGGATTGGAGGGCAGCCAGCAGGCCCAGGGCCAGACGCCGCACTCCGCCTACTCGTCCTATCCGCGGACCAACACCCCGCCGTACACAATGGCCCACTGGCTGGAAATGATCTCAAGACTGAACGCGGCCACGGACAGCAACCTGCCTGCCCCCAAGGCACCGTGCCCCGTGGACGTCGGCAGCGTCGATGGCCACTACGAATTCGACCCCGCCACACCCACGCCTAGCGCCTCTACGCCCACGGGCATGGGAATGCTGCGCGAAGATCTCAACCATCTGCACATCGATACGCAATCGCATCCGCACTCGTTCCATCCACATCTGCATCATCACCACACCTTGGGGCCTCTGAGTGGCAGCCTGCTGCACGCCCACGCCCCCTCTGGATATAGCGGGGGTTCCGGGAATCGCAAGCTGCGCACCCTGCCCCTGCAACACCAGCTACCGGCGCGCTACGACAACGTGGAGGTGCGCCTGCAGGCGATGCGAGAAGAGTTCTACGCGTACCGCAAGCGACAGGCCATGCAGCAGGCGGGAGTGCCGCCCGAAATGGAGAGCGTTTGCTGAGTGACGGCCCCAGACTCCAGAGTCCAGACTCCAGTCCAGTCCAGTCAAGCATTTAATTAAGTCCCACATGGCATCAACACATCCCCACATGCACATACCCATGAAATGCGCCTCAATGACAATGCAACGGCAAGCACCGCAACTACGATGCATCCATCCCATCAGAGACAGACCCATCATATGCAAGTCGCAGGGGATACGGGAGACGGATGAGCAGCCGCAAGCAGCATGCCATTGCAATCAACATTCAACCGCATACGTAGATGATACATGATACATGATACATAGATGAACATCGGATCAGGCCACACATCTGTGCACGCGTACAGCCATGCCCTTGCCACACATGCCCCTCCCCCCCACCCTCATCATAGAGATCCCTCAGATATGAACTTTAAAAGTTACCTACCCCCAAAGAGAACCCAAGCAATGAAACAATTAGTAGATTTTACGGGAAGACAGAGAGAGAGAGAGAGAGGGAGAGAGGGAGAGAGAGAAGCCAAGTGAATTCCACGCGAGATTTGTAAATACTTTGAGAAGGAGGAGGAGCAGGAAATGGAGATAGAGATAGGGATAGAGAGGGGGATGCAGATGCAGAGAGGAGCCGAAAGTTTAAGTATAATATTTAAAACCTATAGCAATTATAATCGATAAAAGATACAAGATAAAGAATTGATATTAAAAGAAAAATAACAAAGTAAAGAAGAACAAATTACAATTAAATATTATTATTTACAAGTGTATTAGATATTTGAATATTTAACGACACACACACACACACACACACACACACACACACACTGATTGATATGTTAAACATTCAGAGAAAGAGAGAGAGATTAAGAGGGAGAGGGAGAGCATTAAACATTAAACACTACCACAATCCCAACAAACCCCACAAGCGTAAGCCTAAATTATGTTACAATTAAAAAACAAAACACTAAAAGTACGAGTAAAATCAATACGGAATACGGAATATGCTAGCTGTTAAGCATTTAGTTGTTAAAATTATCGACTATCGATAGCTGAGCGACGACGAGAGACGATGATACGAAGTTAAAAATAAAAACAAAACAAAAACAAATGCTACAACGTATTTAAAAACCACATATAGAGAAATTGTTTCATAATTAAATTATTTAACGACAAAGAGAACCTACAGAAAAACCCAAACAAAGCAAAACAAAATGAATCGAAACGAAAGAAAAAACAGTTTAACGAACGAATTAAATGAAATATAACAGCTGCATATATGTTTACTGTTACTCACACACACACACAAACACACACGATAATTATCTCGAACAAGAATATTTATTAAACGCAAAACACAAAACGAAAACTAAGTAACAAAAACAAAAACCAATCGATTCTTTCCGGTACGATATAGTATATTCAAAGTTTGACACACACTACACCCGACACACGACACACACACACAGCCCAAGACTTGGTCAATTGCGACGCCACTCGACAGTTGAATAAGTTGGTAAGGTGAAAGATACAGATACAATATCTATATGTACAAGATACAAGATACAAGATAGAGAGGAGAGAAATGGGGCCTAGGGTCACAGTTGTGCATAGATCCCGAAGATACAGCTGCGTTTCTGTTTTTTTTTAGGTACTTGTTAATGATAAACGATAAACGATAAATGATAAACGATCAAATTGTACGGAATGATGGTTTGACACAACTTGACGCCAAAACACTGCCAGAGCGAGAGAAGCGTATAGAAGATGTGTGTGTGTATAACGTATGTAAATTACAAAGAAGAATAACAAAAAATACTATAATAATAATAATAATACTATCCATAAAGGTAATACGAATAACGATAACGATAAAGATTTGAAGGGGGAGGGTTCGATAGAGAGCGAGAAAGAAAAGCAAATCAACTACGAATCAGCCAAGAAGAACTACTCGAATGATCTCAAGAATTTCTATATATGTATATTGTATGTACGAGCATATATTCCCCGTTTTGTTTCCGGACTTCACTTCCCCGACCTTCTGACCTTTCCCCAGATACCCCAGAGTAAAAGTATTGTATTTGCATTAAAGGTTAGGATTACAAAAATCAAAGGCTGGGATGATTGAAGCGATAGCAAGGGATTGGATGGGATGGGACGGAATCAAGAATGTTGCATAGTCGATGCCTACTTGTGTACTTTGTGAATGTTGAGGGTATTCAAGTAATTAAGTTGGTTTTTTTGTATTGCATATAGACAGACACCCACACCCACACCCACACCCACACACACACACAACTGAGAAAACACACACACTTAAAGGTTTAACTAGAAATGAAAATAAATAATTTAATTAATTGACGCATTAACGAAACGAAAGCACAAGCGGAATGAAATGGAATGGAAAGCAAGGAAAAGCCAAGTGCGAATCGAGAGTAATTACAGAGAATGGCAGAATAAATTGAATTTTAATTGATGGAAGGAGAAGGAGAAGATGATAGAGGGAATAGAAGGACCGATGAAGGACTTTAAGGCATATACACATGATATATGATATATGATATATGATTATGTACATGCTCTCTCTATATATTTATGGATATAGATACTGGATTACTGGATAACTGGATTATGGGATTACCGGATTTAACGGCATGTACATTAAGTAAAGGGAATACCGATTAAAACAAAACTAAGTTAAGTAAATCTAACGCTTTAGTCGTCTGCCACTTTGATTTTTGGACAAGGTGCGACAGACCGTCAGTCTTTAACGTTCACTTTTCGAATCGACTTTCGATGGGAATGAAAGAAGAACACAAATAGGAACACAACTAGGAACTATCAAAACGAAAACAAACGAGATACTTTTGCACTTCCTACTTCTACTTCTACTTCTGTTTCTACTTCGAGACAGCAACATTTCCCTCCCCCTCCAGCCCACACACGAGACCATCTTTCACGTTCGCTTCACGTTTCCTCCGAACACCTTTCACTTTCCCCTATTTCCGCAATGCATTTCCCCCACACTGATTGCAATTTCCAATTCAGCATATATATAAATCGTACAAGGATAAATCAGTTTAGAACGAAATATATTGTAATTAACACGACACACGACACATACACACACACACGACACACACACACCCGATACACACGACACACACACACACAATTATAATGAGAAATTAGCAAAATGAACAAAATTTTTAAACAAATAAAACTTACAAAAACGAAAGCAAAAGCAAAAAAAACAAACAAAAACCAAAAACAAACAAAAAACGAATAAAAATAAAAAACTTGAAATTGATCAAATAAAACGAAGAAAATGGGATTCTTTCTTTCATTCATTTAGCTCTAAATCGGAATCGGGATCCGAATCCGCAAGGAAAGCCACGGGAAGCCATTAATTGAAAAATGGCTATTTTCTCACATCCACAAAAATATCACTCATACGCCTGCGCGGCCACTGTGAAGGCGATGGCCGCCTGATCTCGGGGCAATTAAACTAATGAAATTTACCAGAAAATGCTATAAAAATAGCTTAATTTTCAGCACGAGAATGCAATCGAATAGGTGACACCCTGCAGTGAGCAGGCTAGAAATTATGGAAGTTTCTTGAAGTGATTCCAATGGAGAATCGACTCGATCATTGACAGAGGGTATCCCCTTTCATGGACTCCAAATAAATGATTTCTGCAACACTTTGGCGATCGCCTAATTATTTAAGTGGATAAACGTCTGCGAAAACGAATTGTGGGGGAGACAGAGGAGACCCCATGCTCGTATTCGTAAGCATTGTACAGATGGATGGATGGATAGATGGATGAATGGATGGACGGCGGCGTGGGCGTGTGTCAAATGTCAAATTTTCAAAAGAAGGGGAGAGTCTTGCTTTGACAAGCCAGATAGAGGGAAAGAGAGGGAGAGAGAGAGAGAGAGAGAGAGAGAGAGAGAGAGAGAGAGAGAGACAGATAAGAAGCATAGAAATCATCATCATTCCCGTCAGAGACAGCAGAGTCAGACACAAAGCTCTGACTGAGCCCCAGTTTGCGATCTCGTTCTGCAGTCTGATCGCATTTCATTTTTCAGTAGCGCTTCTCCAGTCGTTCTGTGCAGTACGCGACCCTCAAAAACAGTCCGCAGATAGAAGAGACACTCGCGGTCGATTCGGTGGAGGGAATTGCGCACAATACAATAGATATTCTCTGGTGCGGATAGAAATACGAGATACGAGATATGCTATAGAAGTCCGTGCAAAGAAAAGAAGAGCAGACGCGACGACAATTGACCTGATTTCGGGGCATAGATTTTAATTTGATTTTCATTCTTTGTTTTTGCTGCCACTGCCACAACGCGGAAATATTATGCAATGAATATTACGAGTGAATGAGTGTTCGTGCGTTCGTGTGTGCGTGTGTGCGTGTGCGTGCGTGTGTGTGTGAGTTAGTGTTCGTGCAACTGCCCCAAGTGCAATCCCCAGACACGAGGCACGACAGACACCAGACAGACGGAGAAATGCCATCGTCAGGCACAAGAAGAACTTTGGAAGCCGCGTGCGGTTCGCTGATCGTCGCTTGGCTGGCATTCTTAATGAGTGTATCCTGTACGGGGGGCGCCCGCGATCACCGCCGACAGACGAACCTGGAGGCCAAAGTGGGCTCCCACGTGGTTTTCAGCTGCTACATCGATTTCCCATTCGACTCCCCCATTCCGTATGTTGTGCACTGGAGCAAGGATGTAAGTCACTTGCCCTTCCAGCAGTCATCCATTCGCTCATTCGCTCATTCGTTCACTCACTCACTCACTCACTCACTCACTTATTCATGGCTCACGCCAACGCGCACGCAATTCTTAAATGAAATTGTCCAAATTATTAATTTATCGGACACGTAGGTGGCCTGGACTGACTGGCCTCTACTGGCCCGAACGACTGACATTCCAGCAGACTGACCGACGAATGACCAGCTCCTGTGGGTGGCTGGGTGGTTGGCACGCAGGGGCCAGCATACATATGTAAGCTTGGTTAGCCTTAATTGCGTCTGCTGCTGCTGGGTGCTGGGATGCTGGGATGCTGCATGCAGCCGCCGACTCTGGTCCGGGGCACAGCGTGAAACGAGACTCTCACATTCATTAAAAGGGCTACGCGACCCCGGACTTTATGGCCGTCGCACTGGGAGAAACGCGGAAGCGCCAGCCAGAAGAAAGGGAAGAAAATATTTGGGTGGGTCAGGGGGCTTTCTGCCAGTGCAGCAGCAGCAGCAGCAGCGGCAGCAGCAGCGATTGCATCACGTTAAATGCACACACAGAAGGGCGGCGAGGGAGGGTGGCAGGGTGACCCGACCCCTGGCTACTAATTAAAGCGCAACCACATGCAGTCGATCGAGGCTGCATCCTGGCGTCCTGGCATCCTGGCATCCTGGCTCCTGTCCTATGTCCTTCCTTCCTTCCTTCCTGCCATCCGCTGCGCGGCATTTAAATTTAATTTGAAGCGAAAAACTGATTTCAGTATCACAAACACTTTAAATTACCAACATCATGGGAGAAAACAAAGCTGAAAATAAAAGAAGAAAAGCAGGGAGAGTGTCAGAGTGGCAGAGTGTCAGAGTGAAGTGTGACATCAAAGACACACGGGCCACAGAGGGGGGCAGAGACAGAGTGGGGGACGCAGATCCAGCGGCAGAGTTGAAATCAATTTCAATTGGATTCAATCGAATTGAATGGCTGGCATTTTGTTGACAACTGTGAGTAATGCAATTTAATTCAATTGCAAATTCATTGCAGCAAACGCAAGGCTCGCAGCCAGCCGACCAGCCAGACAGTCCGTCATTCAGTCAGTCAATCAGTCAATCAGTCAATCCGTCAGTTAAATATTCGCGCGTTTGTATTTAAATCAAAGTGAATTACAATTCATCGCCCACGCTCGTCATCGCACCCCCAATACCCAATGCCCAATACCCAGTCTCCATCCACCCTCAAGCGAGGGGCACAGGCGTGGGCGCGGTCGTGGGGCTGCCCAGCTTATGTTTTTAACTATTTAGCCGCTTGCTTAATTTGCCATTCTCTCCCTCCCTCCCTCTCTCTCTCTCTCTGTGTGTGTCTCTGTGTTTTTGCTGGGGCCCTCGCATTGTATTATTGCAGAAAATTCCACTCGGTCAGCGGGTCATGATGTCATTTTGATAGATTCACTTTAATTGCGCTTCAAATTCTGTGTATCTACTCGTATAGTTTCTGTATCTCAGCGGAAGGAAAATAAGCTCGTATTTCGGCGGCTAAGTAATTAAAAAAAAATCGTAGACAAGGTCAAAGTCCATCCAGTAATAATATGCATAATCCATGAGGATTGTCTACGAGAGAGCTCTTTCCCGCTGTACCGCTGTACCGCTGTCCCGTCGAGAGAAAGAGATAGCGAGAGAGCGTGACTTTCACGGCCGTCGCGAGGCCGTTTTGCACAATTTTCGCGCACGTTGTCCACAAAAAAATTACCGGATAAATCAAGTTACGTTTGTAATTTGTTGGATAATGCTGATAAATGTGGTGTGTCTGTGGCAGACACACCACACAGTTGGGTGTACATAATCGGATGGTATTAGGCATGGGATGGGATTGCCTGCGCTGTGGAATGGTGGGGTGGGGTGGGCTCTCTTGAGTGCATCGCATAATGCATCGCAAGGCAAGGCGGCATCGCACGTTCGCACAGTCTGGATGTATAGATTGTGATTGGTCGGTGTGTGACATTGACGCCCACTTCGGTCACAGCAACAGAACCAGCCAGCAGCCACCAGCCACCAGCGACTGGGCTCTGATGTTTGCGTCTTGATGACTATTTCCCGATCTCAATTAAGGCACAAAGCGAATGTCAATAGATCAACTAACACCACTGGCAGTCATAAGTCTCAAGCGGTGGGGCACACAATTAAACGTATTCCATTGCATCGGCATCGGCATCGGCATCAGCTGCAGCAGCAGCAGGAGCAGCAGCAGCTTGGCACTGCCACTTTTGCGGTCACCGGCTATCAATAACCGAGCGAACTAAATCCGTAGCATGCGGTTTTTCCTAGTGCCTCACTGTTCAATGGTGTGCGTTGGTGTGTGCCACCCACTAAAACCCACCAGTCCACCGACGGATAAAAAGTCAAGTGCACAAACAAAAACAAAACGAGCATAAAAATGCCTGCGTTTGTTTAATGCCAAAGCAATTAGAGAGGATGCAACCGCAGCCGCGATGCCGATGCCGATGGCGATGGCGCTGCTGATGCCGCTGCCGATTCAATTGCATTTAAATAATTTAAGTTTAACGCGTGTTGCCGCAGCTTTTTGCTGTGCCTCCATGGCTCCGTGCACATGATGCAACACAAACAAAACAGACGACACTGTTTACTCTCCGGCGATTATTAATATGGTTTTTTGTTTCTTTCTGTTGGTTTTTTGCCTATGCAGCAGATATAATTTGCCAGGCCATATATTTAATAAATATTGACAAATATATTCAGCATTAATTAAAACAGAAATAATTTAATGTGTGCTTCAGCCGCCACCGAGCTGAATTATTGCGACAATCTATTGCCTGCCTCAGATGGTGCTGCACCTCCTCTGGGCCTCAGATGCTGCTGCAGCCATCCCCGTTTTGGGGCACGGTCTACAGGGTACTGTTCCCCGTCGGCTTCCATCTTTCAACGGGCGGTGGCTGGTGGCATTGGTGGCACTTCAAGTGCGCCGCGTGCGCCACGTGAGTCCATTTAAATTTGTCAACAAAGTAGCGGCAGGGCAGCCCCTGCTCCTCCCCCAATGCTCCTCTTTGGTTATTGTTACTCTTGGGGCATGAGTAAGCGGGGGCCTTGGCCACCGCTGTGCCACGTCACATCAGGGCCACACAGCTGCAGTGGCAGTGGCACTGGCAGGGGCAGGGGCAGGGGCAGGGGCAGAGAGAGAGGAGGCGATGTCACAGGCTCAGCGGGAGTATGCGAAAATTATAATGGAGCGTACAGAGAGAAAGACACACCGACATTCGCACAGCCAAGGCTCTGGCAAAGGCTGTGTATCTGCGTGTCTGACAAATGGATTTACTGCATTTGCCATGTGGATAGAAGATAGAAGATAGGTGACCCTCGCAATCATAATCATAATCACAGATAAAGATACAGATACCTCCACCTCCATTAATGCCATTCGAATGCCTTTTTCCAGAACAAGAAAATCTTCACGTGGTTCGAGAAGGAGACCTCCACGAACGAGCTCTTCAATGGGCGCCTGCATCTCGTCGAAGAGCATCCGGAGTATGGCAGGGCCTCCGTGAACCTCACGGCCATACGGGAGTCGGACCAGGGCTGGTACCACTGCCAGGTGATCTTCCCCAATCGATCGCCCAGCATCCGCAACAATGGCACCCGCTACCACTTGGCGGTGCAGGGCGGCTCCCTCATCCGCATTCCACCCGTGAATCAGACCATCCAGGAGGGGCAGACCGCCTTCTTCCACTGCGTCATGAAGTACCCGGACAACTCGCAGGCGGCTTGGTACAAGGATGGCGTGCTGCTCCAGGAGGTGCAGGATCTGGTGAGGCGCTCCTTCATGGGCCCCGACGGCAGCCTCAGCATCGATCCCACGATGATGAGCGATCTGGGGGAGTACGAGTGCAAGGTGCGCAACAACGAGGGCGAACTGCAGACGGCCAAGGCCTTTCTCAATATTCAATGTGAGTAGATGCCGAGGAAGAGGCTCGACATCAAGACACTCGGGGTACAAAAATCATGCAATCCCTGTAATTGGCAAATTCTTCCCCTTTGGTATCCGAAACAGATAAGGCCAAGGTGATTTATGCCCCGCCCGAGGTCTATCTGCCGTACGGCCAGCCGGCCGTACTCGACTGCCACTTCAGGGCTAATCCGCCGCTGAAGAACCTGCGCTGGGAGAAGGATGGGCTCCTGTTCGACTCGTACAATGTGCCCGGCGTGTTCTACAAGATGAATGGCAGCCTCTTCTTCGCCAAGGTGGACGAGAACCATGCGGGCAGCTACACGTGCACACCCTATAACGACCTCGGCACGGACGGGCCCTCGCCCATCATTAGTGTAATTGTGCTGCGGCCGCCCATTTTCAGCGTCACCCCCAAGGCCATTTACATACAGAAGCTGGGCGAGGCGGCCGACCTGCCCTGCGAAGCCATCGACCGGGACGGAAACAATCGGCCCTCCATTGTCTGGAGTCGGGTGAGTGGAGAGGGAGAGCTCCGGCAGTGTCCACTGTTTCCATTTCCACGACCAGAAATGGCATAGAACGGAACACTGGAACACTGTACAGTGGAGTCTGGCTGCAGTTTTGGTTGATTGCATTTTTAATTATGCATGGATCTACCTCTACCTCTACCTCTACCTGTACATGACTCTCTCTCTCTCTCTCTTTGTGGGTTTTTGCCATGCAGAAAGACGGGCAGCCGTTGCCGCCGGATCGCCACAGCCTAAGCGGCGGGAATCTCACAATCACGAGTTTAATCGAATCGGACCGTGGCATGTACGAGTGCGCGGCGACCAATGAAGCGGCAACCATAACGACGGAGGCCGAATTAATGATTGAGAACATTGCCCCCCGGCCGCCGTACAACCTCACGGCCAACAGCACGGAGACCTGCATCACCATACGCTGGCAGCCAGGTGAGAGATTACAGCACTCGATACTGGTAATGTGGCAGAAGGGGTCTAATGGATGCAGTTGCAGGCTACCTGCGGCCCAACCTCGAGTACACGGTGTGGTATCGTCTGACGGAGGCTCCCGAGTGGCGGACGATGCGCGTGCTGGACAAGAACGTGATGGAGGCGACCATCCAGCACCTGGTGCCGGGCAAGGAGTACGAGTTCATGGTCCTCAGCCAGGACAAATACGGTGACGGGATGTTCAGCAAGCAGTTCCGCTTCCAGACCCAGCGTGAGTCCATCCCGGCTTCCTCCCGAGGGATAGCTATGCCATAATGCCGTTGCCTTCTCTTGCAGCGTCTCCTATTCGAGCGGAGGATTTTGATGACCAGCAGCTGGAGAACGAGCTGGGACAGCTGCCGACCTTTAGCGGGGGATTGGGAGCGCCGACGAACCTCAGCGCCATCAGCAACCAGCAGGGCTGGCTGCTCCACTGGGAGCACCCGACTCAGGGACTCGATGGCCTGCGGCTGTACACGGTGCGGTGGTGGAAGGAGCCGGAGCACTATCTCATCGGCCAGGCGGAGACCTTCGACAACTTCTACCAGCTGCGGCACCTCAAGGAGGACACCACCTTCAAGGTGCAGGTGGTGGCTGTGGGCGCCAGCAGCCAGCAGCAGGTCCCCAGCCCCGAGCTGCTCATCGATGTGCCATCGCAGCGGAAGGTGCGGGCCCTGATCATCGGATCGTCCGTCGGCATTCTCTTTCTACTCTGCGCCCTGTGCGCTTTTTTATACGTGAAAAGGAGCTGCCTGCGGCACCTGTTTGCCCGGGACAGCGACGGAGCAGCCGCCTGCGATGAGGACACTGCCGAGAGCGGGGACTGCGACAGCGACGAGCAGGACAGCGTCAAGATCCGCCAGGCCTCCTGAATGCTACAGATCCGCTGGCGCTTCGATGCGATTGCCAGCGAGGGTTCCTCCCAGTGATGTTCCGTGAGCGCCGTGCTCCGTTTCGTATTCCGATTGCCAGTTGCCAGTTGACGTTGACGTTGCCGTTGCCCCAATAATGCATTACCCCATAAAATACTGACTTTTTAATTTATGTCTAGCTGCTATCTGTACTATAAATTCTACTAATTGTAAATGCGGTTCGAATCCGAGCCGAAATTCGAAATAAAATAAATAAATCAACAAAAAGAATCAAACTTTCAAAAAGCCCGCCCGATGGGTAGCACTTTTCAAGCGCTATCTATCCCTCTCTGGCGCGTGCAAGCAGGACAGCAGTATGCACGCATGAAAGCTCATTCCGGTTGAAAGAGCTTTCGCCGTTCAAATGTTGGCGGGAAAACATGTTGCTCTCGAGCTGGGACGAGCTTTCAGCGTTAAAAGGTTTGAACGTTACGTTACGGTTGGCTGCATTCAAAATTCAAACGACCCTACGAGGTCCGCCAAGGACAGCTGTCCTCCCACTCCATCGCTCCATCACTCCATCGCTCCATCACTCCATCGCTCCATCACTCCATCGCTCCATCACTCCATCGCTCCATCGAACACGCAATCGGCAGAGCTTGTGCGTCACATCGTTTAATGGGCAATTGACAAGCTCGTATCCGATACGGCCGTACGTATCCGATATGGCTGCATCCGAAATGGCGTTCGTCGAGTGCATCCGTCGGTGCAGCCAGAACGAAGCCAGAACAACTGTCGTTCCGACAATTCATTCATTCGTTTGGCCGATTAGGAATCGAGGGGAAAACACCTGGAATGCACCCAAAAGAAACTTGCATCGTACTTGGATCCCATTAAGACGTTCCTATGGTTCAATTGATATAACCCGCGTAAAGCCGCCACCGCCGCCGCCAACTACTTTGCACTCGCACCGCTTTGATGCCATTCAGCAGTGCCTGCCCCATGAGACGACCCAATTTTCAGGAGGTCGTGTGGCACGAATTAGAATTTGCACCTGAAACGAAACGAGACGAAAGCGAAACGAGTCAACAAACTCGATGAGACACATCGGCCTAATGAGGCGTCAGAAATGATATCGGGGGTTCGGCATCGCCTATCGTCCGTTGACGTCGAATAATGTGGAATCGAATTTGCGCCGATTTAAAGCCAAAACAAGCACAAGAACAAAAACAATAATAAGGAAGGCGAAACCCATGAAAATAAAACAATGTACAGCCACTGCTGCTGCCACTGGTTCTGCTTCTGGTGCTGATATGAGTGTAAACTATTTAGTGGCTTATATTATATTAAGGTCATTGCGATTAGACGATTAGTCCCCTGCACTGCGCATTTCCACGGACGAGAGGGAGGAGTGGAGGGGGAGGTGGAGAGGGAGATGGAGGAAAACACAGCACAAGCTCACGTTCCGACTTGAGCTTTGTTCTCTGATTGCAAAAGTTGAATGGCGAAAGGCCCCCCGCCCGCCTTTTTCGGGGGACGGGATGTGTCTCTCAGGGGTGGGGCATATTGCTCACTCGCAGATATTACTGCTCCTCGGGCTACTCAGAAATCTGAATTGTTCTGCTTTGTTCTGTGTGATCGTGTCGGTTCAAAGGTCACAATTATTCCAGACGGGAAGGAAAACAAGCAGAACTGCTACTGATCCTCCTCCCCGTATACACCGTCCCTGCCCAGGCCCCTCCGTTTGATAATTCCAAGCAAAACTGCAAGCAGCAGCAGCAGGGGGAGTGGGAATGTGGCGACTGCGAAGTGCATCTGCACTCAGTCACTCACTCGTTGGTGCTGCTGCATTGGCCACGGGGCTGACTGCTTTGTCTGTTTACAGTCAGCTGTTTGCCACACCAACGCACATGCCTCACATGCGCAGCTACCACTCACACAGATAAGCACACATGCACACGCACACGCACACACACACTCACACTCCCAGAGAGCTCAGAGCAAGTAAATTGTATGGCAACATTACAATTGAACGCTAGACAAAGACGAAGAGAGAGAGAGAACATGCGACGACGACTTGCCCATTGACGAAACCCAAGTAGTATCGTACCCGCTCTATGCCGCACTCACACACACACACACACACACACAGACATAGGAGAGAGAGACAGAGAGAGATATCGAAAGAGAGGCAACTGTTTCTCAGCTGCTTCTGCTGCTGCTGCTGCCGCTGCTGCCGCTGGTGCTGCTGTTGGGGTCGTTTTCGTCTCGCAGCCAAACAGCAGCTCCCGCATTTCACAGTTCTTCGTCGTTCGCGCTGGTTGTTGCCTCAGATTGGGGCGGATCGGACTCCACTCGCGCTGCTGAAGAAGAAAAAAAACACGTTTCATACCACCTTGGAGCCCGAGTCTCAGCTGTATTTCAGAACCTCCTCCTTCCCCCTCCTGAGAATAAAAGACAACAAACATAAACGTATCCGTGAGATCCGTGAATATCGGGCGTTGTTTGTTTGAGAGCCAGACGCGTAATATATAAAATACATATAAAACGCGCGATCGAGTGTTCCTCAAGCCCAAAAGAGAGGCGGCAACGAAATAAATATCTCTGGCAGTGGCCAAAAAAAAACATATAGGTAGTATAATGCTAATAAAACCGAAAACAAGTTTTGTGCTGTGCCCGTGCCCGTGCCCGTGCCCGTGCCCCTGCTGCCGCTGATGTTCTCGGAAAAAACATTCGCCATCATCCAAAGGTGAAGCCACATCAAGAATTACATTTAAATTCGAATAGAAATTGAAGTACTAGTGCGCGTTTATGGTGCGGAAATTGCGTCGCTGGTGATTGAATATACATACTCATACGAGAACGAATGGTACTCATTGTGGCTTAGGTCTCTAGCTTCCGTTCTTCCGAGCCGAACCCTCAAAACTCTTGCAGTCGCACTTTCCCGCTGTCGTCGAAGCCACCCCGAAACTCTGTAGACTCCGGAGGCGGTAAATAATAGCACGCCGTTAGCTGTCGTACCGCTTCCCCTTCCACACGCCCGCACCGCCGCACCACCGCCCCACAGAACCACAGCAGTCCGCTCTACGGGGAAAAGTCATATGTATCTTTTAATGTTTTCCTGCCGCCTCTATCTTTATCTGGCGAGAGCGCGTGCGCTCTCTCTTGCTCCCGCAGCACTCCCCTCGCGCCCCCGACAGACCTCGTGCTGCGAATCGCAATCTGCTCTCTGGCGATGAATGTTTTTAAATGTTTCCATCGCCCGCGATTCGTTAACACACGAATAAAACGAGCAGCCGTGGAGCAAAAGCGGGTCGAATGTGTCTTTCGCAGTGGAGCAAAGTGGAGCATTCGAAAGATAGGTCACAGCAGCAGCTAGCAGATTCTTCGGCTGCCAGTCATGACCTACATCGACTGGCGTTAGGGTAGGACCTCTTCGCGTAGGTCATCCAACCGCCGCCGCCACTCCACACTACATGCCATCCGCACTTCTCTAGAACTCTTCTGCGAGTTCTTGGACCCCGCGAAATTCCCCAACCCGTCAGTCCATCAACCCATCAGTCCATCAGTCCATCGGTCCTCCTTCCGCTGATTCCGTCGATTGCCCGATTAGACAACTTTTGCAGCTGTGCGGCGTGGCCTGAGCAAAATGCCGGCGCCTTTCGCCGATAAGCCGCCGCCTTCATCCGTCGACAGATGGTAAAGCATATATAGCAATAATTGGCAGATTAGGGGTCCGGTCCGGTCCCTTACATCGCCGATTAACGCGTAAGGGAGCCAAAGAAAGCCTATCTTATCGCAGCCCATCGAGCTCCAAACAAATCTGTAATAAAACCTCGTACTACACGCTCGTACAAAGTGCTCCCAGAATACGCGAATACGCTGCTCCCAGCACGCTGAATACTCATCGTTAGCCGCATGAAATCTTATCGGACTACCGGCCACCTGCACAATCCTCCTCGGCTCCTGCTTCTGTCTTGGGTGCAGGTAAACCGAGCTCACGCTTTACGGGTGGTGTGGTGTGGAATGGTCTGATGGCCTTCAGTTCTAGTTTGCAGTGCATTTCCACTTGCAACGTCCCACAGTCCAGCTACAGCTACAGCTGTTTTAGCAGCTGATCTGCCCTAGGGGCCAGCGGCAGGGGCAGGGGCAGGGGCAGGCAGAAGAGTGTACTCAAAGCTTGACATTGAATTTATCGCCTATCGTTTACATGTTGTGGCCTCCTCTTATTCGTGTGCCTGTGCCCCATTGTGTGGCAATTAGAGATAGACCCATGCTGAATAGCTGCTATTGAGAAACGTATTGTAAGAGACCTCCATCCCTCCAGTGCCCAAAGAATGTCAGCTCCCAGTCCGTCCCCCAATTGTGATGTAATAATCGCCCACTCGAGTCTGAAGACTGAATGGACCTCCGCTCTGTCTGGGCTTGAGTGTATGCTCAATCAATCAACACAAATTATGTGCCACAGAGATCAGCGCCAGAGGTGACTACAGTAATTTCCCTTTCTTTACAGCTGCCGCAGCGCCAGAGCCACAGAAGCCCACAGCGGACCCGAGAATAGATACCTATTCGTAGTACTTCCCAGCAGATGCCAATTCCGAGCAACGAATGTGATGCGTGAATAGCAGGCAGGAGAATTCCAAGAGAATCCCAGAGAGTCACAAACCAAAAAACCAAAAAGTAAAACCAAATCCGGAATCACAAATCAATATTCACATAGAAACACGAAAGAAAGAAAGCCAAATGCTGACGCAACCGAATGCCAATTGCAGTTGCACGAACTGAACGGATACTCAGTTCTGAAACACACAGACACACACACACACACACACAATGGACGACCTGCAGGCCTCCATTGTGCCCCTGGTGGACAAATGCTCCGCCACGAAGGCAGTCATACTGCCAGCAACAGCAGCGAAAGTCACAGACACAGACATCACCGCAACAGCAACAGCAGCAGCAGCATCACAGCCAAATGCCGTGCTCTACAAGAGCAGCAACAACAGTGCCACGCTGTCAACGCTCTCCCTGAGTCCCACAACTAATCCTAATCCCAATTCCACTCCGAGGGCAGAGCCCGTGCCCCTCCTGACGCCGCTGCAGAAGATGACCAACGACCTGAAGCAGTGCAATACCAATGCGAACCACGGGTGAGTCCTGAGCTATCCTCTTTTCGTTCTATTCCCTCTAATGGCATTATCTGGGATTATGCTTGAGTCGGGGGTTGTGCTCCCCAAGGATTACGAGGGGGAATTCCTTCTCTTTATGCAACACAAACAATGCACGAGATACATAGGGGGGGAAACAATGGCATTGTCCAACTTAATCACATAGCCACAGGTCATTTATAACGCCTCCACACCGACCCCACCGCTGTCCAGCCAAATCACAAATCAGAGGGCAGGAAGCAATGATCCTTAGGGGGAGAGAGAGCTCCATTTATGGGACACGACTCAAAATTGGCTTTGACTGGATCTGGGACTGGGGACATTCCGTAATATCCCTATTTGCCACGCACCCACGCGACAGGCAACAGACACGCCATTCAAGGTGCGCCGCGAGGAGGGAAGGAAGCGCCTCAAAAATCGATGGCTCCTCCTCGACATCCGACATCCGGGGCTCCACAAATCGCGTGTCGGCAAGGTAATAGTGGCAACCACGCCCCCACCCCACCCAAGTGGAGCATTGCCACAGAATTATGCACAAATGTGGAAATTCATTTAAAAATTCATTCCTTAGACATTTCCTTAGACTGTGCTCAAGTGGGGATTGGGGGAGCGGAGTGAATCCTTCAGAAGTCATTCGAGCAGGTGGCAAGCAGGCTTTGAGCAGGAGGGAGCTGCACGAGCTGCACGAGCAGCAGCCTTGAGCTGTCGTCGCACAGAAGCAGAAGCGTAATTAAAATGCTAATAGGAGATCTAGTGGAAAATGCACCCACAGCCACAGCCACAGCCCCAGGCACGACCCACTAGCCACCTTCCACGTGGAAATCAATGCCCTGCACAATGTAATTAAAATGGAAGGTCAACCTGTCCCCAGTCCTGTCTCCAGGACACGCCAGCAGCCTCCATATGTGTGGCACAATCGGAGCAATCAAGTGACTAGGGAAAACCATAGAGAGAAAGGGCTTTAAATGCGAGGCACCCAGTGCCCGCCCCTTCCTAGCTGCCCCATAAATAATAAGCCACAAACAAACGCACAAATGTGTCCACACGGGAAGGGAGGGACAGGCCCTGCAGGGGGAAGGGCCGTGAATGGGCTGCGAAGGGGCAAGTGGCAGCAGCAGCAACAGCAGCGCCAGCAGCAACAGCAGTGAATGAAATGCCGCTAAAGAGCAAAAGCCATACACAAAGGGGTCCCGTCCTTCTGGGTGTGCTCTGGAATACCGAACAAAGGACACTCTCTACGAATGATATTCTCGAAAGAAATGTTCCTTATTCCTGCTTTTCTCTGATGGAGTTTCCCTCAAACAATCCCCTCTTTCCGCTCCCACAACTCCCAAACTTCTTCCCCCTAGAAAAGTACTCATTCCGGATGTTAGGGCAGAAAACAGAAACAGAACATCGGTCCTCGCGGCGCCGCGTGCCTTTGGGTCTGGTGGAAAAATCGAACAAGCCCCCACGCCACACCACACCACGCCACGCCACGCCACGCCGCGCCACGACAGCCTTCTGTCCAGAGTTGTGCCGTAGTCTGCAGTCGGACGCCGTGCGGCATTTAGTTCTGTGGCAACATTGCCTCTGTGTGGGGCGCCGGCTGTCTCCGATTTTCGCTTTAAATATTGATAGGAATATTAGACAAAACAAAAAAAAAAATGCGCCCCCAATAGGAGGAGCAGGAGCAGAAGGACTGGGAGGAGTGGAGTCGTGTTTCCGCAGTCGCTTTTTACGTGTGTGCCACTTTTTGTTTTGTTTTTGGCAAGTGAACCTGTGCCCTGCCGCCAGTTATGTAATGCGAAGTTGCGGCCAAAACTGAAATGGAGAGAGCGGAGGGAACGGTGCGGCAAGTGCGGCAAGTGTGCCTGGTGGAACTGTGTGCCAGTCAGACAGACTGTGGGACGCCCTACAACCTGTGAATCTACTCAAGGAATACATTGACTGACCTTCTCCTACGCTTCGAGGGCAACGGAAAGCAGTCCTGCCGCCCACATCCGCTTGCCTATTGGATTGGCCTTCTCCTCGACAGTGTCCTTTACAGCTATCTACAGCCACGAATATCCTTAATAGTTGTCCATGGGACCCATTGCTGCCCCGCAAGTGGTCTCATCTTTAGGTAGACATCAGCTTTCAGCTCTCATTCCCCGATTCACCGATTCCCCGGGGGATTAATGCTTTTATTAGCCACAATGAATGCGTTGACTCTCGTTGATTAACCGCTCTCACAGGCTGTGTTCCGCAGTGTAGCCTCTGAGTCTGCCTCTGCCTCTGCGTCTGCCTCTGTCTTTCCTGTGTGTGGCATTTATGAGCTGTTTAATTGTCGTTAAGCGATGGATGATCTAATCCCTCAGTCAAGTGCTGATATTTCCGGTTAGCAGCTTTAATCAGTGCGCGGACAAAACAATGTAACTTCTCCCCATTCCCATTCTCCCATACTCGCGTTCTTCCATGGTACCAAGGTTCATGCGAGACTCGTGCGGAAAACCATGTGAACTGTGGCAGGCAACAGTAGCTGCCGCAGCGGTAGTGCTTTTATGGACTCTACGAACAGCAATCAATCAATTAAAGTAGGGGGCCAACAATCGATGTTACAATTACCTCGCATTAAGATTGATAATACGTGTAGTTCCCAAGTTGCCGGCTGGAGGATTGCGTGACTTTCTTGAATTTCGAATCCAATTGAGCGACTTAATTGCCTGGGAGGACTCTGAACTGTGACCTGTGGCTGCACTGGTGCACTGGCATATCCATATCCATTGCTGGTGCATGCACCTCTGCCACTGTCTCTGTCTCTGCCTGGAAGTTGCCATGTTCCATGCACCCTCATGATGCACCCCCAGGGGCTGCCATTCTCTTTCTTTATTTCTTTATTCTTCGAATGCGATTGCAAGTGCAAGTATCGCGTGCATTTCGCAAGCCAAAGACCAAGCAAAGGCGTTCCCACCACCTCCCTGCGCCCCCGTTCCCCCAGGCACAGAAACTGCTTCGTTCTTCGTTCAGTTTTTAGCTGCTCGCTCGCTCGTTTCGTTGGGTTCGTTCACTCGAATCGCCGCCTCACGAGTGAGTGCAAGCGAGTGCATGCGCACCTAAAATGTACCCAACTTTGGGTGCACGAGCACCGAGATATTCGCGGGAAACCATTCGCATGGATACACAACCGCAGACACAGCTACAGCTACAGATACAGATACAGCTGAAGTTGCTTCGGCTTCGGAAATGGGCGGATGGGAAATGCGGAATAGGAGAGGGCGGCAAGCAGGGGGAGGGTCTTCATATTTATCGTACTTCGAAAGAGGCCAAACAATCAAGAAAATATAGATTCAAAGGCGAGCTGTAGATACTCTTGCCACATGGCAGCTTTATCGAATTTCCAATGTTTTCTTGGGACAAGATCGGGAAAAACAAGAAAAGGTGTTCTTCAGGGGATCCAAGCTGGCAGATACACACACACATACATATGTATATGGTAATCCGATCGTATCTATTGAGAATCAAATATTCAGTAGTCTTTTGGGATCCATAGAACAACAGGAAATAGCCCTTAGAAGCGGTGCTTGAGTCGAGATGTAAATTGTGCCTGGTTTGTGGGTTTCGTCATTCATTTTCTGCGTCATGCACACGCAATGTATATGGTTTATTGATATACGATAGGTCTCGAGTTTCAAGCAGTCTACTGTGTGCGCAGGCGCCAATCACTGCGAGTTTTGTTACTGGATTCTGGCAAACGATCACCAACTGCTTCCACGGGCATTTCCATTGAAGCATTCGCTTGTGCTGCTTCATTTGGAAACAATGGGAGCAATGAAAGCAATATAGCCCTGAGCTGGCAAGTGTATTGACCATTCGCCAAAGCACGGAGTAAAGAGCCCCGTCGTAACGTTGATGACGATGAAATTGTTTATTATTTATTGGTAGTGGTAGCTGTCCCCGTGTATCCGTATCTGTGGCTGTGTTCGCTCGCGCGGCTGTGTCTGTATCTTTACTCAGTTAGCAGAGAGAGCGGGCTCGCATGGCTCACAGCCAAACAGCTGATTGGGAAACCGCTCCCGCCCGTGCCGATCAACCAATTTCCATTTCAATTTTAATGCCTGAACCGACTCGAATCCGCTTACGGCAACGAAATTAGAGACAAATTGCTGGGATGCCATTCCCTGAATTATGTGACCCCCCCCCCCCCCCCCACCCCGATGGATTGCCGCGGACGTTGTCGTGCGTGCGTATCTGTGAGATACGTCTATTGTTCTTTGTACTCGTTCCGCAGCTGCTGAGGTGATAAGCAGCTATTTCCAGATACAGATACAAATATTTTGTGCACCTTTCGCACACGTCTCTGGGAGAATGTATCTGGCTGTTGTTGGCGGGATCCTACTAACCGAATCCAATCAATCAATCCATCAATCAGCCCCCCGTTTGGCTAAACGAATTTGCACCCGAAAGATATGTAATGTTAATTGGCATTGGCCCCCGCGCTGCACTCGGATCGAATGGCCATCGGCCGTCGGCCCATCAGCCCCACACTAATGAAAACGCACTCGGCTCGGAGACCACTGCCCCCTCCCCTCCCCTCGTCCGAGCTGTGGGGATGGGGATGGGGATGGTTTCATGAATGAAACCCACGCGAGTGGCGAACTCTGGCCTTTGCAGCGTCGGTTGTGGGGGCTTTCCATTTCCCCTTGTGGCTTGCCGCCAAATGCTGCTGATTGATCGATTGACTGCCCCCATTCAGGTCGTTAGGGAAGGTGCCACATCATGTGCCACTAAACGAGGCACATATCTAAGGGTCTACGGGCAGAGAAAGGGAACAAAAGAGAGAGACATGAACATGGAAATGACACTGACGCGCTGCAGCAGCGCGGATAGCGGCGGTGGCATACAGAACTCCAGCTTCGAGGCGAAGCCGGAGGAACGTCGAAGGTCCGCCCACTTGGGGGCGCTCGAGGAGATGCAGCGGCAGCGTTCCATGTCCTTTGTGCAGACGAAGCTCACGAAAAATGGCAGCTGCGTGAGCGCCCTGCAGCGGTGCGAGGACGGAGCTCCCTGCTGGCTTAAGTAACCCACCCCAAAGGACCTCTGAATGGAACCCCCCACTAATCCTGGTCCATCCTTTTGCTTGAACTGTTTTCTAGGTCGCAGAACAACCTGTGCAATGGCGTGGGCGTGGCACTGGCCCCCAAGGTAATGAACAATGGCAGCAGCAGCTCCAACGACCAGAAGAAGGGCACCATCTCGCTCTCCCACCTGCCCCAGCGGCCTCCCGTGGACATTGAGTTCTGTGATATATCCTACTCGGTGGCCGTCGGCCATAGGCGCGGCTGCAAGACCATCCTGAAGAGCGTCTCGGGAAAGTTCCGCAATGGAGAGATCACCGCGATCATGGGTCCCTCGGGGGCAGGGAAAAGCACGCTGATGAATATCCTGGCGGGCTACAAGTAAGTCTGAGATACATCGCTCCTGGAAGATACATTTATTAATTCCTTCCGTGTTTCCTCCTCCTTCAAGGACTGCCCAACTCTCCGGATCGGTGCTGATCAACAGCAAGGAGAGGAACCTCCGCAGATTCCGCAAGCTCTCCTGCTACATCATGCAGGACGATGTCCTGATCGCCAATCTGACGGTGGGCGAGGCCATGATGGTGGCCGCAAATCTCAAGCTCGGGAAGCACATGATATCCTACGCCAAGCGGGTGGTCGTGGAGGAGATCCTCGAGACCATCGGCCTCAAGGAGTCGGTGCATACGCTCACCTGCAACCTGTCGGGAGGGCAGAGGAAGCGGCTTTCCATCGCTCTGGAGCTCGTCAACAATCCCCCGGTGATGTTCTTCGACGAACCCACCTCCGGGCTGGACAGCTCCACCTGCTTCCAGCTGATCTCGCTGCTCCGATCGCTGGCCCGCGGCGGGCGCACCATCGTCTGCACCATCCACCAGCCGTCGGCGCGTCTCTTCGAGAAGTTCGACCATCTGTACCTGCTGGCCCAGGGGCAGTGCGTCTACGAGGGCCGTGTGCGGGGCCTGGTGCCGTATCTGTCCTCCCTCGGGTTCGAGTGCCCCTCGTACCACAATCCCGCGGACTACGTCCTGGAAGTGGCCTCCGGGGAGTACGGGGATGCGGTGCCGAAGCTCGTGCAGGCCGTCAAGGGCGGGGCGTGCAAGAAGTACGCCCACAAGGACTACTGCCTCACGCTCCTGCCCACCAAGGCCGCGGAGAGTGCCACCCTCCACCTGGAGGATGAGAAGCCCCCCCTCCTCTCAGGAGATTCTAATCCTTTGGATGCGGAAGCCGAGGCCGAAGCCGATGCGGATCTAAAACCACCGAAGCTGGAGGCGCAACAGTCGCAGAACTCCGACTGCAGCGCCGTCATTCTTATGCCCCAATCCAACGACGACAGCTGCAGCTTCAGCTCCTCCAAGGGCGGCGGCGCCCACAATGCAGTCGGGGGGCCGCCCAGTGGCGGCGTCGTCGGATGCATGACCTCGCTCCTGGACTCGCACGAGAGCGTGGTGACCCTCCCGAACAAGACGGGGTTCCCCACCAGCGGCTGGACGCAGTTCTGGATCCTCCTGAAGCGCTCCTTCCGCACCATCCTACGAGACAGAATGCTGACGCACATGCGCCTCTTCTCGCACGTGATTGTGGGGGCCATAATCGGGATGATCTACTACGATGTGGGGAACGAGGCCTCCAAGATCATGAGCAATGCTGGATGCATCTTCTTCGTGTCTCTGTTTACCACCTTCACGGCCATGATGCCCACCATTTTGACATGTAAGTGTCCATATCCTCGAGGCTCCTGCAATGCACTGCAATGCACTGCAATGACCGCAATGCTGACGTATTATTTATGTTCTCCGATCCCCAGTTCCCACTGAAATGTCCGTGTTCGTGCGGGAGCATCTCAACTATTGGTACTCTCTCAAGGCGTTCTACTTTGCCAAGACGATAGCGGACATGCCCTTCCAGGTGAGTCTTCAATCTACAGTCCTCTTCGGTTCGCAGTTTTCAAAAAGATCCATCTCTCCCGTTCCATTGCCAGATAGTCTTTTCAAGCGTCTATGTCCTGGTGGTGTACTACCTGACATCCCAGCCGATGGAGTGGAACCGCGTCTCCATGTTCGTCCTCATCCAGGTGCTCAATTCCCTCGTGGCCCAGTCGCTGGGGCTGCTCATCGGCGCCGGGATGAACATCGAGACGGGGGTGTTCCTCGGGCCCGTCACCACCATCCCCACGATACTGTTCTCCGGGTTCTTCGTCAACTTCGACACCATCCCGGGCTACCTGCAGTGGGTCACGTACGTCAGTTATGTGCGCTACGGATTTGAGGGTAAGCAGTGACCCCACGCCCTCCTGTCGAGAGTCGCCTATAATAGAGGAAAATCTCCTTTCAGGCGCCATGGTGGCCATCTATGGCATGGACCGCGCCAAGCTGCAGTGCAACCAAATGTACTGCCATTACCGAGTGCCCAAGAAGTTCCTCGAGGAGATGTCCATGGACAATGCCCACTTCTGGGTGGATGCCGTGGCCCTGACGGGGATATTCTTTGCCCTCCGCATCATCGCATACTTCGTGCTGCGGTGGAAGCTGCACATGATCCGCTAAGCGGATCTGCACCTGTGGCCCGTATCTCTAGTTCATCTGTTAGATACCAACTATTGACGAGCCCAGGACTGTATGTAAAAAGGCGTAAAGTGATCAGGGATCATTGTAGATATTCAATTTCTCTCCTCCCTTCAGGCTTTGTACGTTTATACACCACACACACACACACACACACACAGACAGATACATAGATAGATACATTTACCGCCAGAGGGTATTATACAAAAACAACTACAACTACAACACGGTTCTAATTATATATCTATAGATGAGACACCCGATAGATACATAGATAGTGTAGCTGTAGCTCTGTTCTGCATACCAAAACATTCAGAACTACACAGAAAGGAAAACAAAACGGAATTTAAATTTACATAGAGACATAGGCGTAGATATAGATACTATATTCTACATACCGATCTATATATAGGCTTGCCCACGTAGTGGTTCCCCCCGTACACGTACACGTACACGTGCACGAGCACGGAAACCCTCTCCTCCTGCATTGAAAGCAGAGTATTCTTGTGACCAAAAGCTGAAAAGAGTCTGAACTTAAGTGTAGATTGAAAAACACACCTCTTGTAGAAACCCGATAGATAGATACAGATACTTTCAGAGCAGAAACCGAACCTACTCCCAACGTTCTTCACTCCGTCCTTCCCTACGTTGTATCCCTCCTCTCCTCCTTCCGGGAACCCCCTTTGGCTACTTTTAGAAACTAAGTTCTTGGACAGAAGTTGTCCCCTCAAACGGATACAAGAAACAAACGGATACATTATCATTCCCTTGTGATACAAAAGAGTGCATTGCAGTGCAGTAAAGTGTATGGGTGTGGGCATGGGTTGGGGGGGGGGGGGGGATTTCTGGGGGCATATAGAGCAATATTACGGGGCACCAGATCGGGGGGATCGGGACAGATCAGTAACAGATCAGAATTTGTTGTACAGTTTACGGCGTATTTGTGATTATTACATTTTAATTTAGTAATTGTTTAGTTTAATTTTATACCGACTACATTTATCAATGCCAAAATAAATGCAATTATCATTTCACCCGCTCTCCGCACTCTCTCCTTACTCTTTCCTTGCTCTCTCCTTGCTCTCTTTTAGTCGCAGTTCTGCTTTTATGTTTTCTTTCGATCCAGAGATTTGTGGGGTGCTGGCTACTGGTGTGATATTTGAAGAAAAGCAAAGGCAAAAACGAAACTGAAACTTGTATAAACGGAAATCTGTGGCAACATATTCAGCCTCCTCTCAGAGGAGCGCATCTATATCGTAAGCAATTGGTTAAATAAGCCCTGTATATACAGATATACAGGTATATGTACATACATATGAGTTTTCGCTGTTCGTAGCGATATTATCAATTAATGTGCAACAACAGACACTACCACTACTGTACCACATACAACAGTGCATTCAAGACCGTCGATCCTGTAGATTTTTATAAATAAAGAATCCAAAAATATCATCATACACCTATCGGAGAAGGTAATTTAACTCAGTTTTCCATTACAACGGACCAGTAGGGCCCGAACCACTGGAGCCGTGGCCGTGAGTAACCTGGGTGCTCCTCCCGCAGTGGCGCCCGGCGTAACCAATTCCATTATAAATAAGAAAGAGGGAAGATGTGTGACCACACCTCCACAAGTGGGACCTCTGCTGCTTACCGGGATGTGCGCGCTGCAGGTGATAGAGCAGGAACTCTATCACAATTAGAACTTCGCGCCCAATTTCTAGTTGAATAGCAGCGAGCTTTTGCCAGACTACCTTTATGTAACTGGGATGCGCTTAGCAGCACTAAATGCTACAACATAATGTTATTTAACATTTTGTTAGAGAGAGACAACTAGAGTATCTTTTTCATCAGTTGAAAAACTGGATATTACGCTAGATGTCGCATCTGCCAAAGGTGGCGCTGCTGCAGAATTCCACGATAGATGACGCGGCAAATTGGTAACTGGCGCCAGACCATCACATTTCGCCTTATTTGAGAACTATAGAACCGATATGGCGGCGCAGTGGCGCTCCATTATGTGATAGTCTGAACTTTATAGTTTAATACATTTTAGCTTTTGTTCGCAGTTGGTCTGATACGCTCCATTTATTCTAAAAAGGATCGTGTTCTGCTATGATTCATGTTTCGGTAATTAGTTATAAGATGCATCTGATAGTCCCGATATACCGACTAAGCTCAACCTAATCAGAGAAAAACTGGTAATCAGATAGATATCGTAGATAGTTTGTAAAATAATGAGATTTCTTGGTACACCCACTGAATCGCGTTTCCAGATTAGGTTTTTGTTTGAATTGCATTTTACTCTGGGTCCCTGAGAAAAACTGCGTCTAAAGCTCATATTTCATGACGTTGGGATCGATTGCAATCCATCTCTATACGCCCATATCCTTCAACCGTTTATTGCAGTGCACTCCCTCTCCATCTTCAGCTCCATCCTGCGCCTCCCCTCCATTAGAACGCTAGAATTTACCCACGAAACACACTCGCATGTCGCTCCATGTATTCTAACATCAATATTGCAATGCCATTTGACATTTGCAACGCCAAACGGGCGCAAAAATGATGTTGGAGGCAGCAAAAAACTACCCGCGTGCGGCATATACATTTGTGGGGGGGAGGGGTGTGGATAACGAATGGGGGCACGAGGGAATGCGGGCTACGATTGCGAATCGGCGAGTGGCTGGGGCAATGCTGCAATGTTGCAATGTCACCGGTCAAACGGAGTGATTTTTATTGGCTTGTTGCTTTTTCGATTCACTGATAAATTGTTAATGTTCCCCACACACACACACGCACACACATCCATAGAGGAGGCAGGCATAGATACACACACATATAGAATACACTGATAGAATGATGGGGGAAAATGTAACGTTGCAAATATATTATTTATATGCCGCTAAGCTTTGTGCGCATAGATGAAGAGGGGCAGAGCGGCAGAGGGGTATAGGGGCAGAAGGGGGAGGCAGAACCCCCACTGCGTGGGGAGCACTGCAGATGCGCCACAACGCCGGGCGCTGGGCAGAGGAGCGGGGCATCGTTCGGTTGTGCCCCAAAGGCAAATGATAATATTTTTGGGTAAAAATATCAGACCAGCCGCCATGGAAAATTGCATTTTCCATACAAATACAAAAATGTGTGTGCACAGAAAATTGTTGCAGCATGCAGCATGCACCATGCAGCACGGGGCACACGGGAGAGCACAACAGTATCTATAAATCAAACAAATCATTTGGATCTGTGGCAGGGGGACTGTGGGGGGACGGGACTGCAGAAGGACGAAGGATATAGAATGCTAAATATGTTTACTGCTCGGGTGCCCGGTGCCCGGTGCCCGGTGCCCGTACCCGGTGCCCCGGCAATTAATGCCCGCTGCCAAAATCGAGAGCCAACGAGCGCCAACGAGCAGTTCGCACTTTAATTAATTAGACATTCATTTGCAGCATGCCCCCGAGGCCTGTCTCTGTCGCAGTCTCTGCTTAACACTCCATCGCTATCCCTCTCTCTGTTTGTCCTGTGTGTCTCTGTGTCTCTCCGTCTCTGTGTGTTTGTCCATTTGTAATGTGGCATGCAACGGCGGCACTCGGTACCCTCGGCGCTGGACAGCAGCAGCAGCAGCAGCAGCACCAGCACCGGATGGCATCGGTGGCAGGCAGCAGGCGGCAGGCATTATGCTTCGCAGGCGTAATAAATTAGCACAAACATGCCACTAAAATGTGCAATGGCACGCCCACCGTCCCCTAAAGGCTTCCTTCCACTCAGAGCTCAGAGCTCAGAGCCATCCCGCCTCCGCATCCGCCTCGGCCTCCGCCGCCCACTCTAAAATGCTGTCAATGCAGTTCAGATGCCAATGCAATTCCATTCACATGCCCCATGCCCCATGCCCCGGCCCCATACCCATCCCCCATTCCCCCTCGATCCTCTCCAGCAGCCACTCGCATCCATTCCGTTGCTGCCCAACAGGCAACAGCACGTCTGGGATTTGGCTTGGGATTTGCGCACAATGTGTTTAGTGGCAGCAACACCAGTAACTGCAGCTCCGACGGCAGTTGCATCCGAGGCCCCTCCACCTGCTCTGGCGCAGGCTCCCCTCCTCCACCCCTCGGCCGCTGAGACGGTGACGAGGACAAGTAAATCAAATGAAATGCATGCAATGCATGGCCAAGTATCTGGGCCAGCACAAGCTCCTCCTGTTGCTCGGGGACTCCACTCCTCGGGTATTAATTGCAATTGCAACTTAAACTTTAAGCAGCTGCAGTGTCCGTGTGGCATAGGTAGAGGCAGCTACGGCACACTCTGCATTCAGGATGTATCCTTGGGAGCTAGCGGATCGATGGTAAGCTACAGATCTCTCTGGACTTGGCCACTGAGCGGATCGGCTTGCCCCTCGGTCAGTTGGACTGCGTTCCTGTCTGCCCGCCGATCGCAGAAAGCATCGACTTGGTGTCGCTTGGGCCACCTTAGTTAAAGCATCTGCTCTTTAAGGATACTCCCCTAGATCCACGAGTAATGGCTGCAGATGTGGGGCTGTCTCCCTTAAAAGTATCTGCCTTAATGGGGATTACTATATGCCCCGCAGTATCTCTGATTTGTGGCACATCCACATGTCCCAGCGAGATACGAATAGGGCCTTCCCTTCGCTAGCTTCTGTTCCCCCTTTCCCTCAGTGTTCAGGCTGCAGCTGCAGCTCCAGCTCCAGCTCCAGCTTCGGCTTCACGGCTTCGGTTCCACGGGCTACAGTTTGCGCTCAAGTTTTTGTCGCTCTTGCCCGACTTCTCGCTGCATACGAAATTTATGGGTTTTATTGTGTGATTTATGCATCGCTCGCTGAATGACCAACGAATGGCCAACGCCGCACGCAACTTGCAACGCGAGACGCGCCGCGCCGAGGAGACGGAGACGGAGGGCGGAGGCGGACGGAAAAGAGCAGCGGAACGACTTTTCGTTGCGGCGAGTGGAGATTTTTACGCCGGAAATGTGTCCATCGACTGCGTGTTAAGTCTCACACACACACACACACACACCACACACGTATGCAGGGACATTCAATGCGTTGGTATGGGTGTGGGGCAAGTTTTTTTATTGCCTTCGGTTTTTATTGCCGGAGAGTGCAACCGCCACATCCACGACGACGGACGACCAACGACCAACGACGAACGACCGTGTTTTACTTATTTAATTCCTCCGCACAACTTCTCGCGGAGGAACCATGGCCATGTCCGTGTCCGTGTCCGTGTCCGAGTCCATGTCGGGAGTCCGGGGTCTCCGTGGTGTCGGTGTCGGGTGTCGGGTGTCTGGTGTCTGGCGGCACGGGCTTGTCCCGGTAATTGACAGCGGAAGGCGCACGTGTGTGAAGTCATTGATATGGAGCGGCGAGACGGCGAGGCGGCGGGGTGCCCGCTAATGTGCCCCTGCATCTTGCATGCATCTGCATTATGTGGCAGCAACAATCGACTCGGGAACGTGCCATAAATCGCAATCAGAGGGCCGCTCCGGCCACTGCCTCCGCGATTACAGCGACTGTCAATCAGCATGCAACCGACGATTACGCATACGCCCTGCCCTGGCCTGCCACGCCCTGTGTTTGAGGCAGATCAGAGGCAGATCGTGGCGGTGTGGAAAGATACCCCCACCTCTGATGCTCTGGAAGCTCTCCTTCCTGGCTCTTAGGCCTCGTTTTTACTGCCTGTACTTCCATTTTGAGTTTAAACCGAGAAATAAAAGAAATTTATTGCACTTTTGCAATTATTGCAAACCAAAGCCATAACCGGACCCCATCCCAGAGCCCGCCTTTGGGGCACGGCACGGCACGGCACGGAACGGAACGGAACGGAACGGAACGGCACCCATGTGCTTGACATTGCCTCGGGGCGAATGTTTCACGCCTCGCTAACTTGTTGGCCCCACTCTGCCACACTCCCACACACACACACACACACACACACACACATTCACAGAGTGACAGATGGAAAGCAGAGAAAGCAAAGCCGGAGAGCAGCCGCCTCGAGGCTCCACTGAAATTCCATTTTTATTGTTGCTCCACACTTAGCTTTATTAATTTTCCAACCAATGACGAGTGCGTACACCCCCCATGCATCCCTCCCCCTCCTCCTCCACCGTGGTAATCCATTACCGCAGGTGCCGTAAAAATGCTTAGTTTACGATTTGCGATTAACGCGAAACAAGTGCCCCATAAAAGTCACAGAGTCTCGTCTCGGGATCCGTTCCCTTTTGTTTTTGTCAGAGGGAGCCCTCCGTCCGCGCCTCCGTGTGGCATTTGGCCCATTATTCGATTAATTTCAATAAAACGAATCGAAAATTTCAAGTGCTCCGCCCCAAAGGAAAAGGAGGGGAGGCGGGGCGGGGCTCCCTGGCACACACATAAAAAGTCCTTGTCGCAGCAACAAACTGCTTTGTGCCCCGAATGTGACACTAAATCTCTCCCCGTCCGTGGGCCTTTAATTAAAAGTTGCCACTCGATGGGGCAGGCAGTCAGACACAAGTTTTACGACAGGTACTCTGTGCCTCCGCGAGGCGTCTCTGGGGGAAATCCTTCTGCGCTTCTGCTGCGACTCCACCTTCGAGCGACTCCCAGCCCGAAATTAGGCTCCCCGACAAATTATGCAAAAAGCATAAGTGCAAAAAGCGGCCCACTTAATCACTCAACTTCTTGTTTCCGCTGCTCCACCGGCGACTCCACCGGCGGCTCCATCGGTGGCTCCATCGGCGGCTCCATTGGGGAACGGAAGAGGCCTCGTCGCAGCCAAAAGAAATTAAAGTGAAGTATGCCCCCCAGGAAAAACTTTTGGCTGCCTTTCAAATGGTGTCTCCATCGCTCCATCGCTCCATCGCTCCACCGGATGGCGCTCCGTCGAGCACTAGTAGACAGCGCTCCCGCTCTCGCTCCTGCTCCTTCGAAAGCACATAAATTTTAATAATTTATCCCATATTATTCCACTTAAGTCGTTTAGATTTTCATAATAAATTAATAACGACAAGCGGCAGGCGCAGCTCGACCTTGCGGCCGATTTCTGGGTCCATTTCTACGAGTAGTCCACAGCCCCCGCCCAGCCCACCCCGGCCGGAATGGGAATGGCAATGGGAATAGCAGTGGGAATGGGAATGGCGGCCACGCCGTGGCATCAATTGCCAAAGTTCCAAAGGATCCAAGGATGCTCGAAGGATGCCATGGCAACAGAGCCGACATGATGCTGATGATGAGCGACGGTGCCATGTCGTAGGAAATCCGGTGGATTGGGGGCGACCACTGGGCGACCGGATGTGCGTCTTGGGGCAGGGCTCTATGTGGCCTTATTTATACGCTTAATTTGCGCCACAATTTTATTTGCAAACAAATTGTTGGGAGATCCCGAGAAACCAAAGGCCGTGCGGTGGCTCGTTGAGATTTGCGGCGGGCCCATTTCGTTTCGTTTATGAGACAATGGCGGAAATTTATTGTGTTGCAAGCAACGTAATGGGGTAGATTTATTGTCAACCGCCCCAAGAAGCGACTCAAGTGGCAGGGCAGGGCAGGGCAGGGCAGGGCAGGGCGCTGCAACGCCTCGCTGATTAGCCGCGTGATTTCTGGGGCAGCAGCCAGAGAGGAGGGGGAGGTGGGGCCAGTGCAAGGCGCTGTTTAACAGCTCATCAAAACACAATATTCCCATCATTCAGGAGACCACTTATCCACACTACCCCTGCCTGTGCCCCCCCCCCATATCCCCCAATGCCTGACCATCTCTCAAGTTGCTGTCGAATCGAAGGAAAACTAGGAAAGCACACGGCAATCATGGAACGTTTTATTATAAAAGATGTGTTGTGGATGCCACTGCTCCTCCGCCTCCTCCTCCTCCTCCTCCTCCCCAGAGGCCACTTGCATATTTACAACATTTATCAGAAGCTGTACACGGGACGAGTCCCAGTCCCGTGCCCCTCTTCCACAGAGTTCAGACTCCACCGGTCAACCGGCTGCTTGACATGCAACCTCCTGCTGCCCTGCTCTTCGCCTGCTCTTCGCCTGCTCTCCCCCTGCTCTTGGTCCTGGTCCACACGAGGAGAGTGGAATTTTTCTACCGTGTTGTTTCCCACTGAACGAACAGCAGGACGAACCGAACGATAAAGCCATCGAGAAGCTGTCATTATGGATTTGCTATGATGGAAGGCCGACGAACAAAAGTTGTTGATGCGTCTGTCTGGTGGCACTGTGTCTGTGGTATTCCCAGGGGTCTGTATCTGTATCTGTGTGTGTGTGTGTGTATCTGTATCTCATGGCTCATGGGTATCTGTGTGTATTCTGTCATGTACTAAATATTGTGGCTTGCATGTGTCTTCCACTTTTCATTACGAGCTCTCGTCTCTCGTCTCTCTCTTAAATTTCAATGGCTCAAGGTTTCATCATAGTATCTGTATCTACATGCGCATCTCTGTGTCTCTGTGTCTATGTGTCTACGTGTCTATGTGTGTGTGTGTGCGAATATCTGTGTGTGCTTCAAGTACCATTGAATTGATTGATGTTTGATGCACTCAACCACAACGATATGCTGCAAACCGCAACGCTACTTCTGCTGCTGCTGCTGTGGCTGCCTCCCCATCCATCCTTCTCCGTCTTTCCCTTCCCTTTCCCCCTCACGCGTTTCCATGTCCTGTCGCTGCGCATTTGTGTAGCATACTTTTTGGAGTGCTGCCGGCTGAAAAGCAGCAGTCGAAGCCGAAGCCCAACCAAAGGCAAATTCATTTTCAAGTTGTTTTCGTAGTTTTCCAGAGATGAGACCCTCTCCGAGCCGAGCCGGACCCAGCCGAGCCGCTCATCCCAGGACCCTGCTCCGAATGCAGTAATCTGACCGCACATAAATTCTCACCCGATATTTCCTATATGTGCGTACACATTCGCACTTAATACTTTATGTTTATTCCACAGAAGGGGATCCTCTCCTCTCCCCTCCCCTCCCCTCCGCCCCACTCCACTCCACCCTGCTCTGTTTCGTTTCGCGTGGAATAATAAATGCGCAAAAACGTTTTGATTTACACCGCGACTACGCGTTATTAATCATATTTAAATAAATTAAACATTTATTATAGAAATGCAGCCATAAATAAATTGAGTAAATACATGAAACCCAAGAGCCGCCGCCTGGAGCCGAGAACAGCCCCTCCCTGCGCTCTTTGGGGGCATGGCACAAGTTCCTCGTTATGGAAATGCAATTACCCATCGGCGGGCGCTTAGCCGCACATTCCATGAAAATCCAATTTAAAACAAATAAAGTTCCGAATCATCCACAAGCGGAATGCTCTACGGAACGAACTAATCGATCGGGAGAGATCTAGATGGATCGAAATTCCATATGCATTCCCCAGATCTTTCGTGGAACCATTCAAAATGTACCTTCGAATCAAAGGGTAGTCCAGCTATCGGAAAACCTCCACGCGTCGTGCGACTGGTCCCCTCGGTCGGTATTTTTCACCCAACGATACTCCCAAAATCCATCCTAGAACTATCAAAAAATCGAAAAAATAGAGAAATAAAATCCCATGGCACTTCTCCGTGTCGAGGCACACGTGGCTCGACATTGAGATACCTGATACCCTATTTCGATGCAAAACAGATCCATATTTCATCCCAAGTTTTTTCTTAGCAAATAGTAAGGGTATTCCTTTTAATTCAAACATTTTTAAAATGTTTTTTTTTTTTCTGCTTGCAAATATTTAGTTTTTTTTCCAGTGACATTTTCGTGGGGGGTGGGGGCATTAAATTGATTTTCATGAATTGTTTGCTCAAGGCTTAACCCTCGAAAGCCCCTGCTGCAGCGCCCATCATTTGCATAATTGCCACCCGAATAGCTGTTGAAATTAACCGCATTTATCAAATGGGAATCGAGCGGAGGGGCGAGAGAGGAGGGCGGAGAGCGGAGAGCGGAGAAGCAGCAAAAAGCTGGCACCACCGTCTTACTGCAACTTTTTGCCGCCTTTTGTCGGGGCGTGGCAGGGGCGGGGGCGGGGGCAAGGCGGGGCGGTGCACAAAACTATTTTCGTATTTTGCACTTCCGCTATAAATTGTGGAGTTTATGGTGCGTATCACTTGGCCGAATGTTTTACATGCGACTCCGTGGCCTGGCCCATACATCCAACCGTACAACCAGATCAACGTGCAACAACACCCTGCCACATCCTACCTACCGCCAGGCGGGGCGGTGCGTGTGCCCCGCCGGATGGGACAGCGCAAGAGTTATGCGTCTCCTGAACTGAAGCCGAAAAACTTTCCCGAGACTCCTCGGAGTTTAGCAGAAAGCAGAAAGAAAGCAAGTGGCAGGAAGCAGGGGCATGCAGCAGGGGCATGCAGCAGGGGATCAAGCGACGTCTGTTCCGTGTTGGCGCGTACTCAGAGGGGTGGGGGAGGGGCCTGAAATATGAAAACCTCTCGAGGAGCAAAAGAAACTCCGGCTCCAGCGCCGGCTCGGGCTCTGGCTCCGGCTCCGGCTCCAGCCAGTGGCTTCGTGTTGGCTTCCTTTAATGAGCTTTACGCAGCTGCTGCTTGCCACCAAATCCTAGTTCTAGACCCAGCCACTGCCCCAGCGCGGATGGGGCACATCCCCAAGCGTAGTTTTGGACAAGTTTAAGCCGCAGATGGCTTGGCGACGCGTCGCGGCGCTGCAGTTGACTGCTTCTCAATTCTCGCTGCCGCATTGCGATTTGCGCCAATTCACGTGTTTCCGGTTGCTCAAGTTTGGAGGTTGCACGACGCACGCCGCATGCCGCATGCCGCTTGTTAGAAGTCCGTCCTTGCCCCAAAACCCAGTGGCTGGTCAGCGCTGCAGATGCTGCGGCATTTGCTGCTGTAATTGTTGCAGCGGTCGCGGCTTAGCGACCACTCGCCGCCCCTCCCTGCTCGCCCTCCCCCTCCCCCTCTCTTCTGGTGGAAGAAGGCAGGTGGAAAAGTTTTGTGTTTGTGGCACGGTCGTGATTTCCCCGGCGTTGCAGCATTGCATCTGCGCTGAATCGCGGCAGAGTGGATTGCAGACTGCAGACTGCAGATTGCAAATGGAGCTGCATCCACAGTTAATTGTTCCCAGCATTTCAAACACAATTACGGGGAAACTTTTTGGATTTGCCGCGGCTTTCTCTGCTCTCTCTCTCTCTCTCTCTCTCTCTCCATCTCTGGTCCTGCGGAAAGGACATTTAACGAGCTGTCTCTGGATTTTGAGTAGCGTATCAATGGCTGTCCAAGGCTCCGAAACTTTCTTCAACTTTTCTCCCTTCGAACATTCCATTCATCGCTATATTCCACATCATTTCCATCTGCAACTGCAGGTCCCATCCATCCCTCCCCCCTTCCAGCTGAGCTGCCGCATGCCCCACATCATTAGTTATCCGAAGGTGCTTACAATTTTTCCAAATATGCCAGCCAGCAGACAGCCAGCCAGCAGACAGCCAGCCAGGGGACCAGCAGCCGCACACTCAAAGTGTTATTAGTTGTTGGCCATGCCAGAGGCAGCATCTCCTCCTGACAGCCAGAATGCATCGATTGGGGCAGCCATCGAGTGGAGTGCGGCATTTGCATTCACAAACATCCGAATTATATAAAAAATGAATTGCCAAGAGCCAGGCAGGAGCCGTGGAGCATGCAGCCGGAGCCCCACTCACCATTCACCATTCTCTATTTGATTTCATTTGCCTTCGATGCCTGTGTTTTGTGGTCTGTTGTGCGGCACCTGCTGCTGCCGCTGGATGGCCATCGACTTGAGTGGCCGCCCCCAGCGCCTGCTTCCTGGTGCCTGCCCCAAGTGTGGCATCCACTTTAAGGTGCGGCTTTAAGTCGGCTCTGCTCCCGTCTGGAATTAGCAATCAGCACACACTCTTCTGCTCTTCTGCTCGTCTGATCAATTGCCGGCGATTTCGAATACCGGATTCCGCATTCCGGATTCCGATGCCCCCGATTCCCCGGATATGTCGATGGAGGAGGCTTGGGGTATATTGAAATTCCACTGGGGCCCCGCGCGGAGGCGCCCCACTGCTGCGGTTGCATCCGACAAAGGAATGCGTGTTGCATGAAAAGCAGTAAAAAAACAGGAGAAAAAAACCCAAAAAGAAAACTAAACAAAATTAACGGCGTTTGCCGCTCCATCCGTTTCCTTGCATCTTCTCCTGCTCTCTGCCCGAGTTGCATGGCCGGTTTTGGTCATTAGAAGTGACAGGGCCGCAAAGCCACGCACTGGATACAGGACGCAGGACGCAGGACGCAGGGAAGGACCCCCTTCATCCGCCGGACACAACCGCCAGGACACAGGCCCAGGACGCAGGACACTGCGCGCACACAGTGAATGGTCAGCGGCCCCTTGTCCCCCGCCCCCCCACTCCCCCCACAGTCCACTCTTGCCCCCCGTCGGTCATTTGTCGTTCTTCAGTTTTTGGCCGAAGTTCAATTTTCTGGTCATGCACATGGCAGCCGCTGTTGCCGCTGTTGCCGCTGTTGCAGCAGCCTCCCCGTCGAATTTTGTTCATTAGGCACGCACACACACACGAGGCTGCATGCCCCCCACCCCACAAATGCATGCCCCATCCTGCTGCAGGGGCAGGAGGCAGGAGGCAGGAGGCTGCTGCAGATCCACAATGTAATCAACGAAATCGCTCGAATCGCCAGAAATCGGCATTTGGGTCCTAGGGAGCGCAGCAACAATAGAAACAACAACAACAACAATGGATAAACAACGAACGGAGACTGCGACGGGGCAACGGGGCAACGGGGCGCCCCGGCACGAAAAAACAATCATGGATGCCTCCGCTGGCGCTGCTGCAACTGCAACTGCGGCCATTAACGGTAATTCCGGCAGCGCTTTTAATTGCGCATCCAAACAGAGGCAATAGCATGGAAAATGAGTTGTGGCCCAGGATTTTGGAGTGCAGAGCACCTAGCCCCACCCCATCCCACCCCACCCCACCCCACTCCACCCCAACCGATCGAAACTGTCCCCGAAATCTAAACAGAATTATGACTCTTCCAGGGGGGGGTCCAGGGATAGCAGGCGCTGCCACGGGAGGAGGCGGCACCCATCCGTAAGTCGTATCTTCTGCCAGTCGCATGCCTCAGGTATGCCAATAGTCGTTCCGTTGTGGCTGTGTGGCGCGCCATGACATTCCTTTCGTACCACAAAATGCTCGAGAATAAATACATACTAGAAATAAGAGATATTCTCTGAACAGCATTAAGCATTCGAAGCCTGAGGTTTTCTTGGGGACTCGAAATGAATTCTCCCCATAGGTTGCCCCCATTCGAAGCAGGAAAACAATCGTATCTTGTGCCCATTCGCAGCATAAAGTTCATCAAATCGGACACTTTCCATAAACTGCACGACTAATTCGTGCAATTACGAATTGGTGGCCTGCCAAGGGAATAGAACCCCGAAAACTGAAACAAAAGTCGCATAAAAGTAATGCGGAATAAGGGATGGACTGGGAATGGGCCATGGAAGGGTGCATGCCACGAATGTAATGAAAAACTCATAACCTGTGGCTTTTTGTCATGCGGTCACACGCACCAGACAGCCTCGGAGACAGACGGGACGGGACGGGACACACGGAAAGGACACACGGAAAGGACACGCAACCCCCAGGAATCGTCGAAAGTTGAAGCTTTGCCAAACGGCGAGGAGACGCTGCTGCCACACGGAGAAGTTTTCCTTTTCCCTCTGCCCTTGCCTTTAGCTTTGCCTTCGCCTTCGCCTTCGGTTTCGGTTACAGTGTCTTTTCTCTGTCGCTCTGTCGCTCTGTTGTTCCGTCTTCGGGTCGCTCTGTTTCTCTGCTTCACATTTCATTGCCAACTTTGAGGTTTAGGCCACGAGTTCAGGCCAAATTGAAACCCAAAGCCCCTCCACTCCATCTACACCTCCACCTCCACCTCCCTCCTCCACCACCCCCCCATTGCTCCCCTTTCTCGCTTCCAATTTCCAACATACTGAAAAAGAAGCAAAAACTTCTGCTGCTGCTGCTTCTGTGCTGCTACTCTGCTGTGCTGTGCTGTGCCGTGTTGACAACTAAATTCGATATCGATTTGATTTAGTTAAACGTTGAAATGTCTCTTCGATGGTCCGTCGATGGCTGTGCCTGTGTGGCAGTGTGACAGTGTGGCAGTGGCATGCCCTTTGGGGCAATGAAATTCGCATGATTGTCGCCTTATGCTGTGAAAACAAACAAACAAACGAAGGCCCACGGGGCACAGCAAATACCCGTAGAAGGACCCGTTCCGTCCGTCAGATAAGCGACTGCGATTGGAATTGGAGCAGAGCAGGGATTCGACAGGACATTCGAGTGGCGGTGGGAGTGGGGGTGGCAGCGGCAGTGGGAGGGGCAGTGGGAGGGGCAGCAGCGGGTGTTGGGCGCGCGAAAATGACTCTAGGGTGGCAGTACGTAGAGCTCCTTTGATGGCCTGCCAGGATAACCGCAACTGTGGATAGCAGGGGGCGTGGCCGCAGATGGAGTCTCCGTCTCCGACTCTGTCCCCCCGGCCTATCCAGGCATATGCAAATTAGTGCAGCTCCTTCATGTGGCATCCACAGGCATTACGGTACGTAGGAGCCTCAAATGTGAATTTCAAATGTGGGCCATGTTTCGGTTGGGTTTCTTTTTTCGACGGCGCTTCGAGGCAGCCGAAAGGATTAGGTTGCAGCCGGAGGAAGCAGAGTTGCAGTTGCAAGTGGACTACACTTCTAAGCAGATGCCTCAATCTGGAATTTTTATCTACCATTCTTTTGCATCATAAACAACAGCAAAAGAGAGAGAATCCAGAGGGAGGGCGAGGAGAGGAGAGGAGAGTGGGGAGTGGGGAGAGGCAAAGAGAAGGAGAACATGAGAATAGAAGCAAAAATTAACATAGACTAAAGACTCGTCGGTGTGTGGCACGCCTACGAGCATTTGCAACACGGTTTGGTACGGTACGGAACACACATGCCCCCAGAGGGGTCCCAGAGTCCCGGAGGACGAGGGCCGTACCATGTTGCTGCCACAAATGTTTCGGAATAACCAGGCCCAGAGCCAGAGTGGGCCAGAGGGACGGAGAGGCGGAGAGGCGGAGGGGCAGACAGAAAGCCAACAGACGCCATCAAGCGAATTAAAACCAAATCACTTACAAGCGGCCAAAAGTGTTAACGTGTAAATTTCCATTTACCAAGATCGAAGCGCTCTGATAGCAGCAGCAGCAGCGGCAACGGCAGCGGCAACGGCAGCGGCAGCGGCAGACACTATAAACATGCAGTGGGCGTGGGGCAGGGCGGCAGGAGTGGGTGGGTGGCAGGGCAGGGTCAGTAGGGTGTGTGGGAAAGAGTAGGGTAAAGAGAGTGAGAGAAAGAGAGTTTTGCACTAAATAAAACTAGTGGTGAGGAAAGGTTCAAAGGCATTTTGGGCTAAAGAATATTTAGAGGTGGAAATAAACGTGTTGTGTGCACGCGGGTGGTGCGAGACAGGGGGATACACCCTCCCACACACACACACACCCACACACACACACACACACACATTTACATGCATAAATAAGCGAGAGGAGGCAGTAGGAGACGATACCCAGAGACCCAGAGACCCAGAGACCCAGAACTTCTTAACTCAATGAATTCTCCTGCAATTTCGTAAATTAACACTTCGGCCGTTGGAGGCGCCACAGAAGGAACTGAGCTGTGAAACTCACTAAGAGAGAAAGAGAGAGAGAGAGAGTCGAAGTGGGAGTGTGTGGGAGGAAGAGATGCGATGCATAGACATTCTCGTACTTACTTCCGAGTCATTGGAGCTGCCTCTCTCTCTTTCCCCCTCTATCTCTATCACTTTCTCTCTTTCTCCTTCTCTAGTATGTGTCTGAATGCCAAAAAATCTACAGCAGCGGAAACAATCTGCTGGGTACGCGTCGAGGCAGCAGCCATAAACAGGACTCCCCCTCCCCTTCCCTCCCCCTCTATCTAGCAGCATTTCTATCCGCTCTCTCTCTGTCTCTCAGAATTTGCATTTTCGGTGGAATTGATATTTTTATATGGGTATCCATGTGGCATGTGGCAGCCAGGAGGAGTGCGCGTCGCGGGGTGAGTATCTTTGTATCTGGTGTATCCCAAAGGGCGAATTTTCCGAAAAGCGAGTAAATTATGGGTGGCTAGAGTTTTTCGTAGCACCACAGGGGGGGGGGGGGGGGGGGGGGGGGACGGAGTCTTGAACGGAGCAGAGCAGCGGATCTACTCGATCGATTGAAAACGATTGAGTTCTCCCATTCTCAGAATTTTTCAGACGAAAACCGAAAAATATAATCCTTGTGTAATAATAATTGTATCTCCCATCCATCGATCTTTCATATTTCTTACTCAATAGCGATCGAAAATTTCCAAACAATATTCAGTTGTAATCGAAGAATTGATCTAGCCCCACCCACACCCCACACCCCCCACACACACACACACACACAATACGAGTACTACTTTATGCAAAAAGACCCCCGCATCATATTGGCACTCCATTCAACATCCCCATCCCCATCCCCATTCCCTGCCACCGCATCCGCATCCACAATCCTGCATTCACATCGCATCGAATCGCATCACTGTCGCGATACCCTTCCCTTCCCCTTCTTTCAACCCCCCCCTCACCGCCTTCTCCTTGTCGCTTGTCGCTGATATCGAAATCTGTTTTATCAGCGTTGCGTTATTGCTTTTGTTGCTCTGTTCCGGCGGGTGCATGCACAGGGTTACAGAGGGGTTAAAGGATAGCGGTCGGAAAGTGGAGTCGCCCCCCCCCCCCCCCTGCACTCGTTCGTCGTACATAAATTTATACGCGATTTTGTAATTCCCTTTTTGGTTATAAATTTCGCTACTGTTTCGGTTTCGGTTGAATGCGCGTTGCATCCCGCACCCCCCCTCACCCCTCCCTCTCTTCATGTCACACCACGATGCGGTTGCAATCAGTTTATCAGTTTATTTGCGGACTGGTGTGGGTGAACAGGGGGCTGAGTGAGAGAGGGGCACACACACACATGTGTTGTGTGTGCGTGCGTGTGTGTGTGCGCCACTGAAATGTTTGCCTCCCCCTCCCAATCCACGCCATTGTGTGCGGTAAAAATTACGGCACCCGCAAGTCAGAAATTCTGTTGCAGTCACCGATGCCACGATTCAATGTCAGAATGTGTAATGGAAATATCATCGAAATAATGGTCACAAACTGAGCATACGACCCTCGCAGCGGCAGCAATGGGACTGTATAGATACTCTAACCCCTCGACGGGAAGATGTAGATGAAATATTCCCAATGCAAGAGGATCGAAACGCTTCCTTAAAATGTGTAAAACAAAATGCATACATGTACATCCAGTAGAAAAGATTATTATTACAAATATTTTTCCACCCAAGATTTTTCAAACAATTCCTTAAAGATATAGTTATATATAGTAGGTAAATATGTATGTATTGATATAAAGATATAGATGATCTAGCTGTAAATATATCGACTAAGTCGTTGGCTCCTCCTCCTCGTTAGGGGGATGGATGCCTGAAGATTCCTTTCGACCATAGTCCCCCGATACACCCTCGCTATAAAGTTATTATCGAAGGAGGGGCGCTTATCCGCCTGTAAGCTGAAAAATGCTCCACAAATGCGATAAACAATGCAATTTAAGCTGATTTCGGCTCTGCCCCAGACCCCCGCCATAGGGCTCCAGGCTCGAGGCCAATTAACAGCGACAATTTATTAAAATCCAGTCCCTGCCCCACATGTGTGCCCCACTCTGCCTGCCACACACTCAAACCCCCCTCGGAGCAGCAGGCTCTAAGATATTGTGTTAATTTGCCGCAGTCATGAGCCTCGAGAGTCGCAAGAGTCGAGTCGCGGGAGTCTCGAGAGTCGAGAGTCGCCAGGCACAGTTGACGGGCGGACAGACGGAAAGACGGACGAACGGACGGACGGGACCTGTGCCACTTGAAGCGCGTTGCCGCGGAGTATGCAACAAATTTGTTGCCGTTTTAATTTTTCTGTCAGCTTGCGCTCGAGCGCCTCCTCGTGCAGCAACCCCCCTGCACCCCTGCACCCCTCCTCACACCATCCCTTGATGTTTTGCATGCAACATGCGAGAATTTCTAATTGTTGCTGGCCTCGATGGGCGAGGGGCGAGGGGTAGCAGCGGCGTCAGGCTGCAACATAACAAGAACGAGGAGCCAGTCCGGTGGCGGGGTCCGGTGTCGGGGCAAGTGAATAAATTAGAAATCGGCGACCTGCACGGGCGCTTCTGAGGGGTCGCCCCCTCTCCTCGGCCACTCCTTGCCTCACGCGCTCGCATGTGTTGTTGCGTTTTGCCACTCGACGGGTTTTGTGTACACACAAATTACTGCTGCAGCAACGCGGTGGGCTGGGCGGCAGCCTTGTTGCATGTCCTGCACTGTGTGCCACTGAGGAGCTCACCGAAGAGTAAGCTTTGCTAACAGGCCGAAAAACTTAGTTGGCGTTTCTCTCTTTCCCGCTCTCTTTTCTTTGTCCCCTTTCCGCTCCCCCATTGCTGATTTCGTTATTTTGTTTAATTAATAAACACATTTTGATTAGAGCGTGTCGTCACCCGCCCCCTTGCGACCGCCCATTCTTCCAGCCATCCATCCATCCTTCCATTCTTCCAGCACGACTTCCACTCGACACGACTCGACATGACCTGACTTGTCCTGATCCCGGATCAGGGGGGGGCGGCGATGGCCTGACTTACTAACCCGATTCCCCCGTTATTTTGTTTCATTTTATTTCCCATCATCATTAGTCTCTCCCTTTCGCTCGCATTCGCTAGCACTCTATCCCTCCCCCTTCCCTTTCCCTTTCCCTTTCCATTCTCTCTTCATATAAAAATCACAGTTATTTGTTTTGCTGTCAGATTAGCTGCTACTTGTTGATGTGCCCTCTCTCTCTCCCACCCCCTCTCCGCTCTTATTTATAAGAAGCTGTCTGTTTATCTCTTTTCTGTTTCTGTTTCTGTGTTTTTTCCTTTCCACTCACCTTCTTTGCTTGCCTGCCACAAGGTGTGCGTTGGTGCGTGGGTGCGTGGCAAGTGCCGTCGGTCATTTGTCGGCGGCGACTTTGCGGCCGGCTTCTTGATTGAGGCCTTGATTGGGCATAGCATTTCCATTCACATCAATCACAATCACTTAACACTTTCCTTTCACTTTCACTTTATTTTAACCAACAGGCAATCCTTTTCATTCACCAAAAAAAATGTTTCGGGCGCGTATTTTTTGCGAGTTGTTTGCAGGTATTTACTTGTATCGTCTCGTTCGAAACTGCCATGAATATTAGACACTTTAACCGGACACATGCACTGACAACAAACTATATAATTTTACGCGTTTTATTCCACTTTTGTTCACTTTTCTTTTTGCGTTCATTTGATTGAAATGCTCAGCTGACGAGATCAGTAATGCCGATACCTTATACAGATACATCGATACGAAAGGCCGAAAGGCCGCATATCGATAGTGCGGGTGCAGCGATATTGAATATTGGCAATAACAACAAAGGAGTAAACACGCGCGAACAAATACTTGAAAAAATCTAATTGGTGGAAAGTAAAATATTTAACAATACTATACTCGTACGCGTTGAGCGGAAAAAATTGAGCGATTAAGCCTGCGATATTAGCGAAAGAGAGTGTGAGAGTGAAAGAGAGAAAGCCGATTTCTGCGTTTTTGCAAGTGCAAAATTGCCCAAGCGCGTTCTGTTGAGGATTGCATACACATATAATTATTTATATGTATTTATAGCTTTTTGTTTTGTTTTTGGTGGTTCCGAAGAGTGCGGTGCTGGTGCAATGATATTAAATATTGGAATAACAACAAAATAGTAAACGCGCGTAAGCAAATCATGGAAAAAAATATACTTGTGCGAATTAAGCGGGAAAAAAGTTAAGAGAGGCCTTCGATGCAAGGGAAAGAGAGCATGAGAGTGGAAGAGAGAAAGCTAATTCTGTGTTGTTGCAAGTGCAAAAATGCCGAAGTGCGTTCTGTTGAGGATTGCATATTGTGTTTTGTTTTGTTTTTGGTGGTTCAGAAGAGTGCGGTTCTGGTGCGATGATATTAAATATTGGAATAAAACAACATAGTAAACGCGCGTAAACAAATCTTGGAAAAAAATACTATGCTCGTACGAGCGAGCGGGAAAAAAGTTAAGAGAGGCCTGCGACGTAAGGGAAAGAGAGCGTGAGAGTGGAAGAGAGTAAGCCGAATTCTGCCTTTTCGCAAGGGCACAAGGAATATTTAAATAAGGTGATGATAATTGGGTACGTAATAGTTCTATTATAAATATATATTTTTGGTTTTTTTTTTGCTGGAGAGTCTGGTCAGAGAGTGTGCGAGATACATGTGTGTATGGGAAATAAAATCACAAAGTCAAGAGAGGAGGAATGCCTCAGCTTATTTTCATACACCTTGCAATTGAAATTAGGAATAAAGGAAAATAAGAATATTGGGTTCGCTGGGAAGAATTCCGAATAAGCGGCGAATGTTTCGGTCCATAAACAATACGGTTTGTGCCCTCCGCCGAATGGGATTCCGAAATCCACGATCCGTTGCCAAATGTGCATCAGAAAACTATTGTAATTGAAATTCCTGCAACATTTTTGCCTTGTAATTTGATTTTAATGTGGGTCAAATTGTTGCCTCGCCTCGCCCCGCCCCGCCCGTCGCGAATTCCCATCTGTGGATGTAAAAAAAACACAGAAAAACACGGACACACATGGACCCGTTACCCGGAACCCGGGACCCGGGGAGCCGTAACATGTGCCGAAACTAGTAGCTAATGGCCCTAAAAGCCGCTTCCTCGTTGATTGCAGCACCCGGGATACGAGGAATGGCGGAGTGGAGCCGAGGAGCGCGAATAGTGGAACACTTTGTGCAATTTAGCTTTTGGCCAAAGTCATTAAGTTTGATGTTAAAGGCAGTTCCTACTGCTACTCTCCTGATTCTCCTCCTGCTCCCGCACCTACTCCTTTTTCTGCTCCTGCTTTTGCTCCTGGACTCTGATTCCGGCTCCGGTTGGTATGTCAACTGGCGCTGCTCCAGGCAGATTTACAGTCAGTCGGTATTTCGTCCGTCCGTCAGATATTCCATCCGCTAGTCCGTCCATCAGTCAGTCAGTCAGTCAGTCAGTCCGTCAGTCCGTCAGTCAGTCAGTCAGTCAGGGGAGGGGCTGGTTGCCAAAAGCGGATGCATTACAAAGGACATCAAGTCGGGGATATTGAGTTTTGTGTGCAACAAAGAAAAGCGCATACAAAGCCGGGCGCAAAATAAATGCTTCTTTGTTGGATTGCCGTTCGTTGGGCAACGAGGGGGCGGAGTCAGAGGGGCAGAATGAGGCGGAGGCAGCGAGAAAAAATTGAATTACATGCGAGAGCCAGCAGCAGCTTCTATGCCCCTTCTCGCATCTCCATCTCCGTATCCGTATCCGTATCCGACTCTGGAGCCCCAGTCCGGGGTCCACCGCAGGCGCAAAACTACTGTGATTGCGTGTCCTAGGCGATGAGGGATGGGTGTGGATGGGGGACGGAGGCGTGCCCACGGATATGATGAAGCAGCGGCATAAAAATAAGTACAAAAGCAACACAACGCGAAAGCAGGCAAAAGTAAAATGCGCTTTCTCTGCAGCTCCTGCTCCTGCTGCTGCTCCTGCTCCTCCGTCCTGGATCCAAGTCGTTGCGCTGCTGCTTTTTTGTAGCTTCATAAAAAATTTCCCAAGCGGAAATGCAATTTAATTAAAAATGTCCTGCTGCTGGCGGAGGAGTCCCAACCAGCGCCATCCTTGGTCCTGCAGCTGAAGGCGCACCGTCTCTCTCTCCCCCTCTCTCTCTTTCACAGCGCTCTTTTGCGACCGTTTGTGTTTGTCTACTGCCGCACCCCTTGGCATCCCATGGCCCCCCCCGCTTCCTTGGACGCAGAGTTGTAGGCAAACATGATGAATCTGTTCCACAGATTTCCCGCTGGACACAGACCACTCCGCATCCTGCTCTCGCCTTTCTCTCTCCGCTCCTCCATCATGGGATCCAAAAACAAAATCGTTTAAGATTAACAGCAGGCGATAAACAGGCAGCGGCCCCTGAAAATGCAGCAAAATTAAGGCCGAGACACCCGTAGCACCGCACCCTTCCGACTCCGCGGGGGGCTCGGGGATCCACAGTTAAGTGAATTACCATACTCAATTAACGTTATGCTTATTACGGGACCCATGGACCTAACTCTAATCCAATTCTCAGACTCTGAATGCAGCGCCGGCAATGGGAATGGGAATGGGAATGGTAATGGGAACGGAGCTGTGGAGCCGTGGAGCTGTGTTTCCATGTTCCAGTGGTGGATGAAAGACGCCATTCACTCAGCCATTCGAGGGTAGGGGGAGAGAGGGGGAGCGTCGCCCAAAGCATTTCCCATTTTCCGAATGCAAACCAAATTAGCCTGCCGTTTCGGTGGGGACGATGGGCGAACAATGGCATGAATGGCGCTTGATAATCAAGCCTCGTCTGTACCTTTGGGCCTCAATCTGAACTTCTGTTCAAATGCGGTCCAAAAAGGGGACTGGGCTTCAAAGCAAGGCCTTCAACTGGAAAAGAGGACTTGAAATCGGAAAAATATACCCCCCGTAATGGGCATGAGAAAAATCTAAAGGATAAAGATCTTCCGAGAATCGGTCTAATGTCGAATTTCAAAGCCTATAAGAAAGAATCCCCCTTTAACATTGCCATATTTCCCAGATAACCTGTTGACCCCTGGCCCTGTTCCCTGGATCCCTGTTGCTGGCTCTGTGTGCATGTGTGTGGGTGTCGTGTAAATTTGCATGTTTACATGGAAGTTTTACACGCGAAACTGGCAACAAATTTGGAATCTTTTTTAGTCGGCCGCAACAACAGCAGCAGCCACAAAGTGTCGAAAGATGTTGCCCCACTGCTGTGGCGACCACTGGTCCCTCCGACCAATGCCACGCCCACGCTCACGGCAGCTGCTTGCGGCTTGAGCCCTGAACGGCTGCTCCCCGGAGAATACATATAGCGCCAAACCAACCCGCAACTGCGGCTGTATCCCTGTGTATCCCCTGTCGGTGTGTGTGTGTGTGTGGGAGTATCTGTGTGTCAATTTAATTATGCGATTACTTGATGCCCCACCTCCACTACCACTTGAAGTTTATTTGTTTGCAGAGTTTTCGTTGATTGTTAATCGAATTAGGACGAAAGGGACACTGGACACACGGCACACGGCACACGAAGGACGAAGGACGCGCTTGCTCCTGACTTTAATTAAATTTAGGCATTCATCGTCCAGGCGTCCCGGCGTCCAGGCGTCCATCGGCTCCAACCTCCATTATATGCATCTGTGTTGTGTCTCTGTGCGGCATGTGTGTCCGTGTCCGCGTGGCGATAAAAACCGCCTGGGCCGCGACGGCATATGCCGCTCATTATGCATCTGCGGATCGTGTAAATGAGCCGGCAGCCGGGAGGCGACTCCTGCTGCTTCCTGCCTCCCGTGGTGCTCCTCTGTCTCCCTGTGAATCCTTGCTCTGTGCCACCTCTCGCAGCCGCAAGCGCACTTTCGTTAATTACGCAACAACAACAACAAAAACAACAGCAGCAGCAACAGCAACAACATCAGAGAAGGCTTACAAATGCTCTCCTCCGTTCGTTCGTTCGGCGGATGGGTTGCATCACTTTATTGAACTTAATTGCATGCAATAAACCCATAGTGTGGAGCGCTCGTTCGAGGCGGCGTCCTCCTGGATACCGGATGATGAGAGGAGCTAGCGATGGCAGCGATGGGAGCGTGACACGGTTGTTGCAACATCCCGAAGAGAATAGATGGAAGGAGCAGTCCCGTTCAAAGTCGGGCTTGCATTCCCCAGATATCCGCTGTAGCAGGAATCCAGAACTGGAAGCGTGACAAGATCTATGCAGACCTCCTTCTGGACTTGCAAGCATGGAACGATGGAAAACGGATCTCTAACATTCGGGATTGCCCTCCAGTTATTAGCCTTTTCCCAATGTGGATCTTGATGACACGGTGACGCCACTATGTGGCGCGCAGAGATGCAGATGTGGAGCTGCATATTCAATTACTCGGATGCTACTTTGGATGCATTTCATTTGCATTCAAAGGCCTTTTTACGTGACTTTCGTTGCCAGCAGCAGCGGCAGCCCCTCTACACCAACCTCCCCCCTCTACGATTGTATCTGCATCTGCATCGTGGGGCAAATTGAATTACCACCATTGCATCCATGCCACTTCCCCATCCTCCTTTTGCGTTGATAGATATATATATGTATATGTATCTGTGGAATCATTGGGAAAATTAAGTTGGCGGAGGGGAGTGGGTGCTGGGTGGCAGTGGAGCTATCATTCAACACAGAGAGATGATGATTGGCGGAGAGAGCGGGAGAGTGGAGCTCATTTGTTGCGCTGCTTTGCGCCTTTTGTGCGCTGGCAATGCGACGTTTCCGTTTCCGGCCTTTGTCCGCTGCATTGTTCTCTCCGCCGGACACTGGACACTGGACACTGGACACCGGAGGACCATCGATGCCACGGAGTGCGGCACGTGCTTCTCCATCTGGGTTTTTGTCGTCGCGTCGCATATTTCATTATCCCATTTATGCCATATTTATATTATCGCATTAAATGCACTTTGATTTGCGCTCCACGACGCCACAACGGGATGCATTATTCAAACTTTTGTGTAAAATGTAATCAACTTGGGAGTTGCATGTCCCCTCCCCCCAGCCCCAGCCCCTCCCCCTGCCCCAGCTCCAGCCCCTGCCCCCTCTCGCCATGCAGCTGCTACTAACTAAATTATGGATCTATTTCTGTTGCATTATTAAATGCAATTTTCGACTATAAATGCAATTTGCAATTTTTCCCCGTTTTTGCGCAATTTTTTCCGTTGCTATCGTTTTGGTTTTTGTTTTTGTTTTAATTGCATTAAAAATGCGCTTTCATTGCGGCCAAAAATCAACAGAAACAGCAACAATTGCAGCACTAACGATAACGCAGCGAAAAAGAGCGAGAAATCAAATCAATTCGCACCAAGGGGGCTGCCATAAGAGGGACGCACTGCTCCAGGATGTACTCGATCCTCCTGTTCGAATGTTGTGACAGAATTAATTGCCAGTCGATGTGCTTAAACAATCGAGTGGAAGACAGGACAGGAGGAGTCCAAGGCCCAATCGAATGCACTGCCCATCAATTTATATGAAAATTGTGTCAGCGCACAGTTCAAAAGTCAGGCAGCCAAATTTCAAAGGGAAATGGGGTTGGATGCGAGGCCTTTATGGATATCGCAAGCTTCAATGCAATTTCCGTAATATGCGACGCGACGCCAGCGCAATGGAGGAGGAGGAGAAGGAGGAGGAGGATGGGATGGATGGGAGGATGTTGCAGATGCACATGGAGATGAGATTGAATGAGATGCAAGCGGCAGCGCATGAATTTAATTACCAAACGCAAGGAGCGAGGCAGTCGCTGTCTCTCTGCATCTGCCTCTCTCCCTCCCTCTCTCTCTCTCTCTCTCTCTCTCTGTGTCACTGCCTGGGCGTCGTGTTCGTGTTGTTGTCACTCTTGGCTGCAATGTTAATCAACTTCATTACCACAAATTGCTATTAGCATATGTTAGTGTGTGCCTCCTGCCTCCTCCGCTGCTGTTGCTGTTGCTGTTGCTGTCGCTGTCGTTTCTGTTGCCACGAAGTCAGAGTCGGTATCAGAGTCAAACAGACGGAGGACCAGGAAGTGGCATGGCGCACAAATGCACTTGTCTTGGGCTGTCGCGGAGGCAGCGGCAACAGCAGCAAACAACATCAAATGATGCAATTATTACGACGGCAGAGAGGCGGAAGAGGAGGAGGCGAAGGCGAAGGCGAAGGCGAAGGCGCCTCTTCCGCCGCCCTATTCCCTTCGAATTTGGCGCAAACCTCGGACGGGACGCACAAAATCGAAATCGACCGCCGCTAATATAATTAAAAAGCCATTAAGCGCACAAACAGACAACCTTGAGACGTCGTGGCGGGGGGGGACACGGAGGGAGCTGTCGCTGTACCCTTCCCCGGGAATCAATCACTGAAGCTTTAAGTCGGGGCTTCATTGCCAATTCCATCTCCCCCGAGGAACGGATCAATAGAACGGGGAAGAGTGTCTGCGAAAGGCCTTGGAATCTGCGTTCCTTTTTTTAATATAATTCCTAAGGCTTCCAGCCAATGGCTCTGCCATCGCCATAAATTATAAGTCATTGGCTTTCCCCTGGACCTCGTCTGATGCTGGGGATACGCTGGACTAAGGACCAAGGACAAGGATGTGGAGGCGCATTAATATCCCCAACATGACTATGACTTTGAGTGAATGCTTCAAATTAAAAAGAAATTTACCATTTACCGCATCCGCATGTTGACTGGCGACGAGCGATGCGGGGATTAAATCGAGGCAGTGACAGGCGCAGGCGGCAGCCAGCGGAGGGGCAGCAGGCGGCAGTCAGCAGACGATGGACGTGGCGTATACGTAATGTATCAAAAGTTAGAGCGCGTGTGTTGAAGGGAGGAGCGTCCTGGGAGCCGCAACAACAGGAGCAGCAGCAGCAGCAGCAACAGAAACAGCAACAGCAACAAGAAAATGATTACAGCCAACTAATGACGCTGTCTAAAATGATTTATCTCGTTATGGCGGACACTCGGGGGCAGGGGCATGAGGCTGGCGGCAAAAGTCAGAGGCACGAACGTATAAAAAAGAGCAAGAGCTTCTTCTTGGGACAGTGGCCATAATTCAAACGTGTTTATGATGTATACAGGCGATTTGGTGCGTATCCTAGTCGCTGTGCCTGCGTCTCCTCCACCTCGACCCATCTGGAATCTGCGACAGAGATCCGCAAAAGAACATCCTACGAGTGGAGGTGGGAACAGAACAGAACAGAACAGAACTTTGGATGGAGTTCGGAGTTCGGGGCTTGGAGCTGGGGACTCGGAGCTCGGAGTGGGAGGTAAACTATGAATGAACTACTCAACGGTTTAATGCCAGTCCGACCGTCGGGGAGCACTGTTTAATGCGATGCCCACACATGAGGCGTTCCCCTCCTGACTGGGAGTACACTTCCATGTTGTGGACTCTCTTTCTCTCTCCCTCTCTGGCGAGGCAAAAGCGTATTAACATGCTGACCAAATAGCACACAAATGCTTGCCTGTATACAAATGTGTGTACCCTCGGTGGCCAGCGGGTATGCTCGGATGTGTATTGAGGTTGGCGGGAGAACATTTGCAGCGACGGAGAAATCCATGGAAAGGCGAAGGAACAGCAATCGGAGTGACGTATGGGGTATCCTCCAGGCGGGACTCCTATGCTCAATCTTCTTCTGTTTTCCATATATGCATGGGGATATGGTCGTATGTACATGTATGTATATATTGTGCGGTGCCATCGTGTGCATAGATGCCATTTGAATGTGGGATCCAGAGATGGAGATGGAGGCGAATCCTGAGACTGTTGGCTGCCGCCTCTGCCTCCTGGTAGTGGCAGTAGTAGCATCTGTTACTAATGGATAGTAGCAGAAAACAAATGGACAAGCGCACAGATTCGCACACAAACACTCACCCACACACACACACACACAATCGTATCCTTGGGATGGACGTCAACAGCTCGTGCAAACATCTTTGTAGATTTTATTTCTAAATCTCATTACCAAATGGTGTCCCTTCGGTGTGCGACAGGGACAGGGACAGGGGGGGTGGCGAGGTACGTGCGTGTGCATGTGTGTGTGACGCACACACACACACACACTGCTGCTACTGCTGCTGCTGCTGGAGTATAAATGCAATAAACTGTAAGTGTGTTACTTCTACTTCTCTCCGGACTCTGGACTTCCGAGGAGGATTGTTCTCGGTTCTTGGACTTGGGGCGACTTTTCGAGAACAAAACTAAATTTCGCTGAGAGAATGTATGGGTGTCCTGTGTGTGTGTGTGCGTGTGTGAGGGTGTATATAAGGCACTCCCTCCTGCTCGTGTCCCCTCATCAATTTCCACAGATATCAGCTGTTGCAAATGTTTTTATAATCGCAACAAAAGCGAACCATATAAATTGTCTCGCAAAAAAGTTTCCGGACTTGAAGAACTTTGCATGAAACTCTGGAAAATGGAACTGAAAATGGAATTACCTTAAAGAACTCTTGGAGTTCCCTCTCATGGCTTTTTCTACACACAGCGCTTGTCCCTTGGCACAGCCATCGTTTGCAATCAATTAAAATATTTGCACTCTGGTTGCACCATTCGATTTCATGTCCTGTTCCAAATGCTTGACCAAGGACCAACCAGAAATAGTCTCCAATGAAAAGAAACAGCGAGGCACCCGACGGAAGGCACCGTCTTTAGAGAATCGACTGTGAAAGTACCCTTTGAAGATTCATTGCTGCCATGACTGATTCGATCTCCACAGAAAAGGTACAGTGGGGCAAAGCAGATTGCGTATCTTCCTTTTTCTGCATCTTTGCGAAACATCAATTTGGTCGTAGTACTCGTAATACCCCTCTCTGCAAAGAGGGTATCCCCGAGAATAGTTTCAAAAACACACGACAAAAACTTAATCGCTCGTGTAATGACTACATTCGACTTTTGTAATTAGCAGCCGGTCGGTTCGTCGTAGGGCAGCCACGTCCCTGGGTCTCCGGGTCTCCGGGTCCCCGAGTCCCCGAGAGAATAAATATTAATTTGCCATGGCCCCCCACAAACCCAAACCCAATCCCTGCCACTCGCCCTGCCCGTTCCAGCGCTCGTCTGCCAATGCAGCACGAAATTTATGTGCAACGTACAACAAATTTTCACTTATTTCTCGGAGTAGGAGCGCCACCGAATCGAATGGAATGGAATGGAATGTGTCGTGCCCTGGATCCGGGCGTGTGTTAGGGGTACTCTGTATTCTGCAGTTTGTTGTTTGCTAGTGCCAGTGCTAGAGCTGCTGCTTCGTGACAAGAACCCGCGCGAATGCAATAAATTTTGTATTTAATTTTCAATTCGTTTTACTTTTATTCGGGCACCGAAGGAGCGAGAGAGCAGCAAGGTCTTGGCCGGACGCCAGAGCTCTCCAGAGCGTGGCTGTAACATCCGTTGGAGGACTCGAAGTCGGACCCCGTCTGGAGGACTCCTTCTGCTCCTCCTCCTTCGTGCTATCGTTTTTAATGGTGCACGTCCAATTTGATTACAACTGTCATCTGTTGGGGCGAGTGCGACGCGAGGCAAGTGGCAGCCAAAAACAAAACCAAAAAATAGGGAAAGGAAAACACAAACTAAGACTCGGGCAACCGCCTAATGAAGTAATTTCAATTAGAGAGCGCAAGGCCTTGGGGCACTGTGGAAGATACCATCTACGCCTTCTGCTGTGTGCCTCTTGGCGACCTTTGCGGCATGTTGGGGCACCGAAGTTCCGCCATTAACTTAATTGACGTACGTTGACCCAAATCAAATGGAGCTGCCTCTTCTTCGTGGCAGTGGCAGTGGCAGTGGCAGCGGCAGAGTCAGGTGGCATTGCCACTCGTCTAATTATGCTAATTTTGCCTGCCTCAAGTGGTGCCTCGTTTTTGCCACGTGAGTCGGATGCTGTGTTGATGGGAAGGTGTTGCCAAGCAATCAGTCGAGAGTTCTGCCTCCTCCCTGGCCCGGCATGGGGCACATGCCCCACGCCCCATCCCCAACGATTGGGGAAAACATTTAAACACTCCTCCAATGCATTTATCAGCATTTATCTTTCTGACTTTAGTTCCAGAAGTGGAAGCAGCAAGAGGAAAAGCCAGGCATCGAAAGCCAAAAGTGAAAATTTGCTTTTATCACGCAAACAGCAGCCATGGCCCGCCCCCCATCCTCTTGGGGCAGCAACAGTTTTTGGGGAGTTTGTTTGGGAAATATTTGCCAGTTTGAAAAATGAAATGTGGCTGCGGGAAAGCGTAAGGGAAATGGAGAAAAGTGTCCAAAGAAAAGACAAAACGCAGTCAACTTCATTAAAGACGGATGAGCGACAAAGTCCAAAGATCGACTCTGGAAATGAGCGAAGAGAAACAGAGACAAGAGAGTGAGAAATCGAGAGATGGAGAGATGGGTATAGAAGAGAGAAAAGTTTACATGAAAGATTTAAGGAGCTTAGCGAGTCAAAGACGAGAACAAGACTCGAGTCCTTTTCTCATTCCTATTGCTCTCTCTCTCTCTCTCTCTCTCTCTCTGCAATCGAGGTAAAAGTTTTGTCGCTGGCTTAAAAACGTTTTCTCCTCGAAAGTACTTTTGGGGAACATATTTGCTATCAGTTGGCGTCCAGTTGCATGCCTCAGTTTCCTCCGCTCTTCGCGCAACTTCCGCCAGCCCCATACCCCATGTCTCTCTCCCTCTCCCTCTCCCCCTCTCTCTGTCTCTCTGTTTGTTTGTTTGTCTGTCTGTTTGTTGCCACTTTCGGCAAGTTTTTGCGAGCAATTTTTCAGCCACGTCGTGTCTGGCTATAATTTCGTGCTGCCTCCGTCGCTGCCTGCTGCCTGCTGCCGCCGCGTGGAGTCGCCATCGTCGTCGTGTGGTTGGCAGCGCTGCCAAGTGTTGCATCCGTTTCCTGTTGATAGTCAGTGGCGTGTAAATAGGAGAATGTTTCTCGTACTTGAATTTATTTGACTCTCCCTCTCCCTCTCTCTCTCTCTCTCTCTCACCATCTCCCACCCTGTGTGGGTGTGGGTGTGGGTGGGGCATGCCGCATGCCCACTCGATCTTTCTTTCTGTTTAACAAAGTCAAACAATTTCATGCAATTAAAACCGTTTTTCATTAAAAATGCAAATTTCAAATGCAAAACGAACTCGAGTCACGTCAAGCATCAACATGTACACATACTTACAGACTCACTCATGCCCCACTGTGTGGCATCCACCATCCCCAGCCCCATCCTTCACCCACCTTCTATCTGCCACTCCCGCTGGCGGGCGGCTGAGTGTTTGTTCTCATGCAAGGCGGGTTCTGGATTCTGATGGGTGCTGGCTGGTTTCCGGGGGGTTTGGGGGGTTCGTGGGGCTCGGGGGGTCGCAGGTACTTAACTTGATGTCACCAAACAAAAGCACTTTGTTTTAACATGTGCCTGACACTCCTCCCTCCCAGCCCCTGCTGCTCTCCCTCTCTCCCTCCCACGGAGTACGGTACCCATCCCCGGGTTAGAGGTTGCATTGCAGCGCGCTTAAAAGCCGCTTGTCTTGTAAACAATCATAAAAAATCATAATAAAATGCCATAAAGTTGAGAATGTATGTTGTACGGGCACCCTGCCACACACTCCATGCCCCATCCGGACAGTCTCCCTGCCCCTTGTGACGATTAAATTTGAAGACTCCCCCGCCCTGGAACTCCCTCTCCTTCTGCTCCTGGGAGCAGGGATCATTGTCTGCTCTTTAGCTGTGGAGATGGAGCTGAAGCTGAAGTGAAAGGGAAGTTGCTTTTGTTCTCCTAGCAGTCTGCAGCGGCACTCAGACCTGCCCCATCCTCCTGCCACCACACACACACACACACACACACATGTGTCTCCTGCAGCTGACATTGTCATGCTTTCGGGATACTGATTGTGGTCCATGCATTGTTGTTCCCTAATGTCTTCCTTTGCCACCGAGAAGAGAAGCTCTGCAGCTCTCTGCAGCTCCGAGGCTCCGAAGCTGCGAAGCGAACTGAAGACATTGTTACATTTGACAATTTTAAGCGGATTTCGGAAGCGAGGCATGCCGTAGAGGAGCAGACGAGGGACTCCTCTTGCTCCTATTTCTATGGTCAGCTTTTGGAGAAACAGGAGTGTACCCTGGAGGAGATCCCTTGGAAGAAACCTTTCCTGTGTCAGGACAACTTGTGAAAGGAAGCAAACCCCTAGAAAAGACCGGGACTCCCACAGAAGAAGCCTTTGGCAGTGCCATCGATATTATTTTGATGGAGTGTACCCCAGGGAAGACTTGGATCGAATGGAGAAAGGCCCCCTGCTTGCTTTCTAGTGGGCCTTTGAAGTGCTCTCGATGTTGGTTCCTCTCAAAATTCATCCGCTTTTCGGATAACTCCACAACTTATCACTAATTGGTGGCACTTACCTCTTGCCACTGGCCTCTGTTCGCACTCCTGTAAGTGTGGGGCCCCCTCTCTCTGCCCCCCTCGCCCGCAGAATCTCTTTTCATCTTCTATTAGCTATTTGGGTGGCGCTTCGACTTGAAAGACGCTCCGCTCTCGCAGCTTTTTGAGCATTTCAGCTTGTTTGTAAAGTGGCTTATAAACTGACTGACGGAGTGCTATGTGTGTGTGCCACATCCTGCTCTGCTCTGCTCTGCTCTGCTCTGCTCTTCTTCCCTGTATCCTGGCTCCTTCCATAGCTGTGTTTAAGCTTTACTTTTAGCCATTTAGCCATGGCACAAAAGGAGAAGCCGGAGCTGCCAAAGTTTTCGCCGGTGTAAGCCGAAGGTTGGCCAATTCCTAGGCGCTTGTTATGAGTGCTTACGCTCTCACCTACTGCTCCCGCTGCCGCTTACCTGTGCCCACGTGCCCCATGGCGTACGCTTCATTGGAAAGCATTTAGGAAAGTTTTCCATTTGGCGCCAACTTTAATAAACGCCGCCTCGCCTCGACCTCGAACGGCGGAGAAAAGGGACAGATTCGATGTGTATGCGCTGCGGATTTAATTTTCAACTTTGTCTGACATTTCGTAATTGAAAGCACAGACATTGACACTTGACACAAACACCACCCGGAGGGGTCGCCGATGAGGGTGGCAGGGGGGGCTGACGGGCGAGCGGCTGGACAGGAGGCCGAAGACTGGGCCCAAGCTCTGCGTATGGATGGCGCATTACTAATACGCAGTGTGTGACAACCACAAGAGACAATTTGGCAGCTGCCAAAGGGTTTGGTGGCTCGAAACACAGGCAGAGACCCACAGACACAGCAGAGAGGGAATGCTGATGGGAAGAGCATGGTCGGCAACCGGAAAGGCGGCTGCTGCTGCAGTTAAACATTCTGCACTGTCAGATACACTCTCACCCCCTCGCCACCTCACTCTGGGAAACAGGCATAGAGTCACGCACACACATGGCAAATGGAGATGAGAGCGTGCCAGCGATAGGACGGGGCATAGCAGAGAGACAGAGGGACAGAGAGAGAGGATCTTCTCAAATCAAAGATAATAACAACCAATTACCGAAGGGATGGTTGGTCGACCATGCGGTATAACGAACTCTATCGAAAAGAACGAGAGCGTAGGCTGGTCGTCGTCACTTCATAACATTTTTGGCGGTTTCACCTTAAATCCTCGATCGTTCTAATTCATTAAAAAGCATAAAATCCCCACGACGTGTAGTTCGTGAGTCGCAAGAGGCGCGTATCCCACATCACGCGCCCATCTGCGGCACAGATCCAGAGGCATCCGCCCACACACAGGCATTGTGGCTGCCTCGAAAACCCAAAAATCGTGAGCATAGGCGAGAGATGTGGGGGCGAAGGATGTGGAGCGGAGAATGGTGGAGCGCAATCGGGATACGGCAGGGGGAGGCAGCAACGGGGGGAAAAGGGAGGGGATGGGAGGGATTGCCTGGCCGTTGGTTCATTCGTTCATTCGTTCGTTCGTTCGTTCTCTCGTTCCGTCGCTAGTTGCTCGAGAGTGGCCGCAGGGCAATTGGATATAATTTCTAATTACACGCTTGGACGGACTTTTTACTGTCAGCTTAGTTTACTGATGTCTCTATATTTTCAGGCTCCTTCTGCATTCTCCCCCCGCATGTCTATATTTGGGTGCTCGTGTGTGTGTGTGTGTGTGAGTATCTGTGTAATTTGGTGAATGTACAAGTGTAATTTGGCATTTTGATTTTTAATTGTTTGCCCATACAACGCTGGCAGGCATGGAAAAATAATTTCCACAACAAGCTTTCGGTTTTCCCTTTAATTAAGAAGACAGTCGAACAGACAGGACATGGAGGACACGACTGGACTTTTGGGGCGTCTGAAGTAACAGTTACAGCCGCACCGTCCGCACAGTCCGTACATGCCGTACAGTATGGTAATTGTGGAAATTACCCCCGAAAACCTACACATGAAATTTGCATATTATAATTCTTGGAGCCGTTGCACGAATGTTGCACGAGTTGATGTTGCATGGAGTGACAGACGACCCTCATCTTCTGCTTCTGCTACGAGTAGGGCTGCTGCTTCCTGTGTGCCATAAATTGCTGTTGCAATTGCAATTGTCGTCGCCGTTGCTTCACTCTCTCTGTCCCCATCTCTCTCTCTCTCTCTCTCTTTCTGGCGATGGCGATGTCAACACTTGAACACGCGCCAAGCTTCACAGCACAAAAAAGCTCCCAAATTATGCAACAGATTCTGAAAATTTGGCTCACGAGCAACAGAAACAGCAAGAGCGAGAGCGAGAGCGAGAGCGAAAGCCATGGCTACAGCTACAGCTACAGCTACAGAATGGAAGTTTATTTTTGTGCAATTACAAAAAGCGGCAGAGAGTAAAAAATTGCAAACGCTGACATCGCCAGCGCTTCAACTGTCATTCTGTCGCAGACATTTTTCAGCCATGCAAGTGGCGCGGTGGCGCGGTGGCACGGTGGCACGATGGGGTCTTTGTTGCCATTGCTCCTTGTAGATTTTGCATCTTTCAGATGTTGTTGCTGCTGGTGCTGCTGTTTCACGCCATTATATTGCAATATGATTATTATGCGAATGCGAATGCTGAAGAGTGTTGGCGCTGTCACGTTTTGTTGCATGTCAAGGAGGAAGGACGAAGGAGGAAGGCGGACGGAGGACAGAAAAGTGTTGCATACTTTCGCTAATTAGCTCATTTCCTTTGCCCAGCGCAAAAGTCTGGGGGGGGGAACGGAGAAAATTTCATCCAAAAAGAGAATAAGGAATGAGCGCAGAGGTCGTAAGCGGATCACATCTTTTGTTGCAGCCGCCGGATCAAACGACTTCAAAGGTAAAAGATACAGATACACTCTGCTTGGATCAAGCAATGACACTGCCAGAACTCTCGCAGTGAGTCCCTTCTGTCCCCAGATATGATTCCCTTAGATAAGCGCTAGATAGAGATGCATAAATTCATACGCCGCCAACTGGTTACCACATTCTTCTTATGAAGCCGGCACCAGCATTGTCCGTGCCCCACACAGAGGTTCCGCTTTTGGCAGAAGGATTGTCTTTTGTGTAGCTGACGGATCAAACAATCTTTCGCTCAGATCTCCATCCTCCACCCACGGGAGCTGCAGATACTCTCTGCCTAAAGGAATCCCCACATATGACAGCAACGTCGTTCGTTTCGTTCCCCCAAAAAAGTTCAACTTTAGAGTTTTCCCGAAGTGGTCAAGCGCTCCCTGCTTTCCTACCCTTGCCCTTTCCAGCCAGCTCCCAGCTCCCACCTCCCAACCCCCAAAGCCGACCCTCATCAAAAACGATTTAGAAGCGAGAAGCGAGAGCAAAGTTTTTCCTACTTTTTGGCAAATGTGCAAATAACAAATGATTTCGGATGTGCCATCACCCACTTGTAAATAAAAGTGGCCTCTCCTTACAAACACACACAGACACACACAGATGCACATGGGACTCCCATATGTGTGGTACTTTTCTGTGTGTGTGTGTGTGTGTGTGTGTGTGTGTGTGTGTGTGTGTGTGTGAGGACCAGCATGTTTGTGTTTCTGCCTTTGTTTTTTGTGCCTGTCATGGCCCGTTGTATGTGGATATGCCCTGTGGCCAAATCAAACGTAAGCCACAATTAAAACATAAAACTACACCAAAGCGATTTTGCTCTTATTTTCTTGCTCGTGTGTGTATGTGTGTATGTGTGCACATGAGTATCTGTGTTCGCTTTGTTTTACACACATCAAACATTTATTTTTTTTTTGTGTCGGCTGTCGTCTTCAGTTGAGAGAGAAGGCCCCGGGGCTATAATTAGCTCGAATTAGTTCTGGCGCTGCACTTGGCAGGTGGGGTGGCAGTGGGGGCTGTAATCCCACCCTCCGCCCTCTGACCAGCCCTTTGAGGCGACTCCCAGGCCATTGGGCGTACCCTCACCGCCCCACATATCCAAAGAGAGAGCCAGTCATCCAAAACTATCGCCCCATTGCCCACACGGAGGATGAAACCCAAGAGGAGAAGCAAGGATCTGGTGGCAGTGGCAGTGGCAATGGCCAGTGGAGGAGCCATCGCCATCGCTATCGCCATCGCCATCGCCATCGACGTTGACGTTGACGATGTCTTGTCATAAATCCGAGCCACTCGCCGCCGCTGAGGCTGTCAGTAATTAGCGCACTGAACGCCACTCCCTTCTGCCACTGCCACTGCCACTGGCACTCCCGTGCTGCTGTGCCACAAAGCTAACGAGTCACTTTGTAAGAAAGCCAGATGATAGGTGGCGAAAGGGTGAGACGACAGCAGGAGGATGTAGCAGTGGATGAGGCAGTGGAGAGACAGAAAGGCGTCTGCAATTAGTGAGCAGCTCTCTCTCACACCGAGGCGCATTTAGTGGCTGCTGCACTTGGGTTGGGGCTCTCCGACGGCATGATGAGTGCAACAAAGTGACTCCCCGGCAACATGACACCGTTTTAGAGGATGCCACTGCCTGCCCGGCTGACGGCTTGACGGGGCTGACAGCCTCACCGACTCGCTCGGACGGACTGCCTGTCTGATACATTCCCCATTTATACGCCACGGCTGGAGCCGGCTCTTGGTGGGCTCTTGGGCACGTTCTGGGCCTGCCAGGAGCAACAAACAAGCCACCACTTGACTTGCCAAACCAATTGGAGTGCACTTGCTCCTCCAGCAGCAGCACCACCAGCAGCAACAGCTCCTTCTACTTCTTCTGCTGCCTTTGCATGTCAAAAGTCATCACCTTTATCGCTCTGCCAGCATCGACCACGGGCCAGAGGATGGAGCCGGAGGATGAGACTCCTTTGGCAACCATTGCCATTTAGACGTTGCATTAGCTGTGGCAATATTATGACTGCAGCTGAGCTTTGCAGATGGAGACGGAGACGGAGCCGGAGATGGCAATGGCGATGGAGTCCTTCTCCTAGCACCAGTCGAGTATATTGTAATTCATAATCCTGCGATTTACTTGGCAGAAGACACAGCGGTTTATTTCTTCTTGTGGTTTCCCACGGCTTAAGTGGCGGCTGGTGGCTGGTGCTGGGCTCCTCCTCCTTCGGCACGGGCTCTGTCTTCGACTTGGGTCGAAAATTCTGACATTGATTGTGTTTGTAGTTGTCCTTAGAGATGGAGCCTGGAGCTGAAGGAGGGTTTAAGCCGTTGAGCACTGAAAATATTTCCTTTTGGCTGCCTTAAACGCTGCCTCCAAGCGGCGTTTTGGGGCCAAAGACTGGTCATGATTATGGACGGAATGTGCCACTGAGCGGAGGATTAGCAAGGAATGTGGTTATCCCCCAAGTAGTAATTGAAACTGCCCGAAACGAAAGGCTTACTTAAATTTTTCATCATTTTTTGTTTTATTATATATTCTCCTTGCACTTTTATACAATCCATATTCCCGTATCGGGGTATTGAATATCTTGTATCTGTTCGATATTTGTCGCTTAACTAAAATGTACACACAACGGAGAAAAACAATCTCGAGAAGCAATGTATTTATAAGTACGAGTATATATGAACACTCGTATATATAGTAATATGCCCCGATATTTGTGCCTTGGGGTTCCTCATATTTACATTAATTTACACGCGGGGATATATATTTTAAGGACATGTAGTCGTAAGACATTACCCAATTGTCGTTCCAATGCCAATATCTTCTATCTTCTATCTTCTATCTTGCATCTTGTATCTCTATACAGTATCTCATCTTAACAATTAGATATTTTAATTATTGTTCTCTCTGTTTTTCCACCCTCCACCCTCCTCCCCTGACACTTTATCTGTATCTGTATTTGTAGCTCTATCTGTATCTGTATCTGAACTGCATCTTCTATCTGTATCGGTATCTGTATCTCTATCTCTACCTATTCATGTGACATTCTTTGGTCGCTGCTTGGGATATTTACACGGCTCATGCTGCCAGCTGCTTTGCTAAATGATATACATATGTATCGAAGTCCTTTGTATAAATTCTGTAGAGTTATCTCTCCGTTCCGTTTCGAGGCTCCATTCTGTAGCATTCTATATAAAAATATCTTTGCATCTCTCAGATACAGTTGTTAAACGTTCGTCACGCCCAGTTTGGCCAGATTCCCGAGCGTGATGGCGTCTCCTGGCTGCAGTCGGAGTGCCGCCTTGTAGCTGGCCGCCGCATGCGTCGTGCGTCCCAGCAGATGCAGAATGGCCCCCAGATTGGTGTGGGCATGGGCATCGTCCGGCCTCAAGGCCACAGCCTGCAGGGAGAGACAAACGAAACTTCAGTTGGAGACGGCTTCAAGGGCGATTCAAGGTCCGGGAGACTCACCTTCCTGTACCAGATCTCCGCCTCCGCTTTCCGATCCAGCAGTCGCATGGCTGTGGCCGCTGCCACAACCAGAGCATAGTCCGTGGGCGCCAGTTCTGCGGCCCTGCGATGGTAGACAGCAGACTCGTGGTGTCGCGATTGCAGCGAGAGGAATTCGGCTGGAGGCGAAACAACAACAATTAGCAAAGCATTCCCTGGCTCCTTGCGCTAGTGACACTTACCGTAGTGATGATAGACGCTGGCCTGGTCGGGCGCCAGTTTCAGGGCTCGCTTAAACCACATCTCAGCCTCCGCCGAGCGGCTACTCTGCAAGGGAGACGAAAGGAAGAACCACTTAAGGACCACTTTCGAGACGAATGTGTATCGTCTACCTACGTTTCGTGCCAGTGTGATGCCGTACGACAGATGTGCCGCCACTTGATTCGGCTGCAGCTCGAGCGCCGCTCTATGATGCCGTTCCGCCTCATCCCACTGCTGGAGGCGGCCCAGGACGTCCCCAATGCGCTGATAAAGGACCTCCCGCTGCTGTGGGAGTCCTGGCAGGGAAGAGAAGGCCTCGCGGTAGACAGCCAGTGCCCGCTGCAATTTTCCCTGCTCCACATAGAGGGCTCCCAGCTGGAGATACGCTGAACTCCTCGCCTGATCGTGGGCCCCTCGATCGCGCACCGATGCCCCATCCAGCGTGGCGCCAGCCTGCAGGATCTCCATGGCCTGCTGGCGCTTTCCGAGCGCAATGAATGATATGCCCAGATTGAGGTACGCCACTGCCAAGAGGCCAAGAGGAGGACACAAGTCAGTCAAGGTCCTTGCGGCTAAGGATTCCCCCGTTTGATGCACTCACCTGCCAGATTCGGCCTGAATTTAATGGCCCGCTGAAAGCACTCGACGGCTGCCGCGTAGTCCTGTTGGTTCTGGTGCAGGATGCCCCTGTAGTTCGCGGAGAGAGAGAGAGAGAGAGAGAGAGTGAAAGTGTTGACATTAATAGACTGTCGCCTGAACTTGTGCCGCTTGCCGCCCTCGTGATCTAATTAGAGCGCCTAAGCCCTACAGCGAGATACTAGAGCCTGAGGAGTGCCTCAAGGACCTGCTGAATGCAGGGGAATGGAATGGAGGAACGGTTTGAAGGGTTGCTGCCACTTGAAGGAGGAGACGCCACTTGGATTTATGTAATTAGTTTGTCAGAAGCAGCAGAAGAAGGATGCGAGGGCAGGGGCGGGGCCTCTTAAAGCGATGCACTTTTTCCCCACTTTTCTATTTCCTGATGCCTGATGCCACATCGATGCTGTTGTTGCTGCTGCTGCTGGTGCTGTCAGTGTGTGGCAACAATAAAAAGAACGAATGTCTGACGTTACACGTAAAAGTAAAAAATCAAATTATACAGTTCAGTGATTTTCTGGTTTCGGTGTTTGGCTCTCCAGCAGCAGGAGGTGGAATGCCAATAGTCCCCGGTCCTCAGTCCTCAGTCCCGTACTCGTACTCGTACTCGAACTCGCTCGAGTCCTGCGTCCTGGCAAACACTCCTTCGGATGTGTGGATGTGTGGATGTGTGCTTGTGTGTTTGTGGAGGGAGTCGCCTGGCAATCAGTCAAGCAAGCGAAAGCGACGGCGCCGCGAGCATTCCTATTGATGATTTGATCGCAGTAAATAATGTATCTACAAGATGTGTGTATCCGTATTCCCAGAGAAGGAGTATGGAATGCTGCTGTTGCTGCCTCTGCTGTTGCTGCTCCTGCGGTTGGCCCCCAAACAACATTGATTTTCGATTAGCGAGTGGTTGGTTCGCTTTGTTGGCGGCCCTGGATTTTCCCTGGTCGTCCCTGTTGAAGGGTTTCCACGCAGGACACACAGCACACATAATGGAGGCCTTAGCAGTGTGTGACCTGATTCTGAACCATTGACTTGAAGACTGTGACAGTAGCATTAGCCCCCACTCGGAGGGCAGTAAGCGAAGGCCCAAAGATGGAGCTCAACCCGGTGGAAGGCGCACGATGGAATACTATGAAGTACAAGCAATAATCTGGCATGCGACAAGCCTCGGCTCCGCTCCGCTCCACTCCGCTCCTCTGACGTTGACAGACAGGCGGTAAAAAGGAAACCCAAAATGACGCACTGAATATTCAAAGCGCAACTCCGCGCTCGCTTTTTCTCCGCTCGTTTTTTTCTGCTTTGTATTTCCGTTTTTCCTGATGCCTCTGCTGCTGCTGCTGCTGCCGCTTTCCTGTAGCCCCCGTTATGTTGTGTCGCGACGCTGCTGCTGTGAAATATGCGCAATGAGCAAAAATGCAATGCGAACAGACAACAGGGACACCAGACAACAAAACATAGAGAGCCAGAGAAGGGCGGCCAGCGGAGGAATCGAAAGGAAAGGAAAGAACTGAGAACACAGCACGCTTACAGACTTTGTCAGACGTTGACAGACGCACAGACGGACACACAGACGACGGAGGACGGAGGACGGAGGACGAAGGACAGCAGAGTGTGAAAGCTAAGGACTTTTGTCGAGCATTGCATTCGGAAAGTATGCAGCACGAAATGCGCATAGTTCTCCAGCACGCAAATGCCCTCCTGCCGGGGAGAGAGGAGCCATGGAGTCGGGGCCAGAGCCAGAGCCATAGCCTAAGGAGCCTTGGAGGATTGCTGCTGCGTGCCTGTCTCTTGTCTCTTCTCTCTTGTCTCTCGTCTCGAAGCGGAGAAAAAAGTCAGCAAGGGAGGAAGAATAGTAGGAAATGGGCTTCATTTGACAGCTTGTTCGGCATTGTATTACGCGCGGGGATGGGATCCTTCATAACTCTGCGATGCTGCTGCCGCTGCTGCTGCTTCGCTGCATAAAATGGCCGCACTAAATGCGCACCCAAGCAAAGTGGATCAAAGGGGGATGTGGGATAGAGCGGAGGGGAATGGAAAGATAATGAAAATGGCTGCCATTTATCGCATCGCTTTTCCCATGTCACATGTGCGGCAGAGCAGGAGGGGGTGTTCCAGATTTCCCCTTCGCATTCGAGACTGAAACATCTCGGAAAACACAGCCAAAGTGTCGATGATTCCCAGGCGAAAGGGAAACCGGGAACAGAAAACACACGGTATTTTTTAAGGGATACTCACAGATTAAAGTGCACATCCGCCATGTTGGGCCTGTACCGGATGGCCTCCTGCAGGACCTGTTTGGCCTCCTCGTAGCGTCCCTGAGAGCTAAGCACGCTTCCCAGATTGCCCAACGCTGCACAGATATCAGAGAACAGGAGAACCATATTATCCGAGTGCTCGATTACGTTTGGGAGCTGGTCTCCTGGTAGATGACTCACTCACCCTTTGGCGGATTCACGGCAATCGCACTCCTGTAGAGGCTCTCCTCGTCCCGCCAGTCGGCGTTGCGGCGCACCGTCCTCAGGCTCATTGCGGCAAGAAGGCATACGCTGAGGCACAGGACCAGAGTGCAACGTGTCCGTTGCGAGGAGGCCAAGAGGCGGGACACTCCGTAGCCCACCAGCAAGCAGAACCCCACGGAGGGGAGGTAGAGGAGCCGCTCGGCCACGACGAAGCCCACATAGAAGAAGAGGTTGCTGGCGGGCAGGAAGGGGAGCCCGAGGAAGGAGCAGGACATGAGCATAATGCAGGCATGGCGACTCTTTGGCGACATTCCTCCGAGGAGATACTCGGAGGAGCATCGCTGTGGCAGTAGGGAGCTGCTGCAGGAACTCGAGCTGGTGCTCGAGCTGGAGCTCGAACTGGAACTCGAACTCGAGGAGGAGCTGCTGCCGGAGCTCTTGTTGCTGGAGGTGGTGCTGTTGCTGCAGCTGCTGCTGCTCCGGGAGCCGCGGAAGGCGGAAGACACGAGGTGATGCGGATGCGGATAGGCTCCACTGCTGCTGTTGTTGTTGCAGTCCCTGCTGCACGGCTGTTTGGCAGCGAATGGAAGCGCCGTCTCTTGGTGGATAGGCGGATAGGCGGCTGCTGCCTCAAAGGCTTGGTACTTGTTGCTGGCCGCCAGTCGCTTGCGCTTGGAGCGGGACTTGCGACTTGCGGCCACCTTCTGGATGTGGTACTGCGGGAATGGCGGCGCATTTCCAGCCATTCCCGCCACTGATACTCCGCCCACGTCCTTTCCCCCTCCGTTGCAGAGCAACTGCCGACAGCTGTGCCACGCCACGCCCACCAGCACGGAGTAGAAGCAGGCGGACTGGGCGTTCCTTCGATCCCACAGGGAGGTGACGCGCGGCAGCGCATCCATGCCCCAGTCGAAGCTCAGGACCTGCGGCTGCAGCATCAATCGAAAATTGAAGACCGGCAGGTAAAGAAACGTGAGGAGCCGCGTCCAGGCGGATGGGGTGCGGGAAATGGGGTTGTCTGCGCTGGAGAAGGCCGTCTGTGGCCCTGGGACGATGACTAGACGGCAGTAGGCGCTGCAGAAGAGAGCCCCCAGGACAATGCACACAGACCGGAGGCGTTGCTAAGCAGAGAGAGAGAGAGAGAGAGAGAGAGAGAGAAAGAGAGGCAGATTGAGGATTGTTACCCCAGCAGTTCGAGAGGTCCTGCTACTCACCTTATCCACCTGTCCACTCACGCCCCGAATCACATCGAAGAGAGCGCACACCAGGAGTGCCGTGATGGCGGTCTCCTTGCAGAGGAGTCCTGCCAGGGCGAGGATCAGGGTCGCGGCCAGGGCCAGCCACTGGCGGGGATCGCCGGACTCGCGCCAGCGCATGTGCCGCAGATAGCTGAGGTACGTGAGCAGGTAGCAGACGCACGCTGCCACATCCGCCCTCCCCACAACGCCGGCCACGGCTTCCGTGTGGATGGGGTGCGCCGCGAATAGGGCACCCGCGGCTAGCACCGCCCATACGGAGGCGAGCAGAGTGCGTGCCACGCGCACCACCAGAGCCGTGGCAACGCAGTGCAGCAGATTGTTTACCAGGTGGAATCCCCACGGCGCGAAGCCACCTCCAAGGAAATAGTTGAGCCGGAAGCTGAGGACGCACAGGGGTCGCCAGGAGCCGTGGGAGCCGCTGTCCGTCAGCGGGGTGCCCCAGAAGTCGTTGGCGAAGCTCCGTTGCCAGGGCCCGCCGCCAGAGACATCCGCATTGCCCAGAATGGCGCGTCTGAAAAGACCGAGAGGAACGGATATTAGAGGGAAGGTTACAGGAATGTACGGATGGAGGATGATGGGCTAAGGAATGAGCAGACCTCAGGCATGGCCATGCCCACGTCCTTTGTCCAATCATTAAGGGGGCATCGGCATTCCGGGCTCCCTCTGGGTCACCACACGCACAGACCCAAAGCTGCATTTCGATGTTGTCATCAGCATCAGCATCAGCACGCACTGCATCTGCATCTGCGTCTGCAGCAACAACGGTGGCAACGACTTCGACTACAATGGCAACATCATCCATCGGCTTCTGGCATCCTGTTGGCTTTTCCCACCCACGCACACACTTTAGCTTGCATTTTGGTCTTTGGTGGGTGCCCTTCCTCCCACTAATCCTGCTGCTCCTGCTTCTCCTCCTGCTGTCCCTGTCGGGGCACACCTGTGTGCGCTCTTTCTCTCCGCACGCACAGCAGGCAGGACTTTTGTAGGATTTTGGTGTGGTGTTCGTGACAACGGCACCGACGAGGACGACGACGACGCCACACGGCAGCTCGTATATCATGGAAACGCCGATGAGGAGTCGCTCCGCAGGAGGAGGGTAGTGGTTCACATAAACAAATGCCACTCTAATGCCGCATAAAGTCGCTGGAGCGCCTTCTTGTCAGGCAGCCAGCCGCAGTGTCTGTTGTCGGTCTGTCTTTCCGTGTGGGTGTGTGTGTGTGGTGTGTGGGTGTGTGTGTGTGTGGGTGCCTTGCCATAGCTGAAATTCGATTTTAAGCACCACTGAAATTCCATAGTGGCATCAAGGCATGCCACTAGCACAGCAACCTCTCTCTCTCTCTCCACCACTGATACTTTTTGTATACACTTTCCATGAAAGGGGGCACTATGATTTCTAGCAGATGATGGTGCAATTCATAGAGGGACACCATAAAGATCAAAGGTTTTCTTGCTACAAATAGGTGCACGAACCCTTCTTTTCATGTGCTTTACTTTGCTATTTATAGTAGAACTTGCCAAGAATGCATTCAAAATTGAAAGATTAAGCGCTAAAATCGAGTTCAATTCATTTGGGCTCCCATTCCTTCATTTTCATATGAAGAATGCATTTCTCTAAGGCAGACCCCTTAGAATGAGAAAGCGCTAAGATCGTTTTTAATTTTTCTGAAGATATTCCAGGCAGCGATGGTTTACCAGGGAGGGCATCAAAGGCTTCGGCTATTCTTCCCTTTATGTTATTTTTTTGCAATGTAACGCAATTGAGGTTGTGTTAGAGCTTGTCTGCATACGTGTGTGTATGATATCGCAACTTTAATACATTTTCCTGGAAGGTTGAACATTCCGTTGGCCCCCACATTTTAGCGATCCTTCTCTTACCTGTCGTCGTAGACGAAGCCAGCATTGAGGGTGTTCAGATAGAGGGCGAACGCCAGGCTGCAACAGAAGAGACACGTGTAGTCCATGCTGAAAGAGGGAAACAATCGATTAGTAATCGATAACATGGAACAATTTGCTTATACCATATCCCCTAATCCCTTATTCTTATCCCTATCCCCTTATGCAATGAATACGTTGTGTATCCAAAAGTCTGAAAAGTTGCGACATTCATTGCAGTGGCTGCTGAATTTTCACTAGGAGCTTCTTTCGCATCTCTGGTTCGCAACTTTTTCGCTCTCATACTCATATTTCTCATTACTGGGTATTGCCCAGCGGCATTAAGTAACTGCTGGATGGCAGAAGAGAAGCCTTTCCTATCCTTTCGCCGAGTTTCCTTTCATGGCGCAAATGTACAGGTAGATGGCATTCATGACTTCCTCCTTTCGGCTTTCGGCCAGCCATTGTTGGCATTTCGGACTCCATGACAGCAGCAGCAGCAACAGCAGCAGCAACAGCAGCAGCAGTTGGCTTCTGTTCCAGTTGTTCTTACTCTTCTCCCTGCTCTCCGGTGCTGCTGGTGCTGCTGTTGCATGCCCCACTGCTGCTGCTACTGCTTCTGCTGCTCCGCCTTTTGTTGTTGTTTACTGGCCGTTGATGATGTTGCTACAGCCATTACACATAATGAGAGCCAGCAGTCTGTTGCTGTGGCTGTGGCTGTTGCTGTTGCTGTTGCCTTTGCATTTGCTTATCCCACTCCTGGTGCTTCTACTGCCACTGCTGCTGACTCTATGCACATTTGTTGCTGCGGTGGTTGCAACGTCAACAAGCGAGGCACTGTGCCCGTCGCATCGTTGACATTAAGACTCGCAACAGTTGCAGACAATAAAGGCTATCAGCAAGCAAGCCCCAGCGACTGCCATGTATGCCATGTATGTTCCACCCACACACACCCACCGTCGTACACAACACGTGTTTCCTCCCTGCCGCCCTGCCACATTAAACCATTCCCAATCCCGTTTCCGTTTCCTGCTGAGTGCACAGTCCCTCGCCTGCTTGCCTCTTTGCTTTGCGTTGATGTGGGCAGATTTTGTTCCTACATTTTTGCGGGTAATTATTTTTTGGACACGCCCTAGCCCGCGGCGGCCTTATTCTGCCCCTCATTCCCACTGAATTGCATGTAAAAATCAATGAGAGGCAACGGCGGCGGAACGAAGTCCGGCGGAGCAGGTGGAAGGATAACACCAGATGAAATGAAACGAGATGAGCTCCCTCTTTGTCTGTTGGATGACTCCCAACCCCCAACCCCCAACCCCCACCTCCAGTGAATCTGATCCCATTTATATTCCGAGCATTACAGAATGGTGGGTGGCTGTCGGTCCCAGTCCCGGCGACAACCAGTTCTTGCCGGGCTGAAAGAGCTTGCGTTTTCTGTGGCATTCTTTTTGGCGCACAAGCCATGTAAGTATATGCGAGTAATAAGCAGTTGGCTTAGGCTTAGTGGACGGGCTAGATGGTGGCAGTGGTGGTGGTGGGGCTTAGTGAGAGCTCTGGCATAGTTTTGTCGACGTTGACACACAGAGCGAGAGATTTGGCATTATGGACGAGAAAGCCGAGGCACGAGGGCTCGCTCGAGGGGCTTATGGCCAAATTAGCAGCATTCAATATGCGAGTAAGACCCAAGAGAAGCGAAATACAAGAAAATTGCTCTGCTAATGAGCCATAATGATGAGCATTTGGCCCTGCTCTTCCTTTCGAGACAACTTGTGTCCTCTTTTGTGTGTGTTTGCCTGATTGATTTGCCTGCAGTTTGTTTCCGAGCCATTGACTTGTCTACGCGCCTAACACGCTTATTCCTGTCCTTGTCTCTGTCTCTGTCTCTGTCCCTGCCCCTGGGCCTGCCCGCTCCTCTTGCCACCCCACGCTTAGACCCCTATCATCCTCAGCTTGTCAACTCATTCAGTGGCGGCTGCTGCTGTCTCGCATACCAATTATCCACAAATAATTGCCCATAACTTGAACTCTCAGACGAGCGCCCATTGTTTACTTGGCTATACATTTCCTTGTGGCTTCCTTCCTTCCGCTCAATCTCTTCGCTCTCATGTGGACCACATCTTAACTTTGTTGCCACACGCACGAGAGTGTGGCTCATTGGGTCTCATTCTGGCCACCGTTTTATCAGGGAGTCGACGGCCATAAATCATGTTTTATTTTCGTAATTAGCTCTGCCACAGCATAAATAACAGGCTTTTCATTGTCTCAATTTTCGTGCCCCTGACCTCCCCTGCCCCCCCCTCTTTTCCTCTGTTTTGTTTGTCTATTTAACAGTTTCGGGTTTATTGTTGATTAAATTTCCACTTTGTCTTATTACATGCCCCGAATGGTGGAGGAGCCGAGGAGCGCACTTTAAACTGTTTGCACAAGTTGCCACCTGGCTGTGCCCTCTTGCCGCCTGCCATTCTGCCAGTGCCACTGCCACTCTAACAGTCGTCGCTGCCTCATGCCTCATGCCAGTTGGCACTTTTGTTTTTATTGCCCTGCCACCTGCCATCCTTTGCTGCTGACCTAGTAAATTGTGTCGTCTAATGGTTTTTTTTGCCACCTCCTCAGTGGCATTGCGTTTGTGTTTGCTGTGCCTTTGACAGTTTCCGCTTCCGCCCTCGCCCTCGCCTCCGCCTCCGCCGTTCGGCCAGGTGTTTCTCCTCTTGCCACGCCGTGTGCCACTCCCCTCCCACCCAGCGAAGGTCAGTGCGAGAGGGAGGGAGCTCTACTTAACCCATACCTTCTCTGGGATATGTGTCTCCCCAGCGGCAGCTCAAAACTCCAATCTCCGGCTTCTGCTTCTGCCTCTCTTCTTTAAAGCATAAATCGATCTTTATGGGCAAAAGTTGCCGCCCAGCAAGCGACCTGGCCAGGGTCACTCGTTGGGGCTTACACCCTCTGCAAAAGCAGGCCACAATTAGCCAGCAGGGGGTGGTATGTGGGTGGGGGCTCTCTGTGTTTGGTTCAGCGAGTTTGGAGTATTAAAATTCTAAATTAATTGCCTGTTGGATGGCCCGAAATGCCAAACACAGCAACAGAGCGGCAGCGGCAAAAAATGTATGGAAATTAGAAACTGGCGTAGGACTTTCTACTCGGAAGACTAATAGACGTGAAATTTAAGCGCATTGAATTAATTTTTCCACCCACACACACACCCCCCACGAGTAAAGTAATTTGGGGGGCTGAGACCAGGAGGGGTTTGTGGGTCAAAAACTATAATTAATAGGCGTTTTTATTTCGCTTTGCTTGATTATGCATAGAATTAATTATATGCCGACACCTGCGGCCAGCTGCGGTAGCTTCAAGTTTCGACACACACAAAAAAAGGGGTTAGCCCCATGACACATGCATACCCCGCCAGCAATCACCACCCCTGAGGGGGTGGCAATCATTTTCCGCTTAAATTGTTGTCGAATGAAGGCCCATACTCTTTGAATAGCTCTACTTTCTCTCTCTAAAGTGAAAGTTTATTATTATGCGCCAAACGGTATATACACACACAGACACACAGACACACACACACCCACATCCACACCTGCAAGCACATCCATGGACAGACACCGACAGTGGAGACGTTTAGCTCCGACGCCGCATTGCATTTTAAATGAGCCCAGCCCCCCAAAAAAAAGGCAGTTGCCGTTTTAGTTTTTCGATTTTCCGTTCTCAGTTTTTAGGCCTCCCCCACTCCCTTCCCTTGCTGTGCACCCTCTCCTTTGCACAACCGGACATCAAAATAATGAACGGAAAAGGCAGCCATTTTGGGAAAGTACCGTAAAAATGCCGAAAACGTTTTTAAAAATGAAACGATTACACCATTGCGGCTTGCAAACGACCAAGTTATGATAATGTTTGGCCAACTAAACTCGTTTAGCCTGCCAAATAGTAGTACGACTGCTCCCCCATTCCTCCCTTGGCCATTCCCATCCACAAAAAATGCACAAGTGTGTGTGTTCGAGAGCGGATGTGCAAGGTAAGCCTCACAGCACAAGTGCGCAACACATGCAAACAAACCCGATTCGGGGTCCGAGAGTCGTGGAGAGTGTGGGGAGGAGTCCAGTCGAGTCGAGTCGAGTGAAGTGGAGTGGAGAGGAGAGAAGAGGAGACTAGCCTGCCCCATTGGACGCATTGTGGATGCAGAACTGGCTGACTTTCCGGTCAGCTTTCGTTAGGCTCGTATTGCTGCTGCTGCTGCTGTTGCTGCTGTTGCTGCTGTTGCCCATTGCCAATATTTTTTGAGGTATTTAGAGCCCGAGCAGAGAGCAGAGCGTTGTGGGTGCTGCCGGGTGTCTTGGTCCTTGGAACGAGCTGTAGAGCTCAACGAGTGTATGAATGTTTATGGTCTCCGGGCAGGAGTCAGACTCATAGGCGAAGCCAGCCTCAGACTTTGGCAGTTTTATGCTAATCACAAAAAGGCAGTGCTTTCCTTTCCACGTATGCATATATGTATGCACACACGGCAGCCCACATTCCACATACGGAGGAGGCGTGGCAGTTTTTGAGTAAAACTTTTCATATTTTGGCCCTGCAGCAAAGTTTTCCCTCAGTTCACTCTGGGGCTTTCACTCGCTCGATTTTTGGTTTTATAACTCGTTGAACATTTGCCCAACAGTTCGTACAATTGGGGGGTGGAAGGTGAAGGGTGGGATGGAAGCCCCTCCTGCCTCCTCCCCAAAAACCTTCAGGAAGCCTGTCTGAGAGCGGCTTTTGGGCGAATTATGAAAGTGCCGCAGTTCCGCTTTCGGTACAGCATTTGAATGCGAATCTGATTTTCTATGCCGCTCGAATCGCAGCAATTAAAGAGAGAGCGGAAAACCCTTAGGCGTATATCGATGCCATCGCGCAGACAACGAGGCTGCCACATAAATAATAATTAGGTAATAATTAGCATCTGTCAATTAACAGCAGCGCTCGATATGCGCTATTTCCTCCCCGTTTCCCCCCTCCTACGTTTTGTCTGCTGCTCTAAACACTTGCCACGACTACTGGCCCTACGACTGCCACTGCCACTGCCATAATTTAATTTAAATGCCCAAAACTGTGGAATCGTTTAATTATGTATTCTCATAGACACATCCAGGGGGGGCAGGGCAGGGAGTGTGGCAGAAGGAAGCGCTTAAGCGCGGGGAGGATGCTGTGGCTGATTACTCTACCCAAAAATGTTATGGCGGCCCCAAAAAAGAGGCATCCACAGCGTCTCGATAATCGTGGGGCGCCAGGGAGAGAGGGAGATGAAGTTGCGGCCTAGTTTTAGGGAAACTCGAATGTGTGTATGAGTATGTGTGAGTTCTGTGCCGGCGTGTGTGCGAGGGTTGCGTTAATTGAATGCGCAACTGTCGTGCGATTCCCCCCGCTCACCCATTTGCCTGTTAGCCTGTTGAACAATTATGCTCTGGGAGGAGCAGGAGGAGGATATCCAAAATGCCAAGTGCCTTGAAATTGAGTCCGGGAGTCCAACGTGGCGTATGCGTGTTTTGCTCTATATGCTAATTAAAATGACATGTGCGTATGTGTGTGTGTGTGCGTTTGTGCTTGTGTGCCACTATCTGTCTCTGTGTGTGTGTGGGTTTGTGCTTTGTGCTGTTTGCATTACATAATTATAATTACGCATACGCCATGTTGGCGCGCATTTGATTTCCTTTCCCCGCAGCCCTGCCGTCCCGTCCTGCCCCGTCCCGTGTTGCAGAGTAGTCTTTTTTACACTTTTGCCCTGCTCCGAGTGGTCCGTGTGTGTGGCAAATATTTACGATTCTGTTGCAGCCCCCCTCCCTGCTGCACTCTTCCTTTTTTGGTTTTTCTCTTTCTTTTTGGGCCTTTGGATTGCATTTAAATAGTTCGCATGGAATATTTAACATTTTGGCGCGTTGCTCAAATATCCCCTCCAGAGTTGGGGACAAAAACCCGAGCAAATCGAAACATTAACTGGCGGAAGGCAGGAAAAAATATTATTGCGACTGGCATATCAAATAATTCAGCGGCAACCGTATTTGTGCCCGTCACGTGTCCTGGCAGCGCACCGCTCCACTATGTCTCATTTCTCTCTCTCTGTGTGGCAGTGTGGCAGAAAGAAATCCAATTGCTAACCGCAAACATAATTAAAAACTTTGCACAACCACAATCGATGGCAGCGCGATTGCACTCCGATTTCCAGCGAAGCGAAGGGGAAGCCCTGCTCTGGACATTACACAACGCAAAGAGCAAAGAGTGCGACGAGAGACGAGGGTCGAGGGTCGAGGGTCGAGGGACAAACGACGAATGATGGCGCTGCAGTTGCAATCAAATTGAGCAGAAATCCTCATAAGGGGTGGGGGACCTGCAGCATGCATCACGGGGGCTCTTCCCACGTGAGGAATCGGATTGCAGACCCATGCCATTCCAGTCCATTCCGTGACTATCGATTCGGTGGACTATCGGTGGTAGAACGACACGCAATCCCTCCGCCTGCACCGTCCACCGTGCACCGTGCGTACGTGGGCATAAATCCAATTAAATCACAAGTTACGCAATGTGATAAGTCACGTTGTTTATTGTTTCAGAGCACACAGTGCCAGTAGCAATGGCAGTGGCAGTGGCAGTGGCAGTGGCAACAGCATCCCATCTGAAGCTGCGAGGGGGAGTTCAATGGCAGGACGAGACAGAGAGGGGAATGTAAGCGAGGAGTCGGCATTCCGCACACCGCAATTTATGCACAACCGACAGGCAAACAACGAAACAAACAAACAACTCACGCGGCCGTTGCGGTGTGTGAAAAATAAAATAAAAAACAACCGACGGGGGAAAGCCAGTGGAAACCCCGAAAGAGAGCAACGAAAACAACAACGAAAAAAAGCACAAATGAAGCGCCATAAAATACTGCCACAACTAAACGCAGTTGGGCTGTGGATTTGCAGAGCGTATATCAGCGGAGTAGCAGGAGCATCAGGAACCACACGCAGCACCTGCCACACAGAGTCATTCCTCTAAGTAGATAATCCTTTATAATTCACGATCCCATCCCCATCCGCCCCACTAATGCTAGAGTAATGCAGCTCCTCTGAAACTATACTGAAAACGCATTAAAAGGGATAAAAGAGGAGTTTGCTAGTGGTTCAGATCTAGGGAAGATCTCCATACGTGTCCAAAAGAAAAATATATATATATTGTAGATAGTTGCACTTCTTAGATCATGGGATATTCATTCTTTTGAGATTCCGTTTCTGGTGGCTTTCCATCGATTTTTGACTACTTTTTTGCAAACGTTTCGACCTACTTTACAGTCTGACGGCATCGCCTGTGGTTCCCCTGTGCCCGTCTTCAAGCCTTCCTCCCCTTGGGGTCGTGGTTCGTGGTTCGAGGTTCTGTCTCCTAGTCATTATTTACTTTTGGTCAACTCTCGTTCAAGTTTTGAGGAGGATACAAAAAAAAAGGAGAAGCTCAGAGAGAAATATGAGTTGAAAGGAGGAAACTGCCAAACAATTTGTGAAGTGCGTTTTGCGCACATTGAAGTTTGTTTGGCTTTCAGCGCTGCGCAAAGTTGATTATTTCCAACCAGAAAAAGGGAGTGACGGAATGGAGCCATGTCCCAAAAGGTAAGCCGACAACGGACGTTGGCTGCTGGTTTATTGAAGCATCAATTTTTTGTTGGCCAAATTATTTATTAAGTCCCAGCCCCAGCGCAGTCCCCGAAAGGGGCAGCAACGCAACGTAAAGATTCGCCACAGATTCGGAGACCGCAAGAAAAGGGTTTTTCCCCGGGAAAAGCAGCTAACTTTTAATGCGCTCGAGAGTCGCTTAAAGAGAATACTCTGACGGGAAAAAGGGCAGCTTTAAGGCAGCAGCCCTACATCAAAGACGTCGTATCTCTTTTTATGGTTTTTTAATGCTGCAACGTTATTAGGTAGCTTCTACGAGTACAGTACTCGTGTGCTCCTGCCATTTGCCGGCGGCGGCATAAAACTCCAACGAATGGGGCGTCAGAGCGTTAAAATTTGTCACGCGCTCGCGCACACATGGGGCGTATGTGTAATTTTTTCGCTCTGCTCTGTGGCACCCCGCGGCGAACTTTCGGATCGATCGATGGCTGTAGCAGTAGCAGAGGCAGTGTCAGTGCCAGTGCCAGTGCCAGTGCCAGCTGGCAAATGTATATCGCAAACATTTCTATCAATCATTCAAACCGATTGATTCGCAATGCAAACAGAGAGCCCCGAATCTGGGGCATGTAGGAATGGCTACGGCTCTGGGAATAGGAATGGAAATGGGGATGGGTATAGGAATGGGTTGACCTCAGCTGTGTGGGGAGTGTAGGTGCACCTGCAACAGCATCTGCTTGTTTCCATTTCCCAAAATAATGCACAGACTGCACACATATTGACAGCCGACAGATTTTTTGGCATTGTGTAGTCTAAAACCAGACCCCGATCCGGATATGGGGATATGGATATGCACGGCAAACAGGCAAGTAAACAGAAAACAGCATCAGCATATCAGCATCAGCATCAGGGAGTGCTGGCACATGCTGGTTTCCAGTCAGGATTGCAATTGCAATTGTTGTTGCAAATTTGTATCTGCTATGAAATGTAAGAATGTAATTGATGTGCCATTTGTGGCGAGTATGTGGATGATTGAGGAGGCAACGAGCGGACGGGCAGGTGACCCCCAACACACCACTAAGATACGAGAGCGGGCAGAAAGTATTCAGAATCGATTGCGGACCCTATCTCCCGCTCTTTCGGGGGCATACCAAAAGCATTTGGCCCGGCATTTTAAGTGAATGAAATGAAAACAAATATTGCAAATTTACACACACACACACACACACACACTGATGCATTGAGCCGTGCAATTGTTGTCTGTGTATCTGTGTACGTGTGTGGATTGGCATATCTGTGGCAGGGCTGCGGTTGCGGCCAGCTGTCCATTATGCGGCATCAGCCGCGTATCTGCTGCATTCGTGTTTCAAGTTTGTAAAGCATTTATTCGATCCACTCCCAAACGTTATTTAATCGATGATTTACTACCCATCGGTAGCCGAGAGTCAGATCTCTATCTGTGTATCCATTCCTGCCTCCTGGACACCCTTCTCCTCTCCCCGACAGATCCTGCGGCTAATCGTGAAGTTCTTCGGCCACAATCTCTACTGCTTCTGCCGCAATGTTTGATCTGGCCAAATACAACTTACTGATTTTATTGCAAATTGATTTTATGTACACCTGCCGCCACCGAGCCCCCTCTCCCCCCGCACACGCCCCGCCACACACATCGGACGGCCGATTGGTTCTGGCCTGGCCAAAAGGAGCGGCCCGTCCGAAGCGTCCCTGACGTCTGCCAGCAGTTTAATTCAAACAAATTTTTCATGTTTACATTGTAGGGGCGATAGTGGAAACTTTTTAATCAAAGTTAATTGGAAAGTTTTGCTTTGTCACTCACACACACACACACACACAGACAGTGGATACACACACACAAACACATGCACGGACAGAGACAGATGGCTCTATAGCCTGTCTGGCCACACACACACACACACAGAGAGAGAGAGAGATCCACATTCACTCACTCATTCAGTGGCATTGCAGCAGCAGGGGACAGGGTGCATAAAAGGGCAAAACTAAAAACTGAAAAGTAAAATGTAGGTTATCCTTCAGCGCACACAAAATGGTTCTCGATTCCCTTGTGGGTTACTCTCCTGACTTCGTGTTTCTACCCCCCCACCTCTCTCTCTCTCTCTGTCTCTCTCCCTCTGTCTTTCTCCTTCTCTCTCTTTCTGGCCTTTTGTCTATCCTTATCTCTCATTCTGCCGCTCCTACTGCACCTCTCTCATGCTGTTGTTGTCCCACCTTTGATGATAAAATGTCATTTTGCTCGTTTACGTGTTCGGGGTTGTGTTCATGCCCCTTACCACGTGCCCCGTGCCCCGTGCCCCGTGCACCGTGCACCGTGCACCGTGCACCATGCACCGTGCCACCTGCCGCATCGGGCTGCCCCCTGACAGAGCCAGGGCCAGGGCTGACATTCAACGCTCTTGATTAAATTTTATGCAGTTTAACTATTTCTTTTTTCTTTCAGAGCAGCCCCCTGCAGCGAGAGAGAGAAGGATGGGTGGCTGGTGGTGTGGCAGCAGTCACTGCACCGCTCTTTTTATTACGTTTGAAGGCTGACGGACGTAGGGACAGGCCGACGGACAGACAGAGAGTTACGGGTCGGGCATTCAACACTTAAGCGTAGTCGCCTGACGGAGGAGGCCTCCTCTCTTGCTCTCTCTGTGTCTTCTCTCTGTAAGCTTCAGTTTATGCTGCAACCGGAAAATTAATCCTAATGAGTGCTGACACATACACACACACACACACACACACACACACAAAGGCACACACGGAAGAGCGGAAGAAAGAGAGGGAACGACAGAGACTGGAAAGAGACAACACTGTCGGTGGGGGAGGGGAGGGGATGTTTGCGCATGTGAAGCGATTTATGCTTTTTATTCCCTATCTTTTCGAAACGGGGGAGTACTGGCAGTGCCATCGCCGATCAGCAAGGTATCTGACACGGCACTCAATGTATCTGTATCTTCACCTTTCCAAAGAGCATTTCATATTCGTTTCTGTTTCTGTCTCTCTCTCTCTCTCTTGCTCTCTTCTGTTCTTCTGTGCCTCTGTTGCTTGGGGCAAAGTTGGTTTTTGTTGCTGCCTCTGTTGTTGCACACGTGCGTCCCATGTAAAATGCAATTCCCACACACAGATGCAGGGATACACGGGTGTGCATGTGCGGGTGTACATGCATGTGTGTGTCTCATATAAAACAACATTTTGTAAGCATTTTATAGGGCCATAGTGTGGCTGACTCAGTGAATGGTTGGCTGCCTGGATGGCTGCCTGCCTGTGCAGGTAGATAGTATCGTGGCAAAAGGCACAGCAGAAAGGATGGTAAGGCGATGGGGATGGGGATGGGCTTTGGCAGCGGAGGAGATGGCTGCTTGGTTTGGCTGCTGCTTCCTTTCAAAAGTGTTAAATGCCGCGTTTTGCATTAACTTGCATTGCTCGCGCTTTCCGCCTTCCGCTTTCCGCCTTCCCCCGGCCTACCATCCGCTCCTCAGCGCGCTCTTGGCGGTGTCTTTTATGGGTCTCTGCCATTGAAACGGGGCGACTGTTTGGCATGAGATGAAATGCAATGAAATGAAATGAAATCAGTGTCAATGTGCAGGCAGGAAATTCATTTTACGACTTTAAAACCTGAGCCTGAGCCTGAGTCGAGGAAATTAGCCGCCGAGTGAGTGGAGGGGCGGTAGCGTTCCCCATTCGATGGGGTTCTTGGAACACGCTCAGACCCCCTTGAAGTTATGGGTCCTTCCGCCTCGGGGCGACTTTGAATTGCAGTGGCAAACGATATCATTCGATTCCAAGACGTTTCAGTCCATAATTTCTACAGCCACCTCCCCTGGTCGGTCTCTCGTCGCTCTCTCCATAAACATCACACGCTGATGTCGTCGAGTCACGTAAAAGTGTATTTAGCGGGAGGCACGTGTGTGTGGGAGTCGGTGCCTGGCACCTCAGCGGGCTATTCCCTGCCACGCCATGCGGCGCGGCTCCTCTTTCACTCGCAACAATGGGCGCAAAGTAAACAAATTAAAATGTATGCACAAGCACGGCCATATGGCTGGGGGATGGCAATAGGGGTGTCGTCAATTAGGGGAAGAAAACAGAGAATCAAAAAAGCAAAAAAATAAATATGATTGCATAGTTCCATGGACGACGCATCGGGGCATCGGGGCTATCGAGGACGAGGACGTGGACAAATCATTTTGCCAACGATTTCAGCGATTTTCGAGTGCACAAATTGTTCTCCACGTATGTGTGTCCTCAATTCCTGCTCACTTGCCTGCCAGCCTGCCAGCCTGCTGCATGCCCCCGCGCCCCTTAGCCGTTCCATCAACTACGAGTATTGTGGGACACGCTTGCAGCTTTCACATTTGGTTCATGGCAGATTACGTATACGCCCCGTTTGAAAATCGTTTGCATTGCCTCCGCCCCTGCCTCGGTCCGACAGCAGCCGCCTCTTGGGATGCTGCTGCTGCGTTCCAATTTCCAGTTATTTGGACGGCTTTTGTGTTGAGGATGTTTTTGGTAACAAAAGCGCTATTCGCTGCTTGCTGCTCAACTTTTTGTACCCGTTACCTGGGCAGCCAGGCAGGCCATGAAAATGATGGTTTGTCTATTCAACTATTCTCATAAAGATCGGATTGTTCCAGTGCTGATTAAGATCTCATCATCTCATCGCTTCATTAAAAGAGGGTTCTATCTGTCCACCCCTGAATAAATTCATCGCTTGAATGATGGGTATACCCTTGTTTGAGCATGCCCCACACCAACATTCTTGATTGTTTTTTCGTTTCATTTGGGTGTTGGCTGTTCCTTTTTGCGCATGTTTGACATCAATATAACTTTATTCCCACTCCCACTCCCCGTCCCCGTCCCCGTCCCCCATTCCCCAACACTGGGCCCAGGAACCCCGATTCACTTGTCCCAGAAATATGCAACTCTTGCATTTTTTTTGTAGGTCCTGTTGGCTGTACAGTTGGTTTGGCTTTCGGTTGTTGTTTTTTTGTTTCTTTACTTTTGCGCTGCCTATTGTGTGCTTTGTTGAAATTGTCATTTGTTTCCATAGTTGTTGTTGTAGTTGTTGCTGCAACAGTGGTTGTTGTGTTCTGCGGCAAGCACATATGGTAATGTGTTCTGTTTGTTTCGTTGCTTCGTGGCTGTGGCAGAGCATTTTCATGGTTTATACTCCAATGCTGCTGCTGCTGCTGGTGTTGTTGCTGTTTCTGTTTCTGCTGTTGACTGCTGGCAAAGATTTGCACTTAGCGGGGGGTGGGGTGAACGAATGTGAATGGTCCCTTTTTCACCCCCGCAGCAGCCCTTTCTTCCCCACCAATTCCCCCTTTAAGCCATTGCCAAAAGTTCGCCTAGAGTTGCATTTAATTATTTATCGTGTTTGAAGTGTGCAAAAAACCATAATCAACAAATTTACTTTTATCTGTCACGCCCATTACCCCTGTCCCCCACATCAACGCCCCCTCTCGCCGAGCGGCACCGCTGACTCGTGACATTTGCAAATAAATAGAAGAGCAACAACAATACGATATATGTATATACATACATGGAATGGTAAAAAATGAGAGCAACAAGAGGAGAGCCGCACCACAGTAACAGTAACAACTTTTCACATGCGCGAAATTTATGGCTGAAAATGGAATTGCATTGCCTGTGTATTTGTTGCGTTCCGAGTGTGCCAGTATGTGAGTGTGTGTGTGCTCGTATTTGCAGTTTAATTTAAATATTTTACACGCACACAAACACCAGCAACACAGCAGAGAACTCCACTCCACTCCACCCCCTCTACCACGGCGAAGGACATTCTCACGCATTTGTTTCACAACAGCACGATTCAGAGTTTTCTTTTCTTGTTTTCCCTTTTTCCTTTCTCCTTGCCCCTTCCCCCCCTGCCGTTTTCCGCTCTTTAAAGTCTGCTGCTGCTGGCCTTGGCCCCTGCCCTGCCGCTCTTCCTTCCCTTAACCAATATTTAAAATATGAAGACCATTAGCTAAATATTGGCTTTGGCACGCTCACGCTCACGCACACGCACAGGACAACGAAGGGGCAGCAAAGCAAGGCAAAGGGGACGATGAACATCCCAGGAAAGCAGTCAATAATATTAACTCGGAATTGGGAGCAGGAGCTTGGAAGCTGGGAGATGGGAACTGGGAACTGGATCTTGGATCCTGGAGCTGGCGGTGGAGTCTGCCCCGTGCTGTGCATACTTATTTGGAGCTCAAGGCGCCCACTGAGTGGCGATGGCAGGGGGCGGCTCGGGGGATGGGTGTGAGTGCATAAAATAAAAATAAATGTTAACAATGGCAGAAAGGCGTTTTGTTCGCCGGACTGGATGTCGGAGTTGCTTGCCGGAGTACTGCCGGCGGTGTCAGGCTCATGCGGCGCACGAAATGCCAGCAACAACCGACGCCCCACCCCCACCACCGACCACGAGGGTGGCGGGTGGGTGGGAGCCGGGCGGCGGCAATTTGTTGTTGCCTTTGCGCCTGTACTTATGCTAAGTAAAGCGATGATGTAAAAGACAATAACGTGGAGCGGGGAAAGTGGAAAAGCGGAAGTGTGAGCGGAGGCTGTAAAGCAAAAGCCGCGGAGACCACAAATTCAGCCTTCGTTCTCGGGCTCTCGGGTTCGAGGTTTGGGGTTCGGGGCTCGGGTTTGGTTTGGCATTTCATAAAGTGCGTAACAATTTGTTTGCATACACATCTGTATCTGTATCTGTATGCGGGCTATCTGTGTGTGTATCTCTTTATATATCCAAAGAAATATGTATGTATGGGTTGGGGTACACTTTTGCGGTTCATCCGTTTTGATATTGTTGCCATTTATGTTTTAATACTTTGTTGTCTGGCGGGCGAGTCACAGCAATTTGTTCCCGCCAGGGCTTCCTGGGCAGCGGCGGCTGCGAGCGGGTGGATTAGCATCCCGAAAATAAATTTCAGGCCGTCCTCCAACCTTGGCAGATGGTGAAAGCCCGTGCCATGCCCGTTCCCGCTGTCGTCCTGGACCCCGGATGGAAGACCTGACCACAGACGCAGTCTCTCCACAATGTCATTAGGCAACGGAGTAAAAGTTTTTGCTCACCTGTGCGACCACATCGAGGACGACACTGAGATTGAGCGAGCGAGACGAGTGCAGGTGGCAGGTGGCAGTGGAGCAGAGAAGTGGAAGAGGAAGAGGAAGCAAGTTCCGCCTGCAGGCTTTAAAATTAAATAAACTAACTCACACACATACATATCTAAAGAGAGCGGGGGAGACACAGTGATACCCTCGGAAATGTAACTAACACGCTCACACACAAACCTCTGCAGACAGAGACACACTTACACAATCGCATATTCGCATATTCGCATATTCGGGTCTGTGTGCTGAAAAAGAGGAGGACACCGACAGACACAGCGAGAGGCAGACAGACTCTCGCACATATATTTTAATGCAAATTGAGCAGAATTAATTTAGTGCTGTCTGTGTTTATCTCTGGAGCGCTTAATATCCAAGTCGTCGCTCTGCTCTCGCTTTACTCTACCTCTTAGTGTCGCTCCTTCCCTCTCTCGCTCTCTCTCTCCCTCTCTCTCTCTATATATTTTTGTCTGCCTCTCGGTCTCTCTCCATCTGGCTGGGGCATATGTTAAACGTTTGGCAGTCTCCGTCTCCTGCTTTATTTTATTAAAAAGTGGGCAGCAGCCTCAGTTTTCTTGGAAGCAGCTTGCGCCTGTCTGTCATTGTTCCCAGGACCCGAGACCCAGACGCCCCCTCAGAATGTCTTGCCTACTTTGTTCAGGCATCGCTCATATACCAGCCGCGGCGACAGACAATTTTTGAAGCTCCTGCGACATTTTCGCTCAGTGTACATTCATATGTAAAAATTCTTTCTTTCTTGCGAGAGTCAATCCCCGACCTGCCTCCACCTCCGCCTCTGCCCCGCCCACGATTGCGGTTAGTCGTTGCCTCCCGGATCCTTTGTTCGGGGCTTCGGTGGCCTCCGCTTTCGCATTAGACACGCATCATTTGCGCGTTTGTAATCAGGCGAAAGTGTTTCGACTTTCGACGCGTCTCTCCCTTTTGCTCAGCCTTCGTACTGCCGTTTGCCTTTGTCTCAATTGTTCCACGCACACACAGAAACACTCACACACACACACGCACACACAGATACTAAAACCAACTCACCCACACCAACACATTCGGATACGTTTCCGGTTTAAAGTAAAAGTTTTTCAATTTCAAGTTTTATGGGCGACAAGTTCGCAGCGTCCGCTCTTCGAGTCCTGCCCCAAGGAGTGTTCGCACCCCCAAAGAGAAAGGGGATGCGCGATGGGAGATGCCCATCAGCTGCGTAAATTTGCCTTATTTCGTTTTATTTCCCTGGCAGTACGTGCTCACAATTCCTTATGCAGTCGCTTCGACTCCTCCTCGAACGCACTTTAAGGCGCACCCCTAAGGCCACGTGTAAAGGTCTCTTCATCGACAGCCAGCAGCAACAAGTTGTCTTGGTCAACATTTGGGTTCCGCTCAGCTGGCCTTTGCCCAGGACGATCCGGGACCTGGCCCTGGTTTTAGCTGCAATCGTTTAATTTTACGCTCCAGTCACTCCTCGCCGGAGTTGGCCAAAATCGCTGCAGACAATTAAATTCCATTTGAGAATTGGCTGCAACAAATTCGCGCCTCATTCGTGGCACTCTCCCCGTTTTGCACGCTCCTGGACCTCTGGCCGTTGCTTTCGCTATTTCGCTGCTTTTCGCACAGTGTCCTTGGATCAATGGAAATCCGATAGAAATCAAATTCAGTTTATTCTCGCAATTAAACGAAAGGGAATTCTTTTCAGAGAAACTTTTGCGATGCCCAACTATTGTCCCAGACTTCCTCTTCCTGGCTCTGGCTCTGGCTCTGGCTGCTCGTAATCGGTTCGATACTCAGAGCTCAAAGCAGCAGATCCCAGCAGAAAACTGCTGCACAGCCCCGGACAAGTTTCGTCTGTTTTCCAATTTCACAGCGAACGACGACGGGGGGAGCAGGAGGAGGGTGGGTGGTGAAATACCAAAGCGAAGGATTTTATGAAAATAGCTGAAATAATTTTCCATTAAATTCTTGCGCATGAAATTATCGCATTAAAACGAAACAAAAGCCGCTTTTTTCCCACTCGAGCAGAGTCTCCCATTCACCAAATTTCCCCCCTCTCCACCCCTTTCCTGGTTACACTACCCCTTCCCCCCCCTCCTCTCCCCCGCAACACCATCCCAATCCCAATCCCAATGCTCGTCCATTGTTTGCTTAAATTTTGTACAGTTGCTCGTCGTCATCATCATCATCGCCAGCTCCTTCTCTCCGGTCTCTCTCTTGGTGCCTGGTCTCTGGTCTCGCTCTCTGCTGGAACTCTTCTGTTATTTGCTTGGTGTTTTACTGTTTGCATTCATCTTCATTATTTGTTTGCACTGCTGCCCCAAGTGGGCGTGGCAGCGACTGTAGGCCGAGACGGAGGCGAAGAGTGAGACGACAGAACAGCAATACAGAAGAAAGTTGCTGCTGTTCCGCTCCTACTGCTGCTGCTACTGCTACTGCTACCGTTGAGCACTTGGCAGCGAAAGTTTTTGACACAGTTGATTTGCATTTGAAATCCTTGCTCGAACTCAGCCGCTCCTCAGCTCCCGTTCCCACCCCTTCGCCCTCTTCCGAGCCGCCCAACAATCCTACTCAACTTTCTGCTGAGGGCACGGGAACGGGCACGGGGCCCGCCCACACACACAATGATTTATGGATTTTCATCATATTCTGTTGATTCAGGGAATATTTATGATTCGCTCCTCCGTTCTCCGTTCTCTGTGCATCTCCGCTCCTCGTGCTTCTGCTCCTGCTCCTGTGTCTGGTGTCCTTGGGAAATCTCCTGCTCGCGTAGAGTATTCATATTTTGGGAACGTTTTTGTTATAAATTTTTGAGAAATAAAAGAAAGAAAGAAAATTGTACTTGCAATGGCAAAAAATAGACACAAAAACAAAAACCAAACCCCAAAACAGAAACAGAAACAAAAGCACGCCGGAAAAATGCTGAATATGCGCAAATTGAATTTGATTTTTAAGCACTGATTGCTTTTATTGTTCTCTACGACGGGGGTCCGGCTCTGGCCCTCGCCCCGGTGCTGGTGCTGGTGCTGGTCCTGGGCTTGGGTTTGGGATGCGGCGGAATTTAAATAAAATATTCTAAAAAAGATAACCGACAGAAGTAAAAAGATTGCCGCAGCGGACAGCAGTAGAGTGATCGAATGGGAGATGCCCAGCATTGATTGGAACTAGAAACTGTTTGTCGAATATCCAAGCTCCCTTTTGAATCCTTCGCCCACAGGGTAGGGAAAGGGGTGGCTGGCGGCTAAAGGGCTCTGCGGCTCTGCGGATCTGCGGATTCCCGTGACAGCGTTTCTGTATTAATTTATTGATATTAAGCTTTTGTGTTGCCCGAATTTGCATTTTTTGCAACGGAAACACGGAAATGAGAAATAGTTTTTATGTTTTTTCCTGCCATTGATACGAAATCGAAATAACCAAATTTTAACAACAATTAGCCGAATGTTATGTTCTGTTCAGTTCTGTTCTGTTCTGGCCCTGGCTTCGGGCCCAAATTGATTTTCATCTAGAGTGGAAATTGCATTTTCATCGCTTGCCAGCGCCCTCACCCTTCTCAACAGAGAGAAAACACATTAGCACGCGGAATGTGCGCAAATAAATACTTAATAACCTCAAAGGCATCGCACCCGCAGCGGCGCCCGCACCCGCACCCGCAATCGCACCTGCACCCCTCTGGCAGCCCCTGCAGCGACAAATGCAAGTCACACTTGCCCCCAGGCAAAGGAGCAGTCGGGGGAGGACATTAGCATGAGAATAAAACGAAATTACAGTCTTTAAAATAAATGTATGCGAAATTTCCCAACCAAATGCCAAAAAGTATTCAACTAAATGCGAAATAAATTTGCCAGAAGACAAAGCCACGACACAGGAGGGAGGGTGGGGGTGGCGTGTGGCGTATGGGTGAGGGTTGGAGGGGTTTTGCGGGAATGTCAATTCCCTGGGCGTTGGAATGTGCCGCCGACGCCGCCAACGCTGCCGCCGCCAGGAGACGCAGAAAATCAATTTCGGCTACAAGTTTTCAATAAAGTGAAAATAATGTCGCAGCCAAAGCCAGCTCCAGCACCAGCTCCAGAATCGGAATCGGAATCAGAATCAGGAGCAGCAACGCGCTCGCTCCTCTGCCATTATCCTGTTCTGTGAGAGATGGGGAGGGGGAGAGAAGAGGAGAGGAGATATCGAAGATATGGAAGCATCGCTGGCTGCCGGCGAAAATCAACGCCGAGTGTCAAACAATGAGGGTCGTTAGAGGCAGCAAATCGAAGCAAAAGCAAGGCAAAGCGACTCGACTCGACTCCTGAAGTCAAGTGCACAAAGCGTCAAATGAAAAGGAAACTGAGAAGAGCAGGAGGAGACTGCCGCCGACTGGGGATTGGGGACTGGGACAGAGCATTGGGGTCTGGGGACTGGGGATAAGTCTAGTGGTGCGTAAAGCAACGCACTGTCAAAAAATACTCTCCGTGGCCCGTGGCCCAGGCAAAAGTATCAGCAAATCCGACTCCCGGCTTCGGTTCCATCTCGGATTGCGGCTCTGCCTGGTGCTTGGGATGGTGTTTATTTATGTGCGCTGTGCCTTGTGATAAATCACTGACATTGATGCCCGCAGACACACAGAGAGAGAGAAAGAGGGTTTCCATCACCATCACCCTTCCCACCTTCATCCCATTCCACTCCCACTCTCATCCATGGTGACATCGAAAACTTTAACCGACTCCCGATGCCTAGGCAAGTGACACGTGGCACCAACCTCTTCTGGCTAACAAGTGAGGCCTGGTCTCAATCGCGGCCCCGGCCCCGGCACCGGGACCGGTCTCCCGCTTTTAAAGAGTATACTGGTATAATAAGTTTATCGGGAGTCAGACAGGCAGTCCTTGCGGTCCTCGCTGGCGCCTCCTCGCAGGAAATAAAGCGGCGCTCAATCACAGCGCCTGCCGGAAATCGGAAGTTAGCAGGCTCACGATATCAGGGCCGGCGGTTTCCCGAAAGAAGAAACGAAATATCGGAGCAGTGGAGCAGCGGAGCAGCGGAGGACCAACAAAACGTGAAGGTAGAAGGCACAAACCGAAGCTGAAGCTGAAACTGAAACTGAGACACAAACTCTGCCGGGAAGTTGGAAACTGTTTGGCAGCGCCAGATAAAATGTTGTTGATTGAGACGCAGTTGAGCGTTAATAATTATTATTTTTGTCCGCCCAGAAGTTGCCTCCCCCTCCCCTTCCTGTGCTGTCCTCTCCTACCCCCTGTCTCCTGTCTAGGACGTGCCTCGCCTGGTTTGCTTTTGATTTTTGATGTCTTACAATTTGTGGCAGATTTATTTTGTGCATTAACCTCGAATTTGCACTGCGTCCATTTCGATTCGATTTCTTCCGAAACGGCTCCAACAGCACGTCGCCGCAGTGATTATCGGGCCCCCATTCCCCCACTCCCCCCTTCCCACATATATGTATGCGACGACTCTCTGTGTGAATGTGTGCGAATGTGGGTGTCAATAAATTCCTGCCTCATTGCCACTGCGGCCACAGCAATGGGAGGGGCGACAGCAGCTGTTTGTCTTGAAGTTTGTGCCCCAGAAACTTGTGGATGCTGGTCATGTACTCGGCTTAGTAATGGGAGCAGCAGCAGCAGCAGCAGCAAAGGAAGGAGCACTGGAACAGCTGTGACACTGTGTGTGTGGCAGCAAGCATTGATTTTTCGGAATGGCGGGGGGCGCACTTTTATGGCTTTTCATTTATGAAATTTTTGACAGCCACTTTCCCTGGAGTCGCATGTGCCCCAGAAATATAAGCGCCAGGCGGCCAGGCCCCAGTTCCCTAATTATAACCTTCTGTCGAGGCGAGGGCTTTCCATTAAAGCGCTCTCCGGGGCTAAGCACAAATCGATGGCAATAAAATGAGCAGAGGAGGAAACTGCTACATTTTTGGAGATTTTAAGTAGGTCTCCAGCCCTTTTTACCCCCGACTCGCAGAGACCCTCGTCATGGGGTATTTCAAGAGTTCTCAGGTTTAACATACGATGCGGGAAAGTGTCGCCATTCCAGGCCGGGAAATTCTTTCTGGCTTCCGCCTGCTGCTGTCCACCTCCGCCTCTGCCTCTGCCTCCGCCTCCTTCGATCCGGTGGAAATTATAAATAGCAGTGGAGCGAAAATAACTTTTTCCAACGGAGACTTTTATTATTCTGGGCCATACTCGAGTTCCTTTTGTTGTCCAGCCCCGCCCCCCCTTCGGACCGGGCTGTGGCTTCTGCCTGGGATCTCCTTCATGTGCACCACACTCTCTCCCAGTGAAATTTTTACGGTTTGTGTGTGCGAATTTATTGAAAAACTTGCGCTAAATATAACGAGAGCAGAATGAAGCCGAAGCCCCAACCAAACCGAACCGAAACGGTCGGAAGTTTATAACAAGTTTGAAATTAATTTGATTTCTGAGAGAGAAACCGCTCCCCCAGTGGGAAGCCAGTACCCGTTACCCGTTACCCATTCCTCGTTCACCATTCACGATTCAGAACCCATCCAAACCGAACAACAAATAACAAGATAGGGGATAGATGCAAGATGAAACTTACTTTGATTTATGCAACCTCAGCCGCAGCCTCAGCCAGGCCTCGCCGGCCACCATCTCCTTGGCCGAAAGCAGCCAAGGCGTCTCCATCAGAGGCATCTCTTTCTCTCTCTCTCTCTCTCTGTCTCTCTCGCTCTCACGAAGAGTGGTGGTGGAGTAGGTGGAGCTCTTGCTCTCGGACTTATCAAGAGTTTCCTTATGAATTGCAATTGCCTTTGCTATCACTTAGCTTAAATATTTTATGTATGCAAGTGTTCTATCCTTGTTGCTGCTGTGCACCAGATTTGGTTGCATTTTATGTGATTTTCCTTCTGGTAGCCAGCCAGGGGACACACACACACGTGTGTGGGCTTTGTTTTCCCTTGAAAATTATATGAGTTTTGTGCTTTATTTGCATTCGTCTATGCATTCCCAGCGCATTCTCCGAGGAGACTCCGGGGAACGACTGCTGCCAGGAGCTGCAAGTGGAAAGAATCGATAATCAAGTTAGTCGAAAAAGTGCCAAAAAAAAGATCCTCTAGAATGTGTCAACACCTGTGTATCTAGTTGACAGCCAACGCTTTTAGACCAATTACGAGACAAGGACAAGGACACAGGCACGGACACGGACACGGAGGTCCATTTGCTGGTGTCATGGAAAATAGTTCCCATTTTGCCCGATTTTGTTTTTCCCTAATTAATTTTTGTTGTTGTTGCCGCAACTAAAATGTGATTATTTGATCTACATTCGTCGATAATTACGGATTATTGAAAGTTTTGTTTGAATTAATATTGAAATAATTTCCACACAGCCACAAGAGCATGGTCATCGGAGGGCAGGCGCACGGAGCATGAAGCATGAGGCATGCGGCAAGCGGCGTGGGGCGTGAGGAGGGATAAATAATTACCAAAAAACAGAAAATACAGAATAATAATCGTAAAAATAAATGGCCTCATTGGTTTCCATTTGTTTGCCGCTCGATTGTTTGCTTGGCTCGTCGGCGGTTTATCGTTCAATCTATCTATCCGAACCGAATCGAACCGCACCGCACCGCACCACATACACAGATACATACATATACAGATACAGATGTGTGTGTATCGATGCATTAGTGTTCGCTTTTCCGTGTTATTGTCAGCCTAGAAATTAGGTTAATTAGTGGTCAGTCGTTGTGTAACTGCCGTGTCCTCTGATTGCTCTGTCGTTTTGGTTATTATTTTTTTCCCTTTCCCTTCCCCTTTCCCGTAACCCGTACTGCAAAGCCTGCCCCCTATTCAGGATTACATTCAGGATAGAAATCACTCACTTATAACGGAATCAAGGGAGTCTGGGTATGTATGCCCGAGAAATCATAAGCTGGATTCAACTCGGAGACACTTCGGAACGGAGTGCTTCAGCTGGGGTATCGACGGAGCAGAGTCTGTGATCTGTAGCTCCGGCCGAGTGCCTCAGTCTCGATTCCCAATTGTCTCATCTTATTCGTTCCTCTCGTTCTCTTTCTCTTTCCCTGTCTCTGTCTCTCTCCTTGTATTATCTTCCTGTAGAATGCACAATTGTGGCAGCAGCATATCTCCATCCCATGCACACATTCAATCGCTCGATTTTTGTTTGTGTCCATGGCAGTAATGAACTTTTATGCATTGTCATTAACTTTTATTGTATATATCTGCCATTCATCCTCTCCCTTTCAAACACACACACACAGAAACACACACACACCTCTGCTGCTCCCCCCACCGCCACCGCCACTCTTGGGGATGTCCTTTATGTGTCGCCTCCATGTTTTGTTATTGCAATTTCTGTTTTTGCAGGCATTTTAATAAATTTAAATCATTTGTTGCATTTATTTTAATTATGCGCAATTTAAAATGCATTATGGCGCTGCAACTTTAAAGGCTTTAAGGCACCGTGGTGGGCGGGGGAGGGGTAAACGACTGGGACATGGTAGGAGGGGGTGAGGGCGCTGTTAGAGGGACGCGTAATTTAATTTCGTTGACAGAAATTCAATTATTTGCGTTTTCCGTTGTGCCGCGGCGGCGGCTAACAAAAATTTTGTCAAAACGCCTCACGCATGCAGAGAGCTCCCACATTTCAGGGGCGACTTTTTTTTTAGGGTGGTAGGGGGTGGGGAGGTAGGACAGTGCCCGGGGGCCGGCGGCGCATGCTGCGTATACGTGTTTTCATTAAATTTTTATTTATTCGCCGCCGCTCATATTTCCCAGGCAAATGTCTGGATCGTCCCCATCGCCATTGCCGTCGTGCCAGAAGCCGACAGAATTCTTTTGGTGTAATTTCATTACTCCAATGTTTTACTTTGCTGAATTATAAATGAGCCCTTCGGTTGGAGTTCCACAGTGTGACGCAGCGCCTCCTGTTTATAGCTAGTCATGTGTGCTCCTGCTCCTCCTCCTCCTCCCGCCCTCCTTTGCTCCATTGTGATGTCCTTTGAAGCAGATGTTTTGGGCATAAAATTCGAGGGTGTCCCTGCCGCCCATCTCTGACTTTTGGGGGGCGTTGGTGTCAAAGTTTTCCCCATCCACCTCACGACTGGAGCACAAACGTTTTCAATGAGCCCCTGACCCTCCTCCGTTCGTCCCGTCTGGCGGTCAACTCGCTCCGCTCCCCCATAAATATTTGATAATGTGTGTGGCTGTCATTTTGCCGTCGAATTGAGTGATTTCCATGGCCCCCTCCATGGCCCCTCCTCTGTCTGCATTCTATTATCGCTGTCATTTTTCTCTTGTAATTTTTCACATTTCACGGAGAAGCAGCTGCAGCGGTTCCCAGAGGTTCGTTCGGTGCAGCCCGAGCCCAAAGGCTGAAGTGCCAGCCATTGACACACGACCCCACCTCTGTCTCGCTGTCCCTTTGTCTGTCTGCCGCTTCGTCTGGCTTCGTGACAGTTTGACATCTCCTGTTGTTGCTGTTGTTGCTGTTTCTGCTGTTTCTGCTGTTGCTGTTGTTCGGTTGCTGGTTGACATTTCGACAAAACGCTGAGCAGGCAACCCCGTGGAAATTGAATATTATTAGCTCATTTTGCTGTAATTGCCCCAACTGGGGTCCACTTCGGGCTCCACTGTGGTCTTGTCTGTCTCCAAATTACACATATCACACATACGCCGCGTGGCCGATCTATTTGCGTGGGCGTATCCACCATATCCACTCGACTCCAACGGCAGCAAAGTCCAAGCGGTGGAGCAACTAAGTCATTAGCTCCACTTAACTCCCGTGACGAAGTCGATAAGGCACCCTTATCGCCATGCCTTTGCTTTTGATCGAATTTTAAGCGTCACACATGGCAGGAATTTCTCTGGATTCCCACTGCCTTCCACGCCGTCCACTACTCATGGGAGTGTCTCGAGATGGTGGTCAAGCGGGCCAACGATGCGTATTCGAAATCTGAGCGTAGAACAGAGCAGAGCCAGCAGCTGGTAGACACACTGATTAGACAAAGTTGGCTCAGCAAATTAAGGGACAGGACACAGACAATTGCAGACTGCCGAGAGCAAACTGCAGAGACTGCAGCATCTGGCCGCCACAGAGGGCAAAGGGCTGTGGACGGTGCACTGGGGACTGGGGACTGGGTGGCTGCCACAATGGCCAAGAGTCGGCAAAGTTTCGAGCTGCAAAACACAGAGCACAGACTTCAATCCTGTGGCGAGCACACAGGACGAACTTTGCGACAAACAGCAACAACTGCTGGTAACCGCTGGCGCTTAACACTTTCTCGAGGGCGTTGCCGCGCGTCGCCACTCCTTCCCCGCTGCCTACTTCTCGTACTTTTGCCTCCAATTTTAATATATTTTTAATAACCCGATGAGGGAAGGAAGGAAGGTCACAGGGCCAGTGGCCGGATTTAATTAGAAAGTTGAACTTTTGGCGAGACACAGTACCAGTACCAGTACCAGTACCAGATGAATTCTCAATTTGCACTCTGAATTCCAGAGAACTTCGACTCTTGGAGAGTGCCAAAGGATTCGAATCTCACATATGATTGTGTGCTCTGGTTTCCCTCGCCCGCTTGATCGCCAATCCGCTGGGCTGGTGGGTTGGCATTCTGTTTATTTTGTGTATTTGCTGGCAACAAAAAAGTTTGCCAAAATAACATTTATCAATGTCGTCTCGCTCCCAGTCGTTGCTCGGTCCCCCAGTAGAAGTCCCCCAAATTTCTCTCCCTCCCTCTCTCTTTCTCTTGCGCCACGAATTGAAGTGCATCAAATGCAAAGTTTTGTGCATGCGAGCTGGAAATTTGTTTGCCAAATGTATGCTAAAGTATCTGTGGGTACAGCACTCACACACACACACACACTGTCAAAGTATTTTATCAATAATTCAACTTGTGCTCCAGAAAAGGAAACCAAAATAAAAAAAAATAGTTGAGCATGGTAAAAGTTTTCAGCCGCATTTAGACAGTGATTTTCAAGAGAGTTCATCTCCTAAGGAAAGTCGGAAAAATTAGCTGCACTCTTGGATGTACGCGACGACTTCCTTCCTTTTTCCTTTCTTGGTTCCCTCTTCGTTCGCTCTTCATTCCTTCCCCCTGTCTATCACTTGATTAGCGCGCTAGGCGAAAACTTTCGCCGGATTTTACATGGCTTGTTGTGTTGTCTTGAACTTGTGTGTGTGTATCTCTGTGTGTAATGTAGCTATACGTGTGCTTGCGTCGCGGCAATTTGTTCGCTGTCACTTTGCACGCGGCTGCGACATAAATTTCGCTTTTGCCGACCCAATTTTCGGAGGCGGCTGCTGCTCCTGCTGCTTCTGCTGATGCTGCCGCTGCTGATGCCGCTGCTGCACAACCGAAAAGCGTTGTCAAAACTTTGCAGTTGGCTTTTATTTACACGGAGAGAGAGGGGAACAAGGATGAGAAGGACTGGGGTGAGGAGGTGAGGGTGAAAGTAACTAACCAAAAAAATGAAAACAAAAATAGACCATAAATAAAAACCACAAGCAGCACCAGAACCAGCAGCAACAGCAACAGCAGCAGCAGCAGCACGAGCAACAGCAGCAGCAGCAGCGGCAACACACAGAAAATAATGGAAAAAGTTAGTTTTGCATAACGCGCAGATCCCGAGCACACTTGAAAGTCTCCATAGATGCGGGGGAGGGCGATGGACAGGGTATTGCACAGGGTAAAGGGTTGTGGGCAGAAGCCTGGGCCTTGGTCTGGCTCTGAGTCTGGGTCTGGGCTTGGGCGCCCAGTGTGTGAACAGCATCCTGGCACCCTGCACCCTACACCCTACACCCTGCACCCGTCACCCGGGGACTAGAAGTTGAGCAAGAACAACAGCTGCTGGGGCCCCGTCCTGCTGCTGATTCTGGTCCTGGTCCTAGTCCCCGGAAACAATGCAGCAAGTAAAAAGGGGCTAACGGACCTCGATCCCCCAAAGTGTGTCTGTATGTGTGTGCGAGTGTGGCTGCAAGCTGTGGTTACGCTCCCACTCACACAGATGTGTAGTGGGTGCTTCTGCTCCTCCCAAGGTTAGGAGACTGGGCGTAGCAGTAGAGGAGGAGGAGTTTGCATATTTACTGCAGCTGCAGACAAAGTTGCACTTTTACTACCATCGCAGCAACTACGAATGAGCTGACGATGCGCCCGAACTTCCTGCCTCCTGGCTTCTGCTTCTGCTTCTGCTGGCCATCCCATAAACTGGTCCAAAATCGAAAGTTCCATTGAACTTCTCTGCTGCCATTCACTGGCTTTGGCCGTATTTGCCGATCCGAGCAATTGCTATTGCTATTTGCTCCTTCGTAAAATTGAAACCGGAGAAGGGCGAAGCTGGGTTCTGATGGCTGGCTGATGTTGGATTTTAATTCTGATTATTCTACTAATTGAGCCACATTAGCCAGCCACTGAGATTTCAGAAAATTCCAGAAAATACTCCCCAAATTTCAATTCTCCCAAATGCTCACAAATTTTTCTTTGCATGCGAAATTATAGTGAAAGCAACTTTCTTTGTAAAGCTTTAAGGAATTTTTAAATTAAATTGTTTCAGTTTCCATATCCTGTGTTCATGAACAGGAACCGACACAGGCCATCCCATAAACAATACAGTCCACTTGAAGGAGGCCACTCGAGAAAAAGGACACTTAGAGCATTGAACGGCTTGACCATAAAGTCATATACATGGGTCGTATCGAAGCTAAATCTATTAACAAGTGTGGGATGCATGCAGTAGGTGACGTTAGAAGGAATGAGTGTGGAACATCGTGGGTCATGACGTTTTAAATCACAAAGGAAATATCTGATTCACATCCATATAAACATATGGTTTCAGTCACATTTTTTAGGAAAAAACGTCGAAGTTTTTGGACAAAAAAAAGTTGTTTATAAATTATAATGGATATGTAAACATTTTTAACAACTCCCTAAGATTTTTTCATTATTCAATTTTGAGTTTTCAATTTTTACACATAATTATTATTACCAAAGAATATCCGTAAGACTTAAAACTCAGAGATTTTGGTGGATATGTATAGGTTAGCCTTTGAGCAGTCTTAGCCGCAGATTACGCTATTCTATTATATTTTTCTCGGTCAGAAAAATAAATTCACTTCCCTGCTTCTAAGGCTTAAACATTTTTTTTGTTAATTATCATAAATGTATCACAAGAAATTACTTTGAAGAAAATGTTTAATTTTTGTGAGCATCGTAGAGAGACTACGGAAAATAAAACACACATTACACAATAGAATTTAAGTGAAGAATTTTTGAAAAGTTGTAAGCCACAACCCATGTTTAACACTAGGTGTGGGCATACAGCTTATGCCTTATGACATGGAATTGTTGTTTCAAAAATTCCAATCCAATTAAATGATATTTGTTCCCAAATTCGACTAGTTTTGGGCACACTATGTGGTGCTGGAGCTTGTGAACACTCGAGGATGAGCAGTATCATATTACTATTCATACTTCACTGAGAAAATTCAACCTACCACATGCATCTTTAAGAGCATTTTTTTAAGAGAAAATAACATCAGCACAATTTCGATTCGGAATGAACTTTCTAGTAAAACCGAGTCTAAAAAGCCATTTTCAGTCTCAATTCGTCTAAGGTTTTAGCCAAGTTCTGGTCTTGAGAATCAGTAGCACTGCATTTTTAGATATTCACTGAAGATATTCACTTCTAAGAAATATGAGCCATGAATACGGACCTACACGCATACGAACGTGTGTTTTTTTGTATGTAAATTTCACTAATTTCACATAAATTTATTCAAATCGTTGGCAATCTCTCACTTGGCACCCGACAGGGCATTAGGCATTAGAAACTTGTTTAATTATTTTGAAAGCGAATTACACAAAAATAATTTATTTATGGCTCCCAACTTTTCTGTGGAAATTCTAAGCAAAAACTTTGCACTTGCTCCCCAGAGAGACAGAGAAAGAGAAATAGAGATGGAGATGGAAACGTAGAGAAAGGAAGGACCAGAGGAAGGACTCTTGCTAATTGAATGCCACACAATAATTTGGCTGCTCCCGCACTTTATTCACTTTATTCATTGCCAGCAAACTGATTTGCATGTCGCCAGTGTCCGCAGTGCTCGCAGAGCCCCTCCGCACACTCACATATTCGCACGAATCTCTGGATGAGTGCGCTCAATGAATGGCCTGCCAGTTAGGGAACTTTTTGAGGCTGGGACTTAGTTGGTCAAAGCCAAAGCCAAAGCCAGGGTGAAGCTAGGGGCAAAAGTGGCATTCAAGAGCCGCAATTCGCAATTCGGTCTCATTATTAGAGCTAAAGTAGGAGAGGCGAGCATGGGGCAAAGTAAAGCAAAGTAAAGTAAAGTAAACTCTGCGGAATTAAAATTTAAATAAATACCATACCAATGGCAGAGGGCAACGAGAGACCTTAACAAAAAGTTGTGTGCCAGCCAGCCGGCTGTCTGCTTTCCATTTCTCTACTACTGCTACTGCTACCAGCTGCTGACTGCTGCCTACTGCCTGCTGCCTGCTGCCTGCTGCCTGGCTGGAAGAAGAAAGAAAGCACCAGGAAGCGGCTACACGAATTGCCACTTAAAAATTCAAAAGTTTTGTGGCTGGCGCATATGGCGGCATCGTGGCATAAGCAGCAGGAGCAGCAGCAGCATCGCTTCCACCGGAAGTGGAAATGGAAATGGAGGCCCTAGAACGATGGCGAAACAATAACAAAATATGCCACACTGCTCGGAGGCTTGGCGGCTCAGAGGCTCAGCGGCTGTTGGGGTTAGCCCAATACGCGGTCGCTTCGCGGTTTCATATGCCACGAGAAGAGAGACCTTAACCCGGATCGGATTCTGGATTCAGCAGCAGAAAATCTAATTTCAAATGGCGGCGCGACCGACTGTAGCATTAGCATGGGAAATTCCTTAACGCTCACGTATTTGATGGGAAAATATTTGCGCTGGCACAAATTTTCCTGCCAGGCATTAGCATGAAAGATGAGACGACCAGGCAGGCCATGGAATGTGGGTGGGAATAAGCGACAGAGCTCTCATACGGCCATGAACCATGTAATAGAGGGGAAAATAGTAATAGGGAAAAGCCAGAAGAGCAAAGGAAAATTGTTAAACAAGTGCTGAAGCCGAGGAGCCGCAAATTGACTTGGACGGGAGTCGGGAGTGCAAGGCAAGCACAGGGCACAAAATGCACTCATTGCCGGCTTCGTTTTGATTTCCGCAAGAAGTCAAAAGCTACGACCGCAGCCGCTTGTCTCTGACTCTCTGGTTTTTCGCCTCCGTCTTGTTATTTTTATTTTTCTTGGGTTTTCCCTTGTGTTCTTCAACTGGTACTGCTACTGGTACTGGTACTTGCCTGCTCTGTCACTCGAGTGCGACTCTTTCTGCAGCTGCACCACGGAAATGTATCCCGATTTTGCCCGAAAGCGGCGACAATGCCCCGCACACATCCACACACATCCACAAACACTCACTAAAGCGCACAGCCACTGGAAACTCCGGGCACGGTGCGGGTACGGGCACACACGTATACGTATACGGCGGGGGATGCGACACGAAAACAAAAACGAAAAACGAAAAGCGAGCGCACGAAAATTGCTTTAAGAGCTTTACTTTAAAGCCGACGACGACAGAAGCCCGGAAACCGGACCGGACGGCCGGCTCTGATTTGGCCTGCAATCGAGGATCTGGGATAGGCGACGGATATAGCCCGTTCTAGCGCTACGACGGTGCTGCTGCGGTCGATTCGCAGTTGCAGTCGCAACAATTGCTAGTGGATATTGCTGCTGGTGTGCTTAGTGCCACATTTGAAGCGTCGGTCGCATCGCGGCCGAGGCAGCGCGCTGTGGGTTGCAATTCAGTTTCCAGCTGCTGACCGCACGATTCAGAGGCAAAACGAAGACTGAAAGCGCTCAGTTGGCGCACTCGTTGTTATATACGCGAAGCCACCCCCGAGGACCACAGGACCAAAGCCGGAGCACAGGTCCTTCGTCTATGGTCGGCTAACAGAGGCACGACCATGTGGTGGTGCGTGGTGAATTGAGTGTCCTCTCGTGCGGCCTCAATGCGAACCCCGATTGAGTCGTTGCCAGTCACAGATAATGGTTACCATGTGGATAGAGCTTCATGAAGGGAGCGCGCAATGCAACAGTTCCCTGCTAACTTCGAAAAGTCGATGCAGTGTCAAAGACCATGCATCCGATATCACATATTTGTTCTATGACTTTCAATGCAAGAGTTAACTTAGATTTACCTACTTTTACTAGACCAATAGTACCATACATCCGATATCACATATTTGTTCCATGACTTTCAATGCAATAGTTAACTTGGATTTAGCTGCTTTTACTAGACCAATAGTAACTACTGGTCGTGGTGTTAAATTAGATTCAGACATAACATTCACTGTTAAGTAACAGCATGGGGCATAGCATTATCCGTGCTATAAAAACTTATCCGCTCTGACTGTTACGAAACGGTTAACACAAGACTGGCAGAAATGTTAAATAACAGATTTTCTCCGATTTCATGACATGGTTTGAGTCTGTTATGTTATCAACATTATTGCAATTGGGGTAGCAGACAACTAACAGTAGGACAGTTTTTTAACGGAACGGTTAACTTTGTTCTTTATGCTAAACTACAGCGAAATTGCTTCTCCGTTTTAATGGCATGTTGTAGGCTGTTATGTTAATATCTAACATTAATGTGCAGCAGCCCCACAGTATGTTATCATGGCTCCCATATCATCCCATATCATTCTTAATGCAAAAATAGAATTGTGCTATTTCCGAGTATTACATTTCTATTCCTTCTTTTTCCACAGGTGTGGCTCTATAAAATACAATCAACCATCAAATGTCATTCGGTAAACAATTTAAAACCGCATAAATATCACAATATTGCAGTCTTGGAGCGGTGTGGTGGGGCGAAGGGAAATACAGCTCCATGGATGCAAGAAAAATGCTAAGAGTAGCGCATAAATAACAGTGCCACTATAAGAAGAGGGATCGTAGGGGGGCACGTATAGAATACACGGGTCACCAGCGACGACGAGAAATAAATTGTATTTAGTTGTACAATTTATGGCACCGGCCACCGCTAGGAGAGGGAGTAGCAAGAGGGGGGTGGGATGGGGCATAGATAGGAAGGGGCTGCAGGCCAGCACATGCTTACATACACACACCCTTACACACACACACATGCATAATTCAATGCATGCTGCGAGGAGGGCATCACCGAAGGAACAGGCGGTGCATCTGGGGAAGAGTAGCCCCGGGGGCTACGTCGATTCCGCTGTAGCGCACTTTTGGCGGCATGTCCTTTGTTTCACTTTGTTATTTTGTTATTTTCAAATTATTTATTGGCCAACGAGCGGACGAGCGGGGAAGCGGAGAAGCGGAGACGGAGCTGCAGCTTCAGTACCATCTCCCGTCTACAGCTGGAAGGATCCGCATCGAGTCGTGAGGACTCCGAGACTCCGCGTCCCGGGCTTGAGCCCGGAGTCTGGAGCCCGGAGTCCGGGGCTAATGTGTAATTCAATAGAGTAAGTAATGTGCATCAATTTTCAGCTCAATAACGCATGGAATACAAATGTGAAACATGTGCAAATATGTGCGATGCGAGAGCTCGCTCGTTCGCTCAGAGACACAGACAAACATCCGCAGAAATAAATATCTAATAGCGCTATATCCCATCCTCCATCGTCCTTCGCCCTTGAACGCCCAGGGACTGCGAGGGAAGGCGAGTGCGAGTGCGAGTGCGAGTGCGGGTTCGACATTGTGTGACGCGTTTCCGTTTCCGTCTTGCGGTTCAATGTTGTTTGTTCTTTGCTCTTTGCTCTTTGCTCTCTCTCTCTCTCTCTCTCTCTCTCTCTCTCTCTCTCTCTCTCTCTCTAGCTGCCACTGGCCCAGCCACTGCCTCGCAGCTAGAAGCTCCCTTTTGTCTGCGTTTATTTGTTTTTGGTATTGTCATTGCCCCACCACCATTGCCCCCACCCCCCACTACTTTTCGCAAGAAAAATTGCAATGGTTTGGCAATTGTTTTTCTTTTTAAATGTGCAGCCAGCGATCGTGCGTGAATTTCTCTCTCCGTCTGTGGCGCTGTGAGTAATGTGAGACCTTCAATTGCGTGGAAAATTGAATTTTGCGGCAAATGCCTGAAATTTATGAGCAGTTATGCAACACAGCAGATGGGCGGCTCTCGAAGGAGATGGGGATATAGGGATATAGCGATATAGAGAGCAGTCCGCCATTTGCATAGCTGCGTTTTATTTGTCCACCGCACGCACAGACACAGGCACAGACACAGACACATGCGCAGCAGCTGCTGGCCACTTAGTGCAAACAAATGGGGGGAACCAAACAGGCCGGCAGCACTTCCACTTCCATTTCGGCCCCAGTCTATCGTTGGACACGGCCAAGATGCCAGCTTGCAGTCAAGTGCATTGTGGCAAGCAAATAAACAAACAATGCAACGGCCAGAGCGGAGCAGCAGGCCCTGCAACTGCGACTGCAACAAACTCAAGGACTGGACTCCTCAAAGTACACAGTACACAGCCTTCGAGGGGGTGGTACACATGCCCACGTCCGTGCCCCATCTGACTCTTGGGCCGCTTTCAGCCTTGGGATTTTTTTCAATTTCAATTTCACGCACGATTGCTACCAGGTTTGCGGTCTTCCTTAATCGGTTCCTGCGGTTATTGGATGCCAGAATTGTGACAAGCCCAAAGGAAATGTCCGCTTCTTGAAGCGATCCATCAAATAACCCTGTTTGCCTTTCAATGTTGCATGTTCCCCATGCGATAAATCCCTGCTGCCTCTTGGCCCACGCTCTGAAGAGACTGCGGTACGTGCTGTAAGTGGCAATTGCCACAACATAGTGTATGTGGAAGGAGCCCTCGTTCCCTCTCGCTGGCTGTTAATTAAAAATGTTGCCAGCAATTTCCTTTACAAGTTAGCCCCGACTTGAAGATTTATACCAGCTAATGGGTCGCTTGTCTGCCTCTGCCTCTGCCTCTGCCGTGCGGTCGGCCACAAGAATTTCAATTTGCCCAAGAAATTGCGGCCGCCAAGTCGCCCCCCAAGCCCAAGAGTGGCGCCCCAGAAGGTGGCTCTATGCTCCCTGCGCCTTTCTTTGCCACGTGTGTGGTCGTGTGTGTCTGTCCTATTGGCTCCTGTCAGACGAAAAGGGTCGAACGATTGCCCTCATGGTCTTCAGCTCCAGTTGGCAGCTAATCCGGCCATTTCCTTGACTTTGGCTTCGGCTTCGACTTCGACCACAATTTACACCACGGCTGCAGCTCATAAATTTCCCAGAGTGGAAAATTGCTCAATTTATAACATTGCAAGGTGTTGATTGCACTCGATTCCATTCGAAAGTTGCCAACTGATTGGACTCCCTGGGCAGCCATACAAACGGACAGGAATGGGGTAAACCCAGGATCCGCTGATAGATATCTCAGGGGAGGGCTTTGGCATCGGCATCGGCATCTCCCATCCCCCATCCACCATCCGCTTATTAATTTGTTTATGCGACTCTAATCACTCACACCCAATCCGAGACGCAATCCCCATCGGGGCCTCGGTAGCTCTAATCCTGGGAAAAACCGCAGATCAGAACCGAAAGCAAACTTGACATTCCACTCATGTCGTTGCCTGTCCCTCTGTCTGCCGCATCCTAGTCCCACTTTCCCTCTCTCTCTCCCCCTCTCTGTCTCTCTCTCTCTCTCTGTCCGACAGTCCACAACAAATGTTCGAAAAATTTGTTAACATCAAAAAGTACATTAAAGGCTCAAGGAATGCGCTTTCGTGCGGAAATTGCTTACGTGCGTGGCATTAACAAATGACATGCCGCATGCCGCATGCCGCATGCCGCATGCTGCTCCGCATACGCCGCCGTATAAGACTCGTCCTTTGGGGGTGCGTCCTGCTGCAGACAGCATCCACGCTGTGGAACGTGTCGCCTTGTCGCTTTGTCGTCGGTGCCTCAGCCATTGGCCATCGGTGGTGGATTCGCGCCGCTCTTTGCCTTCTGCGCATGCTGCCGACGGCAACAAGTGTGGTGTGTTTTCCACATGGACTCTGCCATTCAGCGGCTCTGTTGGTGGCAACAGTGGAGTGGAGACTTTTCCTCCAGCCCTCCTCCTGTCTCCGGCAACTACTCGAATGGTGGCTCACGTAGCAGGCAAGCAGCAGTAGCCAAAGTTGAAGCCACTTCACAACAAAATAATTAAAAATTGAACACATACAGAGGACTGACACGGATAAATGACACTCGTTCGCCATGGAATGCAATGCGATCCCCAATGCAGAGCTCCCCTTAGCCATAGCTACAGCACAGCACCATCTCCTGCCACATCTCTGACTCCTGCCACAGTACGACACGCTGTCAGTAGTCATCTTCTGGTTGCTTTTCCCTCCTCGCAGCTGATGCTCATTTTACACACGAAACCAACAAAGGCCAAAGGCCACAGGCCACCCGGCAGCACGAACTCTGCAATCACCCAGCAGGAGATCCTGCCGTCTGCTCATCCTTGCAGTATCATCTCGCCTGCAGCTGCTTAAATAATTTTCGCGTTGGGGAGGCGTCGTCGGTTGCTGGGATATAAAATGTCAATAAGCTCCAATAACGCAATTGACAAGCTGAGACGGCAGCCGATGAGGCAACTCCACTTCCTGGCAGCTCCACTGTGGCAACAATAAACGGGAATGACGCTCGAATAAAGTTGGGGGCAAGGGTTATGGCAGGGACAGTGGCAGTGGCAGTGGCCATCCAGCCGTGTATTAACTTCCAGCATCCAGCATCGACATCTCGCGTTGCCCCAGGACCAAAGTCACATCCAGGACGAAGTAATTTCAAGCTTAAAGAAGCTCCAAATTGATTACGTAGCAAATGATGGGCACAGTTTTTATTGCAAAAAACAGAACTCGAAACTTCAGAGGCGCGCCTCCTGTTGCTGTTGCTGTTGCTGTTGCCTCATCTTCTTATTCGTGTTCCGGATGTTCGAGGAGGAGGAGGAGGATCCGCCCGTCGGGAGTTCACACATCTCCTCCGAGGAGCGGCCAAGGACAATGCGCCTGCCTGACTTTGGTGTGCGTTCCAGGGATTTCTCCAGGGAGGGACGTGGCGTGGTTCGCAAACTGGAGACGGGAGTGCCGGCTGTGATGGGCTTCTTGTTGTTCCACACGCAGAGCACGAACCTAATCTCCTTCTTGAATGCCACCTTGAATGTGAGCTGTGGACGGAGCAAGTGAGACAGACAGAAGGGAATATAGGGAATATACTACTCACCCGCTCCTCGAGTGCCACCTGCTGCACGTAGACAAGGAACTCAGTGATGCCGATAAGGAAGGCTATCAGGAGGCCAATGTACAGGGTGTAGAATATCCCACGCAGCTCCTCGAATGTCATGTCAGGCGTGGCATCCGGATCGGGCTCTTCGAAGCAGGAGGCATTCGGGTTTTTCCACCACTTCTGCTTCAAGTCGTAGAGCTGCCCGCGCTCACTCAGGTGGAGGATGGCCACGCTGAGGTTGGAGCGGTACTCGGCCCCAAAGGGCACGGCTATGGCGTAGTGCTTCTCCCCGAATTTCTCTCCGACGGAGCGCAGGTCGCAGTGCTGCTCGCGATGGTACTCCAGGGTCGTCGTCTCCATGAGGAACATGTAGTCGCCGCGGTTCTTCTGCACCCGATCCACGCCTTCGGCATTGTCCTTGGTGTAGGCCGAGGGATCGTCATTGTTCATGAGGTTAAAGGCCAGGCGGTAGGTGGTCTCGTTGGAGTCGGCCAGGAGGTTGTAGGTGCTTCCTCCGTAGATGGTTCCGAAATGCACCTCCTTCTGGCCGCTCAGATCCTTCAGATTGGCGATGCTCCCCTCCATCTTGGAGCTGGTGAGGAAGGCGGCCAGATTGGCGGTGTAGGAGTTGGCTATGATGATAGCAAAGATCCACCACGTGGCCTCGAACATCCGCACCTGTGGACTTCTCGGCAGGATGTCGCACCCAGCTGTCATGATGGAGGCCACCGTCAGCCAGAAGGTGTTGTGCAGATGCCACTGATTCTCGAGCACTTCCGGGTCCCGGTTGCAGGGATGCGGATTCTCCCACTCCGTCTTCGCAATGCGCGCCATGATGGCTTTCAGGAAGGTCATCACGAACACCGATATCAGTATCCAGATCCACACCTCGCCCCCAAAAGGTTGCAGATAGGCATCCAAGGCTTTCACCTTGTGGGGACTCTTGTACGCGAGGATGCTGACTCCAAGCTGCATGAAGGGCACCGTGAAGTCCACTGCGGTTCTCCGAGCCTGAGTGATGGTCAGGTCACAGATGCCCATGTGAGCGTCCTGGGGAGGAAGTCATCTTTGAGCATTGCAAATAGGCAGCGATTGAACTCACATTATTGATGATCTCTCCGATGATGCCATTCCACTGCTTCGTGTCCTTGTCCTGCTTTCCGTACTGCTGATCAGCCACCGGCACAAACTGGTACTCGAAGCCCACCTCCTCGGCGATGGCACCAATCAGGTCCACTGCATAGCCCTGGTAGATGGCATTGCCCGTGAGATTCAGCTCCACCGCCGTTTCGTTGTACGAGAAGTAGGGTGGTCCAATGCGAGTGGCCACGCGGTAGATAATCTTCTTCTGCACCTTGGCATCCACATTGCGCTGCGTTATCTGCCCCCGCGGGTCCCACACGGCGATTCCGATGCCGTCCAGGGGATCGTACACCTCGATGTTGAAGGTTATCCGCTGTCCCTCGTCGTCAAACTGAAGGCTGGTGGTGCGAAAGTTGGTGTTGTTCATGCCGGAAGTCTGCCGGAAGATACCTCAGAGATTGCCAAGAGTTCTGGGCCATCGGTGCGGCTCTGATTACAGACACTTACCCCCTTCATCAGGCGCATCAGGTAGCGGCCCATTTGCCAGGTGCGACCTCCGGCGGCCGCAAAGTCGCAGCTCATTCGAGGCACCCCCATCCGGTCGGGGTAGAAGTAGCTGGCATTCCGCCACGACTGCGAGAACAGCTGCAGTGCATCGTGGATCAGGTCGTGGAGGAGAGTGCGGGGGGCATCATTCGTCTCAAAGACGACATTGTCCCGCTGCGTAACGTAGCCATAAGGCAGGGAGTACTGGAAGGGAACCGAACACTGAAGAAAGGGCCATCGAATAGAGGATAATGGACTCACGGATGGTGGTTCTGGAGTAAGCAGAAGACGCGCGGCGGTTATGTTCACCGCAAAGGATTCGTTTGCTGCGGAGAGCTCTTCCAGATGATCCGTGTATGTCTCCAGATTGGTAAGGAATATGTGCTGCAAGGATGCGAGGTCAATCAATAAGCAAACACATCTAAAGCTACCTACATTGAATTGCCCCGTCAGACCAAACTCGGAGGAAGCATTTAGTAGCTCCACCAGCATCCCAGGAGGACAGTCGAGCACCACGCGTCGTTCGCCCCTGATGCTTTTCCACATGACGCGGTAATCGTCGTCCTGCTGGAACTTTCGTACGCGCACCACATCATTGTGGACCTCCCGTAGCTGCAGCAGATCCTGCAGGCGAGCAGAAGCCTTCTCTGGAGGATCCATGTATTGTGAGCATCCAAATAAAAAGAGCAATCCATAAAAGTCATACTGTACGTACCGTCACTCGAATCGTAGACAATAGTGAACTTGCGCCAGCCAAAGTTCTGCACAATGTCCGCATAGGCCTTGGACAGTATCACCTGCGAGGGATACAGGTTAAGGGTCATCTGATGGTTGGGTCTCTCTGCCACATGCTCCTCGTCCGCCACATCGAACTCGATGTGGGGTATACCCGTATTGTTGCAGACCAACGCAACGATATCTACGGAAACAAAAGAGAGAGATGGATTTGTAGATGGACTGTATCTCTCTCTGTTGTCAAACAAATCGAACAGATGCGAAGGCTTTCCCCCATTCGCTGGTGCCACAGATTCGTCGAGAAGCTTTCGGTCTTCGGTGTTCTATTTTGCTTTCGTCTTCTACACAAGATCTGCGTCCCTCCCTGGAATGCTTACCGCTCGCCGCCTTTGAACTTGGTCCGAAAATAGCCGCGACACCATTATCTATGAGATCGCAAGCTGAAAGCGAAATCGAAATTGAAAATTCACTCGAATAGAATGCGAATATTCCACATGATTCCCGTGTAGATTCACTCACCCTGCTCCTGCATTGTCACACTCCCATCCTCGGGCTTCAGGCGTTTTATCAGTGGATACAAACGGAAGGTCTGCTCCGACTCTGGACCATTGATGGCACTCACCACCGCCATGAACTCCTTCTCCAGCTCCAGTTCATCGTCGTAGAAGAAGGCACCTGCCGGAAGAAGTGCTCTCTAAAAAGGATTTCCAACATCCCCCACTGCGATGGCTATCTCTTACCAATGTTGATTTGTTGCTGCAGGCTGTCGCACACGAAAAATGCACTCCACATGCAGCAGAGCAGAACTATGCGGTGCGTCCACATTCCTTTTCACGAGAGCTTTTACTCTGGAATTCTCACCCAAACTTGTGGCTTGCAGAGCTATTTCCGGAATATTTCGTGTTCGCTTTTCACTTGAAACGCACCCGTCGGCAATTCCACGGCAACTGAGGGGAGAAGCTCTCTTTTCGTTCCGTTGGAGATCGCCGATGCAGAGGCAGATGGAGAATCCCCGATCAGCTGATTGGAAAAGCTCCCGACATCTGTTGACCTGCTCAATCGTATACTCATCAGGTGATTGCTGCGGTAGATTATGTGACCAAAAGGAAAACTCTCCCTTGGAAGGCTGTCCATCAGGAGCCACCAACAAAGCGATTAGCTCCCCAGGGAGCCCCACTGCCCCATGGAGCCGGACACAGCTCAATCAGACGCAGACTTTCACACACGGATGGAGCTGCTTGCTGCCTCTTTTTTTCTTCTCCATTGAAAAGCGATGAGGTGTCAATTTTTCATGGCAGGCTGGTTGCTGCCAGAGGCAGACCTGGCAATAAGACGACAGCAAACGCCTCGCAGTCATCATCGGTGGTGTTCCTATCGGGGGATTTGCATAAAAGGAACATTCGGCATTCAGCCATGCATACTTTTAATGGATGGAAGGAGCAGGGGATGGGACACACAACATGGAAGTAACAATATGGCCGCTGGTGTCATTTTAGCCTTTGCCTCTGTTTGCTCAAAGGATTTTGCCGATGCCGAACACGTTTCGTGCTTTAGCCTGCACCTTTTTGTCGAAATTTGAATAATTCCCCATCTTCTCCATCCTATGCCCAAACAAGGTAACAGGCGAGCAGGGCAGGAGCAGGAGCGAGAGGTAGAAGATGGACCCACAGCTAAGCCGTTAATATTCATTTGCTGGGAGGGATGGGGGCGGGATATGCCCCCGATTTCAATATGCCTCCAGCCGGGCGGCTGATGATGATAAATGCTCGCAGGCAACGTCCAAGGGAACTATTCCTCCGAATTGAATATTCACCATTAGTAGCAGCTAATGCCATAATCTGGCGCAGGGTGGGTGGACGCACGCTTTCTTTTTCGATTAAAACTTTTCCACATGGAATTTTCTGCGAGTAATGAAGTCAGAAAAGAAGAGAGAAGAAAACTAAACCGAGAGCGGGCATAAAAAATGGCAAGAGCAAAGCTCTTACAAAACATTTTCTATTACACGAAATATTTATGGTTATCATGCGGACGGCAGCCACAGCCACAGGCACAGACACAGAGCTATAGAGCTATAGAGCTAAAGCAAAAACATGGCCACGTATGAATGGAATGCCCGCCAGCTAGCCAGCAGAGGAAGCGAAGCCAGCATCCACCATCTACCATTCGAATCCCATGCCATGCCAGTCCCAACCAAAGCACACACAACATAGCACAACAAATCCAGATCCAAGCCACAACAGCAGAAGAATCTCCACAAACTTTTGCTAGGTAATAAGACCGCTCCACCGGTGGGGGCATGCCAGGGAGGGGCATGGAGCATGGCGTCCCCCTGGCTAGTGCAAAAAACTTTTTAATACTTGCCATAATGTTGCCAAAAGGATTATCCAAAAGAATGACTTTTAATGGAGACAGGAAGTAAGCGCATAACAGACAGAAGTATTAACTGTTTCCTTCCGCTTTCGGGGAGTTGTCGAGGGGCGAAATGTGGGCTGGGGTGGGTAGTGGAGTACGGAATGTGGGCTATGGCGAACCTCTACACACATATTTACAAAACTGTCAGCTGCTAAGCGCTCCTCTGGCATGCTCTATGGGTGTGTGTATTCTGTGCTTGTGTGTGTGTTTTGTGGCACGTAAGCTGTGCGGAAATATTGCAACATGCTCATAACGTGGAGACTCCAATCCTCAGGAGTCGAGTCGGGAGTCGGGGGTCTGCGTCTGAGTCTCAGTCTGCGTCTCGAGTCCAAAAGGCTTATAATGATTACTTTTATTTTCCTTACAGGCAGCAAAAAAAAAAAGCGGACTCGCCCCAGTGTCGACCGTCGAATGTCAAGTGTGGAGAGTACATTTCTTAGTCCGGATTTGGGATTTGCCACTGGCGGTTCCCTTGGTTAATGATTGCCCTGAGACTCGACCTTCGGGAAATCCAATCCAAATCCAATGAAGAAACGGAGCAGCCTCCATTTGCCCTTCTTCTTGGGGTTTTCCAATATATTTTCCTCTCCTTTTGCATTTTAATGAGTTCTTCTTCTGAATTATGAGCCCCTAAAGGCGCGGGGCAGGGCGGAAAGGTTCAAGCCGATGACAACAGTGGGTGCCATAATTTTGCATCCTTCCCTTGTTGTTCTTCTCCCTTTTGCCGTAAGATAGATGCTCCTTGCTGGAGCAGTATTTTTCTTAGAAAGTATCCTAAGTCGAGTTCAGCGGAGCCGTGTCCTGGCTGCAGGATATTGCTTTAATTGAAATTTATGCTAAATAGATTGACACTAATGAGCAATGGCTCCTGCTCCTGCTGCTAGTGCTGCTACAGCTGCTGGCCAGGTAATTTCACGAGAGGAGACTATCTGCATAATTAAATTGCTTGCCAGCCATCACCTTCGCCTTCGCCTTCGCTGGCCCCGGAGCTGCGGGGCTATACAGTGATGTCAACCGAGTTATTATTATTATTTTAGCATTTTTATATGAGCCCCATTTGCATGGAAAACGAAGCGGAGAGGAGCGAAGCGGATCAGAGCCAAGTGCCAAGTGCCAACAGCTGACAAATGGCTCAAGTTGCGAAGGCTTCCGCTGAGAGGGAGGGCTGAGTGCTCCAGTTCCGTTCCGGATGTGACTTTTGGCGACATGTGTAGTGGAGATCTCCACCACTGCAGAATCGATTCCAGTTTCAGTCCCGTGTGCGAGCAGTCTCTCTGTAGCCCCATTTATCGCTTTGCTTTGGTGACGGAAATGAGTTTTTGTCGTAAACTTTTATGGCAATAAACGTCGCTTGTTAGTCCGGAATCCGTATCCCTCTGCCGCCTCTCCCTGCCTGTCCGTCCCGTCCCGTTTACGCACTTGGCACAGAAATCATAGCCACCAGGGCCGTTGGCGAATAAACATATAAATAGCTCGAGAGCCAAGGCTTTTGTCGTTGTTTCTACGGCGTTACACATTTCCACGCTGCATAAAAATAAGCGCATGCCTGCCATTCAGCCCTATGGAATGGAATAGTGGGCCTTGGCCCACTATGATATGGAATGAGGTGGATCTGTGACCATTTTCCATTACATTTGCCACGTCACGGCACATTTCCCTCGCATGTTCCACTCTCTAACCAGAGTCTATGGCATCTCTCCTTCCGTTTCCGGTTCGGTTCGGTACGGTACGGTACTGTGCGGTTCGGTCGGGGCTTCAGTGCGGTATACTTCGGTGTGCTACTGTATCCTCTCCCTATCAGTGGCAGTTCCTTCCCCCTCTGGAGAGCCACAACCCATCTGGCGCTGTTATCATATTCTGGCTTTTGTTTCGCTTCCCTTTGTGGGGTGTCTCGCGTCTTTTAATTCTTTTAACAATTGCGCTAAAAGTTGTGCATTGAACACTTGGCTGCCTTTCAGCCAACAATAAAAATGGGCACGGAAACGTAGCTGTAAAGTATACCACTCTTGCCGTGGCACACCCCTTTCCCTATCCACACCCCGTGGTGTATGGCATGAGATAACAGAAATATTGTTTACCGCAATGCAATTGTTGCCAAAGAAAAGCATCGCATCGCCCATGAGTTGGGTAGAGGGGTGGTGGGGTAGTGGGGTAGTGGGGCAGGCGCCTCCTTTTCATTTGTTTTACTTTATTCACACCCCGTGCCAAAGTTGTCCGAGAGCCGCAGTGGCAGTGGCAGTGGCAGCGGTAGTATGGAGAGGCAGACGGAGAAGCTGCAGGAGCGTGTACAGCTTCCGTTTCCGCTGAAAAGTTTCATTTCCCACACGCTGACTGAGCCGTTATTGTTGCCACACTGTCGTTGATGCTGCCCGTGATGCTGCCTCTGCTGCTCCTCCGATGATAAAGTACAAAATTAACTTTTGAAATAAACAACAAAAGCAAAAACGTCGCTCTCCACTGCCTCTGCCACAGCCTCAGGGGCGAATGATATACGAGTTGGTGCAGGCTCACGTGTGTTCTCCTGGACTCAACGGGCATGTAAAATACCCCAAGATACGAATACGAGGAATGCATACGGTATATCATTCACCTGCAGCATCAGACCCGACCCGACCCTCATCGAAGAGTCAAGAGTTCTCGACTTTTAGGCACGTAAAAAATATGAAAAATTTCGCAGAAGCAAGCAGTTCATAAAGCGCACAGAAATCAAATCTCTGGGTGGCGCCCCAGGCTGTGGCCGCGGCAGCATCAGCTCATAGGCGCATGCATATTTAATGCGGGGGCGTGCCGCACAATACTCCATTTGCCACGCCAAAGCCCAGCCCAGCCCGGCCCAGCCCAGCCCAGCTGCCGCCCTGCCCCAATCCGCTCCACTGTGACTCCGTGTGCACACGCCATCAACACGAAAAGCAATCAAATTGCAAAAATTTGTTTCATTTTCTGCGATAACATGACTTGAATTTGATGAATGCCTTGGCAAGAGAGCCCCAATGCCAGCCAAGAGAGTGGGCCTGGGATAGGGATATTCCGTAACAAGGATATTGGCAACGAAAGCCAAATGCCAATCTCGGCGCGCTTTTTACGAGCCCAGGAATGGGAATGGGAATGGGAATGGGGAGGCAGCATGGAAAAAATGTGCAGATATGGCCAAATGAAAGAGTTATGAATCCGCAACTTTGTTGCTCCCCAGGCGCTTCTGGCTCCAGCTCAAGCATCGCCCTGTCCCGCAGTCCGTGTCCCGCTCTCTCGCTCTTCCGAAGCGAGGCGAATGCCAATGCCGATTACTAATACGCCCTGTTGTCCGCTTCCCTTCCATCCTCAATCAGGTCCCGTGCTGAACTCTGTGCTGTGCCCGATCCTCTCCTCTCTTCATGCGCTGCTTTCTGGCCAGGGATTAAAATAAATGCGCCACATTTGTATGTGTTGCACGAATGGAGAGCAGAGTGTGCAGCGATGAGAGCACATCCTGGAGAGGGTGTCGTCGAGGCAGGGCTTAGCCCGATTCCCTATTTCCGATAACCGCTATTTATGGTTAGCTGCATTGGCCATCCCATCGCCCATCATCCCTCACACACCCCACACTCCCCTTCAACCCAGCGCCCGCTGGGCACCAGCATCAAATGCAAAAATATATCTCGCTCTCTTTTTAAGGGAGGCCCTGGCAACCCCGCGGGGGCTTGGGTGCGGATTTGGGGCCACTTGGGGTGTCATCAACTTGACGGAGTCCGCTCAGCACTGACGGAACGCACCGAAATTTTGTAATTACGACCACGTCAAAAGCACTCGCCGCACAAACAAAGCCGCGGACCAAGAAATAAATGACCAGAACGGGCGAGGGTCCGAGGGCGTCCGGAAAAAAGCAGAAAATTAAAATTAAATTTCAAGCATTAGGCGCTCTCTCAACTTTCGTGGGCAACAATTTAGTCATTTTAATGGGCATTTATATGGTTGGCCAGTCTGTGGAAAGTCAAAATTTAAGGGAACGAATGGAGCCACAGCCACGGGTCGACCAGGACGCCCGAAACACGCAGGAATCATTCCCTAGAAAAGGTGGAACATAATCATGCGAAAGTCCGGAGTAAGGGGCCCCAGCTGTTGATACACTGATTTTCAAATATATATAATATAATGGAATATTCTGCTGGTAATTCCTTAGTCAGGAATAATTACATATATGTATTATTAGTATACCTAGCACTAAATGAACATCAAGATCCTAAGTAAGCCATTGTAACCCCTATAAACTGTATATAAACCTCGCCTATTTCGCATCAGTACGAAAGAAAGCTCTGAGGTCATTACTTCTTTGAAGCCCAATTTGTCGATTACATTTTGTTAGAGGTACATGAAACGGTACCGTACATGACGACTGACATATTGACGATCATCAGAATCAAATGAATGCATTGATTCAACAGATGAATATGCCTCATTCACAATGTACAAGCGAGTCTTCGAAAGTGCTACCAAAAATATAAAAGGCTACGAAACCTGCGTTGAAAACCTTGATGCAAATGTTTGTGGCATACAAAAGGATGCTCTTCCCATCCTTCAAGCTACGAACAGCTCAATCAATATGGCTTCCAATTCGAAATAATATAAGTCTTTCTTTCAGAATATTTGGGTATTTTCGTCACAGCTGTCTGTAGATCCCATTGAGCTCTTCGTTAGTTCCCATATTTGTTGGCTGCTGCTGATGTAAGCTGCTTTCTGTGCCGCCCTTACCGATTCTGCTCCCCCTTCCTCACTCTGATTGATGCTCCCCATATTCTAAGCATATGCATCGTGGGTATCGTTGTCAACGCTACCATCCCCCCACCTGTTCAATGGACACCCAGACAGTAGCAGCAATTGGCAACATAAAAGTCAATTTATGGCGTATAAACCGCTTTGTTGTCAGGGGAACTCAATTACGGGGTTCTGTTCTGCTCGTGTCCTACGTCTCTCTGTTCCCTCGGTTCTTCCTGTCAAAGGAGCGTTGCATAAATCTGCCCTCCTCCCACCTACCCCCACCCACATAAGTCGCATTATCGAAATATTTTAATGAATCAAAGTAGAGTTTCCTGCTCGTTCCTCACCTTTGATTTTCTCTCTTTTATCCCCTCGACTGCCACGAGTATTTCAAACGACTGCTCGTTTTCGGGTAGCATTTCAATCGAGCGATATGACACATCGTCAAAGTTGGCATATTTCATTATCCTCCATAGTCCCAGCCCTCCAACCTCCACTCTCCATCCTTCATCCTCCATTCGAACATCGATATCCCAACGATATCCTCGTATCGTTTGCATGTTGCGTGTCAGAGTTCAATATGGAAATCGCACAAAAAGAAACAGCCGGGGACTCGAAGCACAAACAACATTCAAGTGTTACACTTTAGTTCTAGTCGCAGGGGAGGCCATGGGCCTGGGCCTAGGGAAATTTTCATTTCATTTCGCGCGTCATTTGAGGCGGCGCCGCTTCGAATTGTTGCAACCGTTCTCATTCTCGTTCTCCCGTTCCCGTTGCCTGATCAAAATTGTTCTTCGAGTTGTTGCTGGGCCATTGATTGAAATCGCATAAAAAACAATGCCCGTATAGTGGGGGACAGGGACTGAACAGTGAATAGGGTCCTCAGGCCCGAGCTCCTCAAAATATTTACGACTCTGTGCGTCGCAGGTTCTCTGTTTCGTTCGATTTTGTTTGGGATTGGGATTGGGTGCTTGTGCCCTAGGTTCTGGTTCTGTTTCTGTGTTCTGGGTTTCTTTTATTAAAAGTTTTGATTGTTTTTCGCGTTTCAATTCGTAGCTTTCACGCCTAATGACAGCCGAGCATGCCATGAAATATGAGTTGATTGCCACGAGTGAAGGAAGAAACTTCTGTTGCTTTTTCTGTCGAAGTGGGTGACGGTGGGTCATTGAAGGGTTATAAATCTACTCGAAGCTGAAGCAGAAGCCGAAGCCGAAGCCATTGGCAATGGGGCAGCCAACCAACAAACAAGCTCATTAGGCCGCACCAATTACTTCTAATTAATGTCTTTGAGACGCATAAAATTTGGTTAAGTTTCCAGCAACTGCCATTTTGCCCGTTTACCTTTTTACTTTTTACTTTCGTTGCATGCCAATTAACTCTGAACGCTCATTACAGGTCTCGCGATGAAAGCTGACAGCTTCCCTCAGCCTCAGCCTCAGCCTCAGCCTTGGTCCTGGCCTAGTCCTGGTCCTGGTCGTGGCTAGTACTCCTCTCTATGTGTGTGTGTGTGTCAGTCTCTGCGGTGCAACGGGGCGTATTAATTAGCTACTCGAAGCCATCGCCCAACGACCAGCAGAGGGTTCAGCGGCAGGTCGTCACCATGGAGCGGCTTCAAATGTTTCCATTTGCAGGCAGTTCAAAAAGTGTCTGCTCCTCCTGCTGGAGAGCAGCACCTGCTCAAGGCCCCGTGCCCCATCTCCATCATCATTGTCGTTAGCATTACGTCAACTAATTGGCTTCATTTGGGGTTGCCGAGTGGCGCCGCCCCACGCCTTTCGCTGCTGGCAGGACTTTCTAATTGGCAATGAAAGGAGCATAATTTATGAATATGTCGCGCACTCGTTTCATGCTACACTTGCCTGCCAAAGCGACTGTGCTGCCTGCCTCATCGATGCGGCGCTCTTTGGTGCGCTAATTGTGAGTCTTGCTGAGGGTAAAAATAAAACCCAATCATTGCCTGACCTCTCGTTTTTACGTGTAATTCCCAACCAGTTTACACAAATCTATCCGTCTCTCCCTCCGACTCGCCCCTGCGACAGGAGTATTTAACATGCTTCTGCACTCCTGGCTGAAAATGTAATAAAAACCCCTTAGACCGCAGCATCACTTGGCTTTCCACCAAAGTTCTTTCGCCTTTTTATGCATCGCATTTTGGACATGGACCTGGGAAAAGGGAAAAGCATAAAGTCAGAAATTGCATTTCCCTATCTGCGATAGACGAACAGTCAGTCAGATGAGCGACTCTATGCGGATGGGCGGCCTAACAGTGCTTCTCAGAAGTGTAAGGCGATTGCCACGTTACTGTCGTGGAATATCCATTCTTTTTATATGGAAAATATTCACCTATGCCCGCTGTAAAGCTAATGAGCTGTTCTCACTAGCTGTTGAAATTAGATTTAAATAGAAAGTCGAGCTGGCTTAAACAAGAGACAAAATTTATTATTATATCAACAGTCTATATTGTACTCCGAGTTATGCGAAAGTATGTATTTGTGTGCACGACCGATGCACATCAATGTGATTCTGATTTTTACAAAGATCAGAAGATCAGCTCGAGTCTGACCAAGGGCAAGCGGACCGAACTGTCTGTGCCCTAGCGAAAGTGAGAGAACGATAAAGAGCGTCAGAAGGAGACCGCTAGAGCAGCGCGGGCTGCAGCTAGGCCGAGAACGAACGATAGATAGAGCGCGAGAGAACGGCTGGATCGAAGAAGGGGGATACAGAGGCGAAAAAACGGCCGTCGCCGCGCGCAAGTACATACAGATATCCGGTAAATCAATCAATTGGTACAATGGGCAGTGCAAAAAGCGAACAATATTTGTGGATATACGTTACTCTGCACCACTGGCTATTATTTTAGGATTTTCGTTGACCAATATCGAGCTGGGAAACCCGACAGCCACAAAAGTTGTCAATAGGATACCTATCATGTTCCTATAGTTACGAATGTTCCCAACTGTACCTATCAAGGAATATACATATGTACATATGTATATGTAGGTGTAGTATGTACTCGTATAAATATGTAGTTGTAGTTGCAGTGGCAGTTGCTGTAGTTCTGTTTGTTTGTCTGTTTGCCTTTTATTTTAATTTCCCTCGACGGCACACGCTCTATATGTGTCTCTCCCTGCCGCTCCCTATCCGTCTCGCTCTTCACAGAGCACTTTACACATTAATGTAAAAAATTTGTGCACTGATGTAAGTGCGTCTTCCGCAGTTCAGTGGCCCTCCCCCTTCCCTACCACCGTGCTGCTGCCACTGCCTTTTCCTCTGGCTTGCCCAGCCCCAACCGCCCACGCGCCGCTAACGATACTGACAGCCAGCCAAGCCGCAAACCAAACAGGCAGACGGACAGACAGCAACGCTCCCATTTTCGCATTTTCCCATTTCCCCTCCCTTCCGGGAGACTGCGCGCATTTTAATAAAAACGAATTAAAATGTGCACTAATATGTTTTTATTATTTATGTTTATGTTTGTATTTGTATTTGTATTTATTTACGAGCATGTAGCAAATAAATTGCACTCGAAAAACTCGAGTGGATTCTGTCTGTGCGAGTTTGATGATTGTATGGGTGCGTGTATGTATCTGTGTGGCTGGAAAATGTGTCACTGTGGAAATTGCTTTGTCAGGTTTAGTTTTGCATCCAAAGTTCCATTAAAGAGCCCCTCCCTCCCACAGAGCTGTCTGTCTATCGCTATTCCTTGGTTCGGAGAGATGCTCTCATGTATATTATATCATTTGCCATATGCGGATTAGCCATAAGCCGCTTTTGGCAGAGCAGAGGAAGCACCCATTCTCGTTCCCAATTCTCCTCCACAAGCAAACTTTACAACAAAACTGAGCTCCAACAACAATGGCTGGAGCTCATGAAGCCCAAGGATGAGTACAAGTGGGTAAACCGCTTTCGTTGAGGCACTTGAGTTGAGTCGGTGGCTTATAATTTGTTTGACAAGCATCAGAACAGCCACAGCCACATCCGCACATCCTACAGCCCCACCACACCATTAAAACCAGCTTCAACTCCTTCTAAAATCGCTCTGACAACGAAGCAGTACCCAAAACACACTTGTAATGCCATTCTCGGAAGAGATTCTCTTTATTACTATCTTTTAACATATAGTTGATCCCTCAGTATCGAATTCTCCTGCTTTGGGAAAGTCATTGAAGAAATCGATCTTGGTTTGATTGGCCTTAAGCCCTTTGAGGACTCCTCGGTCTTGTGCTGATGGACTGTTCCATGTGTCGACCACCTGCAGCGCCTGCAGAGCGGTGCGCAGTTCGAACAGAACGGTCCCTTCCTTGGATCGCATATGCTTGGCCTGCACTACTTGGCTCCGCAGCTGGATGAGGCCCAACTCCCTCAGCCAGCGACGTACCAGAGTTATGGGCAACTCAGCGGTGGAGATCGGATGGGTTGAGTCAGAGGTCACCAATATACGCGGACTGAATAGATCGTAGGTGTCGCAGGGCCGATCAGTGGAAGCGTGGATTCCGCCTGCCAGAGTTATGAGCAGTGCACAGCTCGTCAGCAGTAACATCTTGGGGGCTGTTCGAGATACAAATCCACACTGACAACAGACCCCAGAACGCAAGTATATTGCTCCCCAGCTCATGGCTGGGCTTATCAGCAGACTTGGCCGCATCTGATCTTGGGGTCAGATGTACTACGTGTAGAGTGGTTCTGCTTTTAAGCATCTCGGTCGTGAATCACGTTGCCATCGCCAGTAGCCAGTAGCCAGTAGCCAAGACCAGCATCTAGGGCAGACTTGGCTGCTGGCCAGGGACTTAATGATGCATACGTGTCGCCGCCATTTGTCCTCGGTGAGTGGACAGTGTATCAAAGTGGCACTGCTGCTGCTTCTGCTGCATCCGAGAAAACCAATTAGGAACAGCGCCAAAGAGGCTCCCAGCGGGACTTCTTTCAATTAAATTGGCGACACAAAAACAGGCTGGAGCTGGAAGTTGGGAGCTGGGACCGAGAGCCGGGCATTTGTCAGCGGGTAAAACAATTTGCTGCTGTCAGATAAGGAACTCGGGGCCATTGCCTAACATTTCCGCACGCTCAATTTAATAAGGGCAGCTCTCATTAGCCGCCGTCTCGACAGTGGGGGATACTGGATACTGGATCCCGGATCCAGGACCCAACTCGGGGCACTGACTCGACGACTTGGCCTCCTTCATATGGGTCTGGTCTTCAGGGAGTTGTTGTTTTTGTCGAGCCCCCCACATAAAACCCAAATTGAAAAATGTTAAATTATCATCAAATTTCATGCACTATCAAAGTCAATTTCCTGTCATCTCCGCTGCCGCAGCAGCAGTCAAGGATCCGTCCCATCCACTCCACTCCACTCCACTCCGCCAGGCCACTTCAGGCTTCCGTCTCCTGCCCTGGCCTCCAGTCACAAAAATAATTTATTCAACTTGATGCCACGGTGGCCGTCGCTGTCGGCGGTCGACGGTCGACGGTCGACGGTTGCTGGGACGGTGGGTGGACGACCGCTGCCCTGCGGTTCATTGTCAGTTAAGCTTTTTAAAAGAAAACCACTTAGAATGTTGACATTATCCTTCACTTTCTATTTATTTTGTCATTTAATCAACTTCCTGCCCGACTGACTGTCGCTGTGCGGTCCGTCGTCGTCGTCGGCGTCGGTATCTGCGTCGTCCCTGATTTGCATACCAACTCGGCCTCGTTTGATGATGGAAACTGTGGCATGGGGTTCCGGATGGGCTTAGGGAGACATCTTGAGATGGACGCCGCCCCATTTGTCGTTTGTCGTTGTGTTCGGACGGTATTTGTGCTCCGGCGCCGTCTGGCTCAATCAGTCAATGGAGCCATAGTCAGAGACAGAGACAGAGCCCTCTGGTAAATAAAAATTGCTTTTTGCCGCATAACCTGTGGCCTACTCCCCTTGCAGTCCCTGCAGTCTCTGTCCTTCTCCGTCTCCTTCTCCACGCATTAGTCCTTCATGCCATGCCATATGCCAGCCAGCCCATCGATGGAGAGACAATTTGATATCAAACTGAATGACAATCTCCCTCTCCCGCACTTGGATGACATTTTGGGGTTGCTCATTTACCGTTATTAAAGCAATTCTATGAATATTTTAAAAGCTCTCTCGTTTCGAGGCAGGCAACCACCCCCATCCCTCATCCCGTATAATAGGTTTAGAATCTCACTGAGAAGAAGGAGCAGAGCCTGGAAGGAGAATAAATACGGCAGGAGAGAGCATGTAAATAATGTGAGAGTGCTAAATGTGTATGTCCTGGACCCTGAACGAGAGACCTGCTGGCTCTCGCCAGAGATGGGGGGAAGGAGGGGCCGCCGCCTAAGCCGCATTTGGGCAGCGAGCCCCATAAAGGAGAATCCTATTGAATGCTCCCTTTGTTTTAAGCATGGAAATGCTTTTAAACAATTCCTTTCCAAATGGAACAAAAAAGCACGGGGAAAGGCAAATTTCTTGTATTGCTTCTTGTTTATTATTCGCTCAGTCAGTTCTAATGAAGGCCGCCGCCGCCGCCGCGTACAATGAGCGCACAGAGTCCACTCAGGAGCACTTATCCCTGCTTACGCTGCCCAGCCCCCAGTATCCAGTCCGAGATCGGACTCTGGAATCCGAATGGGAGCAGCAGTACAAAGGATGCGATAGAAAATATGATGGCAAACTTTTCTTTCTGCTTACTGTTTGCTGTGGAAAAAGTTTCGGACCAGAGGCGAGAGCTTAATGCTGAAATAATTACGCCGCCAACGCACTCGGACGCCCCTAGAGGAAGCTTCTGCCGCCAGCAGTCAGGGGACAGGGGCATGAGGCATGGGGCAGGGACCTCTAGTACGTGACGCATCGATGAGCCGGAAGGGCAACACATAACTTTGCTGTTGCGTTGAGTGTTTCCTTCTGAATTGATTAAACATGAAACATGTGAACGGGAACAAGAGATCAGCAAACTCATCGAAAAAGTGGAGTGGCAACTGTGTACGGGCTCTGTTGAGTTGTTGTGCTGTTGTACTGCTGCTGCATGCCACCGGGCGCTACAGAAGAGGAAGAAGGCCATGGCAACTACATGGAAACTCTGTCCAAAAGTTTGCCCTATGTGTTAGAGTTAATTAGAAGCCTATTGATAAAGTTGAATTGCAGCTAATGTGACAGAAGTTTGTCTGTCGGCCGCTCAATGTGGCCGCAATGGCAGCCAAGAGGAGGAGGAAGTGGTGAGGAGGCGGTCGCTGGTGTTGGCCCAGCGGTAAACTAGATGCACATTTATTAATTAAAATGCCACAAAAACACAAACACGCATCCATCCAACTCCCTCCTGTCTCCGTTGCTTTCATTAGCGTTTGTCAAGTGCTCATCAGAAACAGAGACAGAGACAACAACAGCAGCAGCAGCAGCAGCAGTGCGAGTAGCAGCAGCAGAGGGTAAATTGATGGCCATGTTTGTTAGTTTAATTATGCATTCGGAGTACGGCAGTGCAGCAGCGCAGCAGTCCTTCCACTGAAGTGTGTGCGGGGGCCACTCTGTTATCATTCACAATATTCGCTGCTGTCAGTGTCGTAATAATGGAAACAGGACAGGAGCATCCCGCAAACAAACAAACAAACAGCGCATGCAAACAGCAAACATAGCAGAGGTACATACATATACCTAGATACCCAGATACAGAAAGTTCGACCAAAGATAGGTACACAAAACACGCAACGTGCATATTGGCAAATGTGTCGGCAATATTAATTTTTGGCTGCATATTTAGCCAGAGGCATTCGGATTTTTAATATGGCTGTGGCTATGGCTGTGGCTTTGGCTTTGGCTTGTGGCTCCTCTGACAACCGCAAATTTCTCATAACATTTTGTAATTGCCATAAATTAAATCACTTTGTGGTTGCAGGTTCTGGTGCAGTTGCAGCAGGTGGGACCGTCACCCGCTGTTTGGATAGGACGCTTTCGAGTCACCATCTCCCGCTGATCAATTCTCACTATCACTTACTGATTGTTCATGATTATGATTATCCATCTGCCATTTAATCAATTCTTGATTGTTCACCCGAAACGATTCCCCTTTTGTTTTTTGGGGAACCATTTGGTTTCCGCTAATCGATTCTATTGATTGTCCAACCATCGGAAACGATTTTCAAACTATCAAAGAGGCAAACTTTAAGCCACTCTCCACTAGCCATTAGCCACGTGTCGGTTCTGGCTAATTGACTTTGGCTAGACGGACTCTGGGGGCGGGTGGAGGCCGCCTCGAAGTGTCTGCTATCCCGAGTCCCGAGTCCCGGTCCCGTGACTCAACATATGGTGGGTCCGGGGCAAAAGGGAGAGCTGCGTGAAATCCAATCAACTTTTTTCTAATCAGGCAAAGTATAAAGTAAATTCAATTACGCGGCTACTTTGTAAATCCGCCAGGATCACGCGCCTCAGAGGCGTTCGTTCACAGTGCGTATGTGGCATGCATGTGGGAGAGACGAGACACGACTGTCGTGTGTGGGTGTCCCAAAAGAAATTTTGAAAATAAATAGAATTCCTCCAAAGTCAAAGCAGAGTAAACAAGTGCGAAGGCTGATGGGCGGAAGAATGGCGGATGGTCGCTGAGATGAGGATGAGGATAAGGATGAAGGGGAATCCATGGCAACTAATCAGAAATTCCGTCTCATGCGCTGCCTGCTGCCATTGCTGCCGGGATGTGAAGTGTGCCACCAAAAAAAGAAGCGGAATACTACAAGAGGAACGAAAGACAGACAGACAGGCAGCAGGACGAAGACGGACTGCGGCGCAGAGAGAGGACGAGCGAGAAGCGGGAAGCGGAAAGCGGAAAGCGGCGACTGGCAGCAGAGACAGCCCAAGTGGCATCTCTACGGCGCTTGGGATTATGCAAAATTCAATTTGCAACTTAAATGTGTTTATTTTGCGTTACGCTGCTGCTGGGGCAATTTTTATTTTCCCTGAAAATGAGGGATTTACTTACTTACCAAGTGGTGGTGGCAGAGGCAGAAGCAGTGGCTGTGGCAGCGGCAGGGATCCTTCCTTCCTTCCTTCCACCGTTGCAGAGAGTGTGGGTCGTCGGAGATAAGCGAACGGGTAGCCTGTGCCTGCCGCCGCGTTACCCAACCAATGAGCAATACCGCCATCAATTTTCCAATCTTATTGAGCGTTTAAAAATGTGTGTGTTTGTGTGTGTGTGTGTGTGTGTATGTGGGAGTCGGGAGTCCGGGCGAGGCGACAACGACATCGACATCGACATCGTCCTGTGCCCGGCTGCAAATTGCTGATTTACAAACAAAATGAGATTTCCGCAGCCGGAGTTGAGGGAGCGGAGAACCGCAGTCCGCCTCTTTTATGGGGCAACATAAACAGTTTGCTCAGCCCAAGCCGCACGCCCCAACCTTCCTGGGAATCACGGGTCCTTTGCATAATAAAAGGAGCTGCAGTTCAGAGACAAATTGCCGAATTCAATTTGATAGTGAATTTAGTCAGCCGTTTATTTAATTTTATGACCCAATCAAAGCCATCGAAATGATGAGCCAGAGACCCGAACCCGCTCCCCACCGTCACCGGACCGGACCGATGGACTGAAGGGGACTGAAGCGGGGCCTGTAGCTGGGGCAGGACCTCGCTCCTGTCTGACTTGACTTATCACAGCCCGGAGATTTCATATCGCGCTTTTAATTACTTGTCAGTCAATTTTCTCATGACAGCAGCCGAGGCAGCAGCACCAGCAACAGAATTAAAATTCAAATGGGTCTGAAATTAAAGTCAGTGTGGCTCCCGGGAAGCAAGGCACTGGGGTACTGGGAAGCAGGGCACTTGCTACGCAAATGACAGTTGAATGGAAATTTAGTTTTAAACAAAGCGTTAACTGAAGCCCCCACCAACCAACCACCCACTCCGACACCCCACCCCACCACAGCTACACCACCAAACCGCCTACAAGGAAAATGTTTTAGTTGCCGCACGCAAATTAGCCGAAAGTTTTCCCTCAAAGAAAGAGGCGCACAATGAGGGGGAGGTGGAAGGGGCAGTGCCTGTGTCGCCTTGAACTCTGATATACCATGGCACTCCCTGCCCGTAGCCCCCCACACCGGGACTCGCTCTCTCAAAAGAGCCGCCCCCCTGAAAATGAATATTTGATAGGAGTGCGAGAGGACAAATTAAAAGCGCTTGCAAAAGCTTGTTGCATACTTTATGGCGCTAATTTAGGAGAGGGCCGTCCATGGGACAGGCAGAGACGGAGTCAGGACCTCGCTTATGTAACGGGACAAGTTAAGCCCCACCCCTCGTTACTTGAGTCCATCCCATCATTCCGCTGCTTGTTTATGCACGCACATTAATTTCAAAGGGCTGCTGGGGGTCGAAAGAGAGTTTCCCTCATTGGCACTGCACTCGCCACCCCCCACCCCCTACTCCACACAACCCACAACCCCAACCACATTTCAATGTTGCACAACTAAATGCTTTTAAGTGCATTTCATTGTTGCCACACCCCCACTCTAGCCGCCCTCTCAAACCGATGCACTACTGTCCGCCAGAGGGAAACAGTCGCACAAAAGTTTTGGGCCCAAAAAATGTGCACCATTTTGTGGCCTGGAAAATGCAAACAAGCGAGAATGCTTGAACGCCACTTGCAACAACTTGAGGTGTGTGTCAGAGATGGTAGCGCGACACGTCCCATCCCCCCATCCTCTCCATCACTTTGTTTAATGAACATTGCGTATACGCACTGGACACCCCAACCACAAAGAGCCACAAAGTGTGCGTTGGCGATGGCGATGGAGCTGCCTCTTTGGGCGGCCCCTCATAAATATTCATTCGCAATTTATGTAAATGCCTCCCCAGCAGATACCAACAGATACCAGCAGATCCCCCACGCTTACCTTTAATAATGTGTCGCGCTTTAATTATGAATTAATTGCGAATGATTTCAACATCATGCATTTTAATTGACATGCCATTGTGCGATGGCTACGATCTATGTGTACGAGTATCTGCAAGGTGTCATCCACTCAAACACACTTACCCTCACTCACTCGCTCACTGGCGCACACACACTGGCAAACACACACATAGCATCATTTATCAGGCGACAGGGAATGTCCGGCGACCATGTCCGTGGGCCATGGCGGATCCATTGTGTGGTCGCCGCTCGTTTCAATCAATTTCATTTCGTTATCGTTATTGACATTTTGTAATTTAATCGTGTGCTTTGTCGCATGTGGCCCGTCATTCCACACACACTCTCACATGCAGCACACTCACTCATCTGGCTGGCTCTTAACTTTATCACCGTGTTTGGCTTGTGGCAGGAAAAAACTGAAACGGCAAACAGATGACACAGAAGGAGAAGATGAAGGGGCAGTCAGCCAGCCAGCCAGCCAGCCAGCCAGCGAGATATCCAATGACGTGGCAAGCGGCAGAGGCAGCCAAAATGGCAGCAGCAACAGCATTAATAATGGCCCCAACCGAACCTGACCACTGTCCCCGACCGACACACCAATGCAGGGACAGACAGCAGGTGCAGCTGGTGCAGCAGTGGCCACTAATTAGTTGCAGCCACACAAATATCAGGGAGGGCAGATCCTTAACCCTTGGTATGATGCAACATCGATTCTTCTTGGCCCATGGGTGAATAAAGAAATTAGACAGACCGCAGCTCCCCACGGTCTAGAGGAAAAAGGAGCCCAACTACCAGCCGCATTCACTGCCACATGTTGCCTTTGCCTTGATTTTTGTGGTTTCCTTCACACACACACACTCTTACACATGTGACGTAAAACGCTTAAAAACTCATTTAGCCTCGAAGAAGAAGGAGGGCTAGAGCAGCTGCTGCCTCGGCTCGCCTTTTCCCACTTTAATATAAAATGTAAATTTACACAAAACTACTTTTTTCGGGCTGTAATTTCCCCAACGAGTTTTACCCAAGTCAGCAAATGTTGTCCCTGCCTCTGTCCCTGTCCCTGTCCCTGTCCTTCGTTGTGGTGAGGTCAACCACAGGAAGGAATATTTTGAGTGGTTCGAATGAAATATTGGATATTCCAAAACGAAATGAAACGAAAGCGGGCATGAAACGAGCCCAAGCATAAATATGTCGTAATATTTTAATCAAATTATGCAACTCAATGGACATTCGAGCTCCGTGGCGAGGCGTGTTGCTGCCACTGTCGCTCCCTGCGGGTTTCAATTACGACAACATATGACTTTTGAATTAAATGACCTGAAAATTGTCCCTACTTTGGCTCTGGCACTCAACCGTCCGTGGCATAACACACAGACCCAAGCACGAACCCACAGATATACAGATGCACAGACACGAGTACCAATACAAATACACTTTACGATCTCATCAACCTGGATAATGGCCAAATTAGGGAGACATTCTCGAGTGGGTGGATGTGGATGTAGATGTGGATGGACTAGTCGAAGCACTCAATACCCTAGCAAATTCATTGTTCCTTTGGCAGCAATTTGGTGGAGAATTTCTCCATTTCTTAAAGGCTAAAGGGGAAACGACCACAAAAACAGCACAACAACGAGCAACGAACCGAAGGAGAGAGAAAAGAGAAAATACAGAGAATACGAGCGAAGAAGAACTCAAATGAGGCGAGACAACAACACAATCATGTACAATAGTAAAAGGGAACATGTAAGGAGGCGACAGCAGAGGAAATGAATCGACTCGACATCGAAGCCCTCGAAAGACGCTACTTGGATTGCTGGGATATGGATTTAATCGCTTACACAGAATAGATAACAGCGAATAAAGCATAAAGTCGTCGCAGAAATCTTTCTTTATACCCATTATGTAGATTATTTGTAAAATATACACATATATAATTTTCCTAAAATTCATAGGCTCCTAGTGTAGGGCACCCCACATATTGAGCTTCGTTTTGTTGTTTTGTATTTTTTGTCGTTGTCAACACGCTCATATTTGTGGCCAGTGAGAATGGAGAGGACAAGATGAGCGAATGGCAAAAGAGACTACACCTAAACACACACACGGACATGGAAACGGACATAAACGGACATGTATGTACAATGTTACAACAACGACAGGGCCCAGGACTCCGGCAGAGGCTAGAGCTGAAGCTGGAAGTGGCAGTGGAGCTGCGGCCAAGGATCAAATGAAGCACGCCAATGGCACCCGAGTGGGCTAATCAGCAACACACTCGTAGATGCCTCCTGTTCCGTCAGACCATCAGCGAGTGAGTAAGTCCCTCCGACGCTTCCGCCCGTCAGTCAGTTGGTGGGTGAGACAGTCCAGTCAACATTCGACTTGGAATGAAAGAAAAATGGGGGAAAAAGGGCACACAAAATTGCCATTTTTCCTACGCTTCCTGCCGGCAAAGATGAACCATGGAAATGGAAAAAAGCTGAGGACCAAGGGAAAAACGTATAAAATGAAGTGGAAAAAACGTAAACTATGAATGCGGCCATATGCACACAGATACTCGTACACACAAGCGTATGTGTAGATATCGTGTATCTGCTGAAGGAGTATGTATCTGTTTGTGGAGTACGCCTTGTATGTTTGTGCTTTTTATTTGTTTTCTGTTGTTATTACGACTCCATTGCGTTTAGATGGAGATTAAGTCGCTATCCCCTTCTGTTACCCCACCATACCCATCAGTATCCCCTCCTTGCCCTCAACCATTCATAGTCACTGGCTCTTACGCCTTTTTTTCGTCCCGTTTCGTTTCGTTTCGTTCTGCTTCTTCTTTTGATAAGTACCCTGGAGAAGAGTATAATGCCTGCACAAATGTTTGCGACTTCGAGGAACAAGCATTTCTAGCTTCATCAAATACAGATGTCGGGTTCCTAGTAAAATTGGGATCTTTTTCCATTGCATCACGTCAAAAAGTGAATTACTCCGCCTTAGTCGGATAATAATATTAAGATACTAGTATTTATCTTAAGGCTGTCAAGCGCTTCTACATAGCTCTGCAATTTGTGTTTAAAATCTGATGAATAAATATGTAACTCCCACACTAACAATGGATGTTCGAGGGTATCTAAGTCTTCGACCCCCAAAGTAGCTTTTCTCTTGTTTTTTTTTTGTTTTTGTAATTTTTTGCTTTATGAGCAGTTTATTTGTTCTCTGAGTATGGGTAGGGGTATGTGAGTGTGTGCCTGGGGCCATATATAGAATGCGAGATAGCTGGAAACTCTGCACCAACATTTGTTTATGATTTTAGTAACAAATGAAAACTGGAAAAAGAAAGCGGAAAATATTGTATATTACAACAGAGAGAGTGGGAGAGAGCAGAGGAAGAGGCAGAGGCAGAGGGAAAACGAGCGCCGCTGCTTGACTATTATATTGCTTTTGTGGGAATGCCAGGAACTCTGTGTGTGTGTGTGTGGGTATGTGTACTTTTATTAGTCACTGTCACAGAGAACGAACGCGCTGCATAGTTGCTCCCCAAAGTGCTATCGCGCAAAACGATGTTGATGCTGATGTGTGTGTGTTGATAAGCGGGCATGGTAATTTTTTCCTCTCTTTTTCTGTTGTCCCCTTCCCCCTGATGCTATGGCTGTCTCTCTGTTATTGCCGAAAATGTATTAAAAATACACGCACACAGCCGCAGCCACAGCCATCTTCACCTAGATGGGTAGGGTTGCCAGGCTTTGGGGGGTTCTGCGTGCGAGGCGGGAGTGAAGGCCAAAACGAAGTCAATCGACAACCCTGGGAGCGCACTGTGAAAATCCACGCACGCCCCAAAGTATGCAAAGCCAAAAGCAAAAAATATGTTTAGTCCTATAAAAACAACGCGAACGCACGCGTGTGGCCGTTGAGTGGGGTGTGTGGAGGAGTGCGACGGAAACACATAAAAGAAAATTGACTGCGAAAATTGATATCATTCTACCACCTCACACCACAAATGAATGTCCTCCTGCTGGAGTGGAGATGCGTCATTTAGTTTTGTTTTTCAACATTTTGTTGCCGGATCTTCAACTTGCTCTTATCTCAACTGGAGATCCTTCCTGTTTTGTCAATGGTTATCCTTGAATCAAGCAGAGTGCCGCTCTTCGAATTGCTCTAGGATCCACTTCGAACTGCGGACTGTGGGCTCTTGGCGCGTTAGGCCTTGTCACGCTCCTTCTACGCACACACACATCAAAAGTGGCATTCATTAGCTTTATGCTTATGCCGTCGAGGTTTATGAGTCTCAGAATGCGTCACTCGCCCTCTCTCTCTCTCTCTCTCTCTCTCTCTCTCTCTTTCTGTGTGTGTGTGTGTGTGTGTGTGATTTTTAAGCCTCATTGCGAAAGCCCAAAGGTGTTGTGTGCTGTGTCCCTGTCTTTGTGTGCTCCCATTATACATGTCCTCCCCGCCTGCGTCTCCGTGCACAGCTCGAGCATAATTTCTAATTAACTTTTTGCTCGAGGGCGTGGTTGAGGTGCGCTGCGAGTTACCCCACGATGTGGTGTCGATGAGATCCCCAACTCCCTGTTCCTACAGATCCCAGCGGTTCCCTTTAGCACGTCATCATAAAAATGTTTTGCCAACACATTTATGCGACGCCTCTTGGGCCCTGTACAGATACGGGTGGCAGGGGATTGTGGCAGGGAAATGCGTAACAAATGAAGCAAAGAAATATGTACCGAACGCAGCAAAAACATTCCTCAGCTCTCGGAATGGTTGTAAAAACAGCAACCAGAAAAACAACCAACATCCAACAACCACACACCTGTAAGCCGAAGCTTCTTCGTTGTTTTTATGCGTTAAGTCATTAAAATGAAAATTTATTATGCGCACTCCCCCCTCCCCTATGCAGGGGGTGGAATGGAGACCCGGGACGGGGGTACACATAAGATGAAGGAAAGGACAAGCCGCCTATGCGGCGTGGCGCATGGCGTATACGCAATGTAAGTCAGCATATATCTCATTAAGCCTGGCCGGAATGCCGCTGAAGTTGCTTCTGATACTGATGCTGCCCGGGCTGTTGCTGCTGATGCCATAATGAAGCCAATAAAGCTTTTTATCTGGCAGACAACGTGATTTATTTATATGCCTGAGAAATTATACCTAAAGCCGCCTTTGATTTCAAAGCCATATAAAGTTATGCACTGCCTCCTGAATTAAGAAAAAGGGGGGGGGGCTAACGATAACTTAAATCTCTTAATACGCTTTCGAGGAAAAAGTAACCCTAGATTAAGGCTTGGGGTTTCTCGCACTGAAACCAAAATGGAGAAATCGCTTGCTGTCAAACGGAAATAATACCTGGACAAACTGAGACTTGCCTTAAACCATACGGTCCTAAAGGAACAAAAGATTTGCCGTTTCAAAGTTCGATTCTGTTTGCAGATATTGAAGTTTGGGTCTTTCATCACTGATCGCTAGATCTCTCATTTTTTCTTAAATGATGCCGAAATGGAGCCAAGCTCCCCTTCCATATAGAGAGTGGGGATCACGACACTCATTAAAGTTGGCTGGTGGTTCAGGTAATAGCAATTACATGTCACATCCCTGCGGAAGTCCGTAATTTGCCAATGCGTGTGCGTGTGTGAGCGGGCTGCCATCCAACTATCCGGAGGAGAAAGTTTGTCAAGTGAAATTTATGCGAGCAGTGGCTGTAATTGAAGCGGAAATCCACAAGAAGCAGCGCCCGAAGAAGAATCTAATAATTTACTTTATTTGCACCTTTGAAGAGTCGTTCTTGTCGCTGTCGTTGGCATCGCCAACCATCGCCCCCAGCCCCCAGCCACCACCCCCATCTCCTCTGTGATGGCAGCTGTGGGCAAAACTTTTACACGTACACATGCCATCAGCAAAATGGAAAAAGTTTCGCTTTCTCACTAGCAACTTGCCTCTGTCTCTGCCTCTTCTGTATCCTCTTCTCTGGCTGCTTTCCTGCTCATCAAGGCGTGCAAATTAAGAAAATTATCATGCATCGTACCTAGGCGACGGGGATGCCCCGCTGCCCCCATCTGCTCCTGTTTCTTCCCCAAACCCCAACCCCAACCCCTGGGGTAAACTTTCTGTGAGCCCGAATCCAATTAAACATAAAAATAAAATAAATTGTGACATTTTCCAATTAGCGGAGCGAATAGTTGTGTGGCAGCAGCAGCAGAAGCAGCAATGGGAGGCAAGAAAGATGAGCCTGCTGACAACATGTGTCATGCCCCCCATCATACTCCTCCTGGCCTGTCAAGACAAATGCCGGCACCGAGATGTCTATCGCTGTCTGGGAATCGCAGTTGGATTTGGAATACGGATACGCAGAAGGAGTCGTAGGTTGGGGGCTAATTAATGGCGTCACAGCAACAAATAGCAACGGGGTCTCCAAGGAGCAGTGTTCGACAGAGGAATACCCTAACCAATATGAATCCAACTGCAACAAGTAGACTGCTCGTCATGTCCTGCCTTCTGTTTAGCCTAATATTCTCAAACTCTAGACTCTCGTCTGATGCTAGAAGCATTTCTCGGAAGCTGAGACTAGCTGCAAATTACAAATGAGCTCCAGACACACTCAGAGATGGAAATAGGGGCAAGAAGGACAGTCATCCAGACAGAAGGACTGAGAGTCGAATGTGAAAATAATTGCCAAAAATAACACAGAATTTATTTATGCTCCACTACTCTGCCGCCTCTCTACCCTGCACTCTGGTGTCTCTTCGTGGGGCGGTTCTGTGCGGTGCGGTGCGGGCTCTGAGGGCAATTGGCAGTGGGTTTTTATGATTTTGCTCGGCATGGCCATAGACAGCTCTCTAAATGAGCAAAAACACATAAAAATGTTGAGCAATTTCTCTGCGGCCAGAGCTCTGGACAGACCAGACAGAAGTCCTCCTTTCGGTTCCATGGTTTCCTTCGCTTTTGGCTTGTGTTTGCTTTGCTCTGACCAACTCTGCTTTCTTGCAATTTGCAACTAATTGCTACAAATTAATTTTAGTATGCTTTTAATGGCATTTTGAATGTGGCAGAGATGGACAGTAGGACATGGATGGGGAATGGAGAATGGGGAATATGGAATATGGAATGGGGACAATGAAGCCCTTTGTCTGAGAGCAAAAAGGGATTTTTGTGGCTTGCCTTTTGCTGTCTTGCCTTGGATTTAATGAGCTGCGACAATCGTCAGTCTCCAGTAAGGGACAGCCTTAGCCTAGAGACTGCCAACAATGGAGCGCATTTGGTTGATAAGGAAGCGGGGCTTGCCCCTCCTTTCAGGGCCAGGCTAAGCAGAATGAAAGTTTTACAAGAATTCTGCGCAATGGAAAAGATGAAATATATTTCGTGCCCCACTCGAAGGCGGAAGATGGAAGGCAGTGCGTGCTCATTAGATCTCTATTGTGCTGCATCCGGATTCTGGATTCCGGTTTCCCGGAGTCACTGGCACTTCACACCACTCCCGTGCCCCTTCCCTGCGCCTGTCTCTATCTATGTCGCCACCTCTGAATGTAAATCAATTTGTCGTCGTGTCAACAGCACAACTAATTTATTTATGAGTTCGCTTTAAACTTTGATTATTCATATGCCAGGCCAGTGGTGTGCCATAGCAGCCTTCCTTTATCCCCCAATCCTCAATCCTGAGTGCTGGGCCTCGTATGTCCTCTGTTGACTTTCATTAGCTCAAATTACCCAAAAGTACTCGAGTATTGCACGCATAAATCAAACGGAAATCAAATTCACTTGCAGATGCAGTCGAGGAGTCGGCTTTGGGTCCGTCCATAAATGGAGACCCCTGTCAGGAGTACCATCGGATGACCACTGCTGTCCCTCCCCCTCTTTGTGGCATGGCCACGCCCTGGCCATGTCGATGCCACCGCCTGTGTTTGGTTTACGTGCTTAAATTGGCAATTAGCAGATTAATTGTCACTGCCAATATATGCGTCAATATTTTGTGCAACCGACAGATGCAGTTGCCGCTGCAGTTGCCGTTGCAGTTGCATCTCTGCCCCTCTGCACGGTACCCGTACCCATCCAGCCATACATCCCATCGTCATCCTGTGCACACGTACACGAACATTGGTTTTGCGTTTGCTTTACGGCCCTGTTGTTTACACAATTGTTGCTCTGTTCTGTTCTGTTGCTGTTTGATTTCACTAACGAGCATTAGCATAAATTGCATCAGTCAGAGCCATCGAGGGGGCCATCGTCATCGTCGCCATATGGACACTCGATTCGTTTGTGTGTGCATCATTTGTCAGCTGGGCATGGTCCATTCGGTCTGTCGGTCCAGTGTCCAGTGTCCAGTGTGCTGTGTCTACTCTCGGAGACTGTCAAAATTCACGTTCGAAACGAACGGATGACTGCGGACATTGGGCAGTCAATCAATTGTAAATTTTTAATGAGTTTTCATTCGGCATTGGTCTGACAGCGAACCAACTGGCCATCAGAGCTCTGGCCTGGCCCTGGCTCTGGCTGTGGTCTCACTGTCCCTCTGGACTCTGGACTAAGCAATTTGTCACACTAATTAGCTGCTGCTGCGGTTGCCCGCTAGCTGGCGTTGGACTTGCAACAAATATCACGTGTACGCCACCGCACTGCCATGCTAAGTGATGCAAATGGCTGTGTAAACGAGCTCAACCATGATATCCACTCCATGGAGCTTTGACAGAGGGTATTATCTATGTCTAGTACTAGTTCTTGTGTCTTGTCTTTTCTTTCTTTAGCGCCGCAATAATTTCACACAAAATATTTCCGCAACACATCGTCGATGGCAGGTCCTTTCCTGTCCTTTCCTCATGTCCTTGCAGTTGCTCCTACATTTCACTTGACTTCACGTCCTCATCCAGCTGCAACTTATCATTTTATAAGCATTTGTTTTTCTTCTGGTCTCTGTTTTTGTTTCTTCTCTTGTTTGGACGCTGCTGTGGCTGCTCCTCCACCTACTCGTTCCACTCGGCCTCCTATACCCGTGCGCTATACCCTTCCAGAGGGTAATATGATAATCTCTTAAGGATTATGAAACATAAGCGCTGAATTGTAAATTTAAAGTGCATTCAATTAACTTTAGGAAACGTTCGATCAATCGATCTAGTAAGGGTATCAAAACTTCGGTTCCTTTCTTCGGCTCCTTCCGTTCTGGTTTTTCTTTGTCTTGAATGTTTTTTCTGTGTGCAGCATAACAAAATATTTTGTTGCATTTTGTTTGCTCTCAGCCCTGGCTGTTCCTTCTGTCCCTTCTTTCTTCCTCTCTGGTCTGTCTCCTGTGCACACTTTATGTGACAGATACTTTAAAATGTGGCAAAGTGGTTTTTGGCAAGCCATCCACAGTTACAGTCGCATTCGCATTCAGTTCTCGAAGTGGTTTTGGGTCACATGCTGCTGCCATGTCCATTCTTGAGGGCCATTCCAAATGAAATTAATGCAGAATTATGTGCCACGTAAACTAATTTTTATGCGACTGCCACTTCCGCCACACTCCGGCCACTCCTCACTCCCTCCCTAACCCTTCTGGCGGCCTACGATTTACGAGGGATCGCACTTGCCCGCAATCCTTTCATAACATTCGGAGGACCGTTTTATTGCCCCGTTTGCTGCCACTTAGGGGTGAAGCGAGAAAAAACCAAAAAAATACCGCGTGCCGCATTAAAATGTTGCCGGGCTTTGGCTCCTCCGCCGGCCTCTAGCTGCTTCTTGTTGTTCCAGCTGAAATTTATATTAGGCCAACAAAGTCGCCCTTCGAAGATGCGGATAGGATGGGATGAAATGGCACTAGTATTCGCATAGGGCTGCTTTTGGCGTTGGCGCCTGCTCTCAAGTGCTCATAAATTCACGAAAATTTCACAGCCGCCGACGGACCAACAAAATAAAAAGCGACGGCTACGGCTTTGGCGTTGGCGGTGAGAGGATTGGAGTGGGAAAAGCGGCGTCAGCTGTTGCAGGCAGCATCCTTGTATAACCCACGCGCCCCGACCCAATCCCACTGCCGGGCACACACTCGACTTTGGTTTGGCAACATAAATTGTTAAAGAATTGCCACTTTACAGTCGTAAGGAGCACATAAGCCGGACAAATAAAAACCCTTTGCTGCTCCACCGCTGCTTGAACCCTTGAGGTTCCCTTTGGAGAGGGGTCAACGGGCGGCAGCAGCAGCAGCACCAGGTCCCCTCCCATTGCTCTTCGACCCTGGTCAACCGCATCGCACAAGAGGAGAGCAAGAGCAATCAGTCGCAGACTCCGGATTGGATGTCATAAAAATGTCATCTAGCGAATGGCACAGACTGGGACAGGGAATGGAGTGGAACTGGGACTGGGCGCTGTTCTTTGTCATCATTATGGCATCCAATTTGTACTCAATAAAAATAGCAACTCAACTGTGATGTGATGAGTGGGGGGTCTGGGACTGACTGGCAATTGTTTTCCATCAATGTAACATGCCCGAGTCTTTGAGTCCTTCCCCCTGACAAACCATGGAAGGATGCTGCAATTTTGGGCCAACCCTTCTCCCGCTCTAACCGCTCCATACCGTCCCAGCGGACATGTGCGGCAGGCGGACAGCGCCGTTATCTGTGTCCCTGTCCGCATCCGTGGAGGAGGTCCGAGGATGCATGTGAAGTGCCGTGATTTATAAGCGTTTTGCCGGCGATAACAGGTCCGAGGACACGCCCACAGCCCACAGGCAAACAATGGAAATGAGAGTGGGAACACATGCAAATCCTCCTCCTCTTTCTCCTCCTAGTCCTTTGATACCCTTCTGTTGCCAACCATTTCTTTCAATTTTCTTTGTACGGCTTTTTGTGGTCGCCTGGCTTTTCCGGCAAATTTTTATCTCAAGTTCGGACCCGTTGACAATAAAAATGGCAATAGGAGAGGCCAACCGCACAACAGTCAGAGCACAGCACAGCATAGGCATCCTGGGGCAGGCCCAGGCCCAGGCCCATATCATTAATTTTGCACAAAAGGACGAAATGTCCTTTGCCAAATGCAGTAGGATAGAGAGCAAGCAGAGCAACGGAGCGAACGGACCAACAAATAAATAAGGCAAGCAGCCGGACTTTGTTGTGCATTGGCAGCTCTGCGGTTGGGATTGCTCTCCGTCTAGATGGAACCGGAGATGGAGATGGAGATGAGGATGGGAATGGGATTGGAACCAGAGCTGAGGTTGGGTTTTGGGGCTGAGGTCGAAGATGTGGCTGCAACACGTTCGACATTTTGTGGGTCTCACGCTGCGTTGGTCATTGCCAAATTGAAATTGTTTTCCGCCAGCAAACCCTCACCGCACCTCGCACCAGACCGTATCATGCGATGGAAGGACATTCAAAGCGAAAGAAAATGAGACAAAGAATAATGTCAGGAAAATGAGATACATACATACATGTATATGGTTGGCTGCTCGGCTTGAGGCACCGCCTCGGCTGGCCGCACGGCTGCGAGGAACTTTAGCATTGAGTATCGGACCCCGACATAAATTATATAGACGGATCCATCCGAGACATTAACCTAGTGGTCAGCCATAGGATCCGAGACGTGAACCATTGGAAAACCTAAAATTGTCAGTGTTGGACAATTAACATTTGAAAACCAATGCGCCAAGGCATTGCCAGACTGCTGGAAATCGTTGTGAAATTGTGGCGCGAATTTGAATTTCACTTTGCATTTAAACTCAAATTATTATATATATAAAAAATTTTATAATTTATTTTATTCGAAATAGCACATATTTGACGATGAGTGATACTGAAGTACACCATGTGGCCAATGACGCGCCAGCGCCACGCGTAGATACTGACGATGACAAGGTGCCAGTCAGAACCGAGTCAGAGACAGAGGAATTGCGAATTAGTGCAAGGCGGAATACGCCAAAATCAAAGGGGAACTTCTGCTGCATAGCCAAAGAGTGTAAGCTTGAAGGCCATCTTGAAGACATTCCCCATATACCTCCCTGTTAACCCGCAGACTATAGCGAGTACTCCAACCTGATTGATTCGCTGCACATCATGCCTCGTATTATGATTCACCATCGCCGATTCAAGGTCAACTCCACCTACGGCCTCACGCTCAACATCAGGAACAATGGACTGGTAGGCTATCACCCATATATTCGAGTCCTCAATCTTCGTCGCTGATCAACCCACACCCATACAGTATCCCCGACTGATCCAAGTAAGCACGGACAGCCCCGTGGACACATCCATCTCGATACCCGAATTGGATCTGCATCGCTACCTGGAAACCGACCAGACGCTAGAGGTGAAGATCTGGATCCGAGCCACCACCTCGCGTGATATCAACCGAAGGCGCCACATTTACGTCGAGTCCTTTCACCCGAACATCATCTTCCAAGTGCCCATCATTGGTATGTCTCCCACTCAGATATCAGTCCCCAGTCTGTACGATGCCCCTCTATAGTGGTGTACAAGCTAGAGGAACCCTCATTATGCGAGTTCTTAACCCTGCCGCGCTGCGTCCCTAACAACAAGTCGTACTACGAGATGATCATATACAATCCCACAAAAGAACGCATCCGAATGCGCTTCAGAAAGTATGTACTAGTCGTTCAAATTACATCACCGAATCCAATCTGAATGCTGACTCCCATTGCAGCACAAATCGGGGACTGACTTTGAACACTCTGAACAAGGATCTGCTGCCGCCAAAGGACTATATCAAAGTGCTCCTGGTATTCCACGCCCAGAAGCTGCAGTCGCTGAAGGGATTCTTCAACATTAAGTTCGGTGTGAGTAGGTATTCGTGACAAGAGATCAGTCGCCGTCGCAGCATTCATACGATTAATTTCTCCCTTCCTAGGTGCATCCAAAATTATCATTTTCGACTTCACGGCCAAGTCGATGGGCGTTCATTTGAGTGGAGGTAGCGTATCCTTCGGCCTGACCAAGTTCTCCCGCGAGGAGCAACGCACTATAACCGTGTGCAACGAGTCGCCACACGAGGTGAGGGTGTCCTGCAATTTCGACGGAAACCCGAATCTGGCAGAGTCGGCGTCGCAGAGCATTGACTCCCATTTCTCGAACAAACTGATCGATGAGGCCGTCAGCATGCGCAGCGTCCTTCTCTTCGACTTTGAGGAAAATCCCAACATACAGAACGTCAGATACAGCATCTCAGCCGCCAAGCACTTCGGGTTCGTTACGCCGCACTCGATTCCATCCTGGTCGTCGGCGGAAATCGTCGTGAGCTTTAGGCCCTTGTACGACGCCACGGAACCCTTCCCAGACGATGCGGAGCCACCGTACTTCCAGCGCACCCGCCTCACCTTTTGCATTACCGATTCCGAAGATTGCATCGAGTCGCACTTCCTCGTTGTCTCCGGAGAGATTGACGGCATCGAGGTGGAGGTGTATCCCAAGTTGATTGACTTTCGCAAGATCTATCTAGGGGAGGAGCACTGCTCCCAAATCAAGATCCTTAATGTGGATGGTGAGTCTGAAGACTTTGCCGACCACTTCATCTACATATATATGTCCTCTGGTTACTTCCAGCTGTGCCCGCCAAGGTGGCCTACAAGGACACTCTCGAGCCGGACATGGGCGGGGTGCGCATGACGCCCATGGAGGGATTTTCTCTGGAGCCCTGCTGCCGGGGCACCTTTAACCTGTCCTTCTACACCACCCATCCCGCCCGTTTCACGATCACGCTGCGCTTTAAGGTAGTGAATGGAGCCCACTACAAGGTCTACCTCAAGTGAGTGATCAGAAAATTTCCGTTAGCACGACCTCCTACCAACAACTCCTCCATCCTGCTTCCAGAGGAACTGGGCAGCATGTCCAGCTGCGCACCTTTCCACAACTCGTAGAATTCGGCAGCATACCCATGGCCGTGCCTCAGAAGCGGTATATGCTGCTCATGAATCCGCTGGCGGTGCCTATTACGCTGCAGGTGAAGGCCAGCGACGATGGGGAGGAGCAGCCGTTGGTGCTGAATATTCGCGACTCCACGGAGATGCTGCCCATCACTGTGCGGGATCCCATCAAGCACTTGCAACGGGCCCACGAGGACATGCGCAACGATTCTCTGGAGTACAACAGCATTAACCTGACGTCAAACACGCCGGATATGCTGTCTATGAAGTCCCTCCACATAAACGAGTCCTTGTACAGCATGGAATTCGAGGAGGAAGTGATGGGTAATACCATCTCTAATGGATACTGATCCACGGATAATTTGATATCTGTTTCCTTAGAGCCCGTTCCAATGTTGGCCAGTCACCTGCTGACGAACCTGAAGAAGCAGAAGATTTTCGACAAGACGGAGACTGACAAGCGGGTGATCCAGGAGGCGCTGCATGGACTCATCAATACCAAGTACTTCTCCATATTCACCAAGCACAACAACTTTATTTTCATGGACTGGAACGCGATACCCAGTGACCCGCGTGAGGTCTACTGCGACAACGAGATTATCTACCTGCGGCCTAACACTGGACGCACCATCACCATCCTGCTGATCCCCAACCAGGTGGGGTACTTCCATCGCGCCCTCAACGTCCGCATCTGCCCCTCAGTTCTGTCCAATTCGGGCTCCAGTGAGGATCATCAAAGCGTGAAGACGCTCATCAAGTCGGATTTTCTGTGCTCCAAGCTATGGTTCGAGTACAACTGCGTGACCCCAGAGATTGAGTGGACCAACATGGTGGACCTCTCGCCTAGGACTGTCTATGCGGGCGAGAAGTACGAGTTTGACATGAGCTTCTATAACAGATCCACCACCGGTGGTTTTCTGCACTTTGATGTCATTGTGAGCATCTATTCATCCATTCTGCGTGTCGATTTGGTTTAACCCACGTCTCCTCCGATAGCCAAACGAGATGAATTTTCGGGATGGAATCTGGAAGTTTTACATTGGCTCTGGTTCTCGCATCTTCGCTAAATGCACGGTCACCTTTCGCTCTCTGGGCAATACCCGGCTTACGGGTCTGGTCAAGATTGTAGGCGCCCCTCGGCCCTACCCCTTTCATCTGATCGCCAACGTCCTGCCCACTGAGATACGCATCTCGCCCACCTATGTGCACCATCGCCTGCAGACCTATGAGCTTCACAAGGTCCACTTCTACATAGACAACTACACGCCCACCAACACTAAGCTAACAATGAATTTGGTAAGGAAAATGTCAGTTATTCTGTTCTTAGCTATCACTTTTGTATGCTCTTTCTATAGAAGGACACCACCGGTCAATATCTGACAACAAGGGGCGGAGTACTGGCCTCGACTGGACAGAGCATGTACACCACGTTGGTGGCGATATTCCCCGATCCAGACCTCTACCAGAACATCCTTTATGTGGACTTGCAGTTTGACCACGTGATGGAGATACCCATCACGTTCCTGGTAGAGGGAGTGCCGCTGTACTTTGAGCCCAACATAAGAGAGGGCTTCGATGCTGGGCTGCTCTACACCGACACCAAGGAAGAGTTCCACGACAAAATCTACAACCACCGCTTCCCTGTGAAGGTGATCAATAAGGGCCTCCGCTCCTACCGCGTCACCATCACCCGCCTGAAGACCTACGCCCAGAAAAATGGACGATTCTCCTCCTGCTCCTCTCAGCCACTGACGGCCCGTTTTGATATAATGCCCAAGCATCTCTACCTACCCCCGGAATGCGTGGAAACCCTGGAGATAATGACCAGCTCCTGCCAGGAGGGCGTGGTTTTCAGCGACTTTCTGCTGCAGGTCACCGACCAAAAATATCCGCAGCGCAAATACACCATCAAGGTCACGGCCAAGGCCACATTCACCGACTGCCAGCTGATCTGGAACCGCAAGCAGATGCTCTTCCAATACCATAGCTGTGAGCCGCTGAGGGAGCGCTCAAACGTACAGACCCCTATTCTGATCAACCAGCATTCGGTTCCCATTGCCGAGGTTAGGCTCCAGGCCACAGGGCCCTTTCGAATCAAGGAGCTCTACGAGGACTCATTCGAAAAGGAGATCCTCATGCCCATCGAGTCGCTGCAGCACAAGGAGATATTTGTCATCCTTAACAGGGCGGCCATGAAGCAGTTGTTCTGCAAGCAGATGGAGGGTCGCATCAGCGTCTGGGCCCTGGGGCGACAATTAAACGCGCTCTCCCTGAAGGTCTCTGTCCAGGCGCCTGACGTACTCATCCTCCAGCCCGAGGTGGTGCTCTTCGACCGTGGCATACCATTCGACAGCAACGTAAGTCTCATCAATCAGGGCTGCCTGCGGGCCGAATTCAAGTGGAAGCGCCTGGAGACGTCCGAGCAGTTCGTGGGAGACATTGATGATCCGGAGGGCATGGTCGCCGACTTCCTCTCGGAAATCCTGCGCATGCTCGAGTACAACTTCAGCTGCGAGGACGAGCCCAACATGACCCTCCGCTACCAGCAGTGCCGCTGCCAATTCAGCCACCACTCGGAGACGGGCGACCTCATCCTGGAGATACTCGATGAGATCGTCAACGACCTGGATCTCAGCCACCGACCCCTTGTATACCCAAAGGAGGAACAGTCTGGAGAAGACACCGCAATGGAGCAGAACAGCACCACGAGCTTCGTGCGTGACACCATCTACGACCTGCTCAACAGACTCCACGTCGATTCCAGTGACCAGCTTTCTCCCGCCTCCTCGGAGTACTGTTTCGCCGAGCGCTTCATTTACTTCCACGAGAAGCAGGGCGAGGTGGAGGTGCCCGACGTCCAGCCGGACCACCAATGCCTGCTGCACTTGCCCCACATTCGGCGCTCACACGAAATGCGGGCCCTCTTCCAGCTCACGGTTGTGGGCGGACGCAGCCAGTACTTATCGGTCACTTTGGTCAATCTCGCACAGAAGATCAAGTTCCACAAGGAGAGCGTTTACCTAGGGACTAAGGTAGGCACATGAACAGGCACAGGACACTCCACTCGCTCTCCTTTATCTCATCTTGTCTCCCCTTCAGCCGTGGTACGAGAGTTTCAATGCCGTAGTGCGCGTCACGAACGTGACCAAATACCATCTACAACTGGTGGTCCTGGAGATTCCGCCGGAGAGATCACAGGAGAAGCGTTTCATCGAGGGCTACTGCAAGCTAGTCAGCAGCGATTACATTCACTTGGAACCTCTGGCCAGCGACCAGATTCGGGTCAAAGGTGTCCTCGGCTTCAGCGAGAGCTTCTTCCACACTTTCGGGGTGGTGATCAACGCCAGTGCCTCGAACCAATTTTGTCTGAGGGGCCAAGGGGTGATGCCCATTTTGGAGACGGACTCGAAGCTGAAAGGGGTCCCCCAGGAGCAGCTTGCTATCCTGGAGGAATATCGCCTGTTGCAGCGCATCTACTACTATGAGATGTTCAAGAGCATCACCGAGACGGATGGGGAGCTGACCGCAGCCGGTGGCGAGGAGGAAGGCATACAGGAGGATGTCATATCCGAAGATTTCAGTCAGCTCTCGGAGAGCGAAGAGGATATGTCCAGTGCGCGACAGCGCTATCACGACACCCAGCTGTTCAAAATGGTCCGGAGCTACGTGCTGGTCAACAACAACCAGGAGCTGCCCCACGCTACCATTCTCAAGCAGATGCTTCTCGGCGAGCGATATCGCAACCGCCTCCGCGACAGCTCCGAGTTGTATGCCAAGCACCAAGAGGTCTACCAGAGCCAGCAGAAACTCCACAAGGCGGCCAGCTACAAGCTGCCGCCGAATGTGAAGCACTTCACCGTCCAACCCATTCCCTGCGAGCAGCAGGGCCACATCCTGGACCTTGGTCATCTCAATCGCAACACCTTGCGCCGCTTCGAACTGCAGCTGCACTTCTTCGGCCCCGGGAAGCTGATAGCCGCCGCCCGCACGGCTGTCCGGATACCCGGTCTCTTTGTCGACTTTAGCATTAGCCCCGAACTGCAGTGAGTATCAAAAGTTGAAGGCGAAATGTAAATCACCATATATTCTATCTTATCTACGCGTCTCGATTCTCATTAGCGCTGATAAGAAATTCTCGTTCTGGTCCGAAAAGTGCACGGCTCTGGAGTACTTCAAGAAGAAATATCGAAACATGCTGGAGCGCCTGATGGATGCCCAGGATCCCAATCTGAAGCACGCCCACTCCTTCGATCTGGACCAACTGCTGAAACATCAGCGGTCACTGTTAGGCAAAGACCGGCACTTAATGGAGGAATACTACAACAGTCTCAATCTCTCGATCTATCCCGACCACAAGCATCACTTTACCCTTGCCAAAGTATACTCAGACAGTCAGATGAACTACTCCGGGGTCGATGTCCGAGTCGTTGGCTACTTCAAGCCAGAGTCGCGTTACTACCAAAAGAATCAATTGGTCGAGGACTACATATACATAGACGTGAGTAAACGTTTCACAAGCAAGCTTCTTTTCTATATCCTATATCCTTCCCTATAGCTTCACATGGGTCCTACCCTTCCTATCCTGCTGAAAGGCTATATCGCCACTTGACTTATTTCTATTCATTGTGGGTGTTTGCGTTGAATATTATGGTTTATATATTGTGTTTATGTGCATTAATAAAGCTCTTCCTTCGATTTGGGAGGTGGGGTTCAACAGTACATGTTCAGCTGTCGAAAGAAATAGTGAAAGATGAGTAACACGAGAAAGGAGCTTGTCACGGGCAGACCCGCCGCTTTGATCCACCCGAGTATGTTATAGTCGTCTGGATAGAACTCGAACTGCTCGGTGGGAATCTCACCGCAGTTGGAGATGACGACCGGCTGCACGGGAAAGTCATCCGTGTCTGTTTTTACCTGATAGGAAACGAAAAATGTATTATTCAGAGAAAATAGAGGATCAGATTCAGGGGTTACTCACATCTTCTATGGCATAGATTGTGTCCATGCCCTCGAGAACCTTTCCGAAGACCGTGTGTTTACCGTCCAGCCACTTGGCACCAACTGTCGTTACATAAAACTGGCATCCGTTGGTATCTGGTCCCCGGTTCGCCATGCCCAGATACCCGGGACGGTTATGCTCAACTGCCAGGGCCTTGTCCTCATCCTCAAAGTAGTCGCCGTAGATGCTAATGGAGCCGGTACCGTCGCCGTGTAGGATGTCTCCGCCTTGAACCAGAAATCGATCCACCACCCGGTGGAAGCGGGCACCCACGTAGCTGGTACCGTTGATTCCGCGCAGGCAAATATGCCGGAAGTTGGCCACCGTCTTGGGGGCCAGCTTTCCAAACAGGCCGAAGGTGATCCGCCCTATGGGCTGCTTATTGTGTTTCACGTCCATGAAGATCCTTGAGGTGACCGTAAAGCTGAGTCCACTGACGGTGGCCAGTAAGCCATAGCAGTAGAGTGCCACATGGATGAACTTCATAGCGAATAGTGGAGGACTAGACTGGACTGAACGCGCTGATGAAATAAACTGAAACAGAATGAATAACAGAATTGTGGGTCGCGGGTGCCGCGAGGAAGCCGCACAAGTTTCAGGTTAAGTGCAACCCCTAGGTGGGACGGGGCGGAAATCGATTTGTTTGGCGGATGGACAGAGCAGACACCAGAAGTGGGAGAAGTTTAAATTCATCATATGACTTGGTCTTTAATAATGTAGACATAGGCTCTTAAAGCTACAATAGTAAGGGGATTCGTAAAATTGGGGCGTACAAAATTCAAAGCGATCGATCTCTCGATAAGTACAAAGTAACAATATCTTGTCCACTACCTAAACTTGTCTTCTGGGCTATACAAGTAATGATTAAATAACTTAAGGATATGACCTACATCTACTGACATATACCAGATACATACATATATACAGAGCTATAATAACTAAGGGGCGGGCAGGTACAGGCAGGAGGCCTGACCTGGCTACAGTCTTCAGTGGCTTCAGTGAACGGCTAACGGCTAATGGGGGACATGGCCAGCCTCTATTGTGGAAAATAACGCAGATTATGTGTAAATATGTGTTTCCGTGTGCGTGTGCGTCTGCGTCTGAGATCTATACAACTGAATCTTCCTGGGAAGATTCGGGCAAATTCTACATGCGCTTATTTTGCGGGTGCACGTACTTGCAAGACTTGCCCATTTTGCAGTGACCCCGCATGAACTGCTTGCAGATGCCCGTGTTGCCGCCTCTATTGGAGCCAGATCCCGCTGTGCGCCAATTGCCACCGGAGTTCTCCTGGAAGTTATTGCCGCCACTGCGCCAGTTACCGCCGCCTCCATTGTTCTTATTTCGATTATTATTGTTATTCCGTGGTCCGCCACCGTTGGGCATCGGGCCCAGTCCAGGCCCGGGACCCATTGGACCATTTGGACTGTTGTTCATCATAGGTCCGTTGGGTCCCATTGGACCATTGGGACTGTTGTGCATCATGGGTCCATTGGGTAGCATGCCTGGGCCGGGGCCAGGTCCGATTCCAGGTCCCAGTCCAGGTCCTAGTCCAGGTCCTAGTCCAGGTCCAAGTCCTGGTCCGGGTCCGTTCATCATCATCGGATTGAATCCTTGGTTGAATGGTTGAGGGGGGCCAGATGCATAGGGAGGACCTCCGGGACTGCCAAACTGATTTCCCATATAGTTTTGGGGCGGCATTCCTCCCATATTGTTAATATCCATGCCGACCGGTCCCATTTGGTTCTGCCAGATTGGAGCGTTAATTGGTCCGGGAACTGGTCCAGGAACGGGTCCTTGCATCGGCATCTGCTGGTTGGGAGGAAGATTTACTCCGTTGGGCATAAAGTTGTTGGCGAACGGCTGAAAGGGATTGTTGGTCATCATGTTGGGGGGTCCTCCATGACCCGGGCCCATCATGTTGTTCATGCCACCGTCATTGTAGGAAATGTCAGGGCCACCGGAGTTGCCTCCGACGCCTCCGATGCCACTGGGAGCATAGCCTTTGGGCTCGGGCCACGTGAGGTCGCTGTAGTCGTTGACAGCATCGTGGTTACCGGTGAGGTCATCCATTGGGATGACCGGAATGTCGTGGGCAAAGTGGGGTTCCAGCTCTGCCTCGGCGGCGCTGTCCGGAATCATGTCCGTTGAGAAGTAGAGCGCTCGTAACGTTGTCGCCTCGCGTTCGGCCTGAACCTGGCGCTGTTTGGATAGGTTGCCGTTGGGGTGATCCGGCACGTTGTCCACCTCAATGAGGGGGCGCCACTCCATTTGCGGCTGCATGGAGTCATCGAAGCCTCGCCGGGAAATGTTCAAGGCGTCGCGCTCGCTATACCGCTCCAGGTTCTTCATTTCGGTGAACGTCTGCTTGGTAACGTTAACTCGCTCGGATAGATCCACCTCGAAGAAGCGGATTTGGGTGAGCTTGTCCTCCGGCTGCCAAGTTAGCTTCTTTTTGGGGCCCTTGCGACGATGCAGCATCAGAACGCCGGGTGGGCCATCAGGTCCGCATCCTGGTCCCGGCTTTTTAGGCTCCTCGGGCACGTCTTCGGCGCCATCAGAGCCGGCCTCAACAGCGTCGACGCTCTCACCGCCCGCCTTCTCCTTCTGCACCTTCTGCTCAATGTCCTCTTTAACCCGCTTCAATGGTATATCATCGTCATCCGCATCAACGGACCCATTGGGTGAACTCGAGCGACACTCATCGTTCTCCTTGGTGCTGTCGTCCGACTTTTCGTCTCCCTTCGACTCGTCCAGGGTGTCCTGGTAGAACTTCAGCGGAGCCAATGGCGCATCCTTGTCCGTAGGCGAGTTGGCCGACTGTGTCCGCTTGCGCTTTACCACCTTTTTGGGTTCGATGGATGCTGCCAGGGCATCCGAGAAGAGATTCGTCTCCACCAACGTACAAACTGTAAGCAAAAAGTCGAAACAGATCGTAAGTAAGAAATCATAGAAGGGATTTTTTAATTAGATATATTATATTATGATTATTTATACAGATCTGTACAATTGGTGGCTTTTGCTTTTCCCCCTGTTTGCTCTTTTAATATAACCCTATGGGCGCTATGGATACCCTACTCAATAAAGTATTATATAAAATGATCACAGACGTCGGGTCTGGAATAACGCATCGGTACACTGCTTGTGGTTGTTTGAATGTGTGAGCAGGCAGGCAGGCAGGCTGGCTCCTTATCCGTCGAATCGACAGAGGAAATAGAGATAAAGCCAAGGCCGAAGCCCCTGCGCAGGTGACGCACTACAGTGATCGGGGTGTGGGTGGAACACTGGCAAGCGTCTTCTCAGTTCTCAGATATTGGTAGCACCAGGGAGATGGGAATCACACCCGACACACACACACTCGCACCAAATGCTGATGATCTTGAAGATCAGACCCCACGACAAACAGCTTGGTGGCAGTCTGCTGATCGATCTGACGAGTGTGCGCTTCTCTACCGTGGGTACCAAAACCAAAACAAGAACCGCCAGCTCAAGTTAACATTGTCTTGGGTTTTATTTTCGTTCAATGCATTTTTTATTCAATAGAAAAAGTAAATTTTTCTAATGGAAAATCGTTTTTATTTGTATGTGGGCTGGCAAGTGAATCTACATACCTTAAAAGCTTAACCTAAAGCAGTAACGAGTACGTTTAAAGAGATTTATATACTTAACACCAGGCAGACACTTGGCACCAGGCCCAGTCTTCGTCTTGTACTGATGCGCATGCGCAGTGACACCGCAGAAGCGACACCGTCGCTGTCGTCTGGACAGGGCAATCATCCGCAAATCCACACATCCAACATACACTTTCTTCTAATATTCATATCATTCCAAAACTGGATATCAGTTGCTTAGCCACAAGCCATGACTCCAAAGGAATCGAGTAGATAGCCAATTGATTGTGTAATTGAAATGCACGGCCCCCATATTTTCTGGTTTTTTGTATCTTCTGTTTGAGAAGCCTGAATTTAGTCCAATTGTCGTGAAACTGCCCCCCAGCTAGAATTAAACACCTTCAATCGGGAATAGATCAACAAATAATACAGAAAACACGGTTTTCTGATAACTGAATCGACAAAAAAAAAATGTAGCAAAAACCACCAATATACGACGACCTGTGAATAAACGCTGAGAGAAAAGGGGATTAGTAAGGAAGTTTGGAATAGGAGATGCTTACTCTTTTTGGGAGCGATCAGCTTGGCCGCTCCTGGTCGCTCCACGTGGCCGGTTACATTGCTCATGTCGATCTTGGGCTTCTTCTCCGTCGGCGAGTCTCGGGGCGGTGGCGAGGGCCTCTTTACAGTGGACGACAGCAGGGCTGATGGTGTCGGGACGATGGATGTGGGCTTCTTCAGTCCCTTTCGAGAGGGAGGAGGCGGCGCCTCTTCTGTAAGTCCGTGCGATCTGAATTTGGACTGATACGTCTTAACAGTGGCCGCCTTGTCAGTGTCGCGTCTGATTTCTATGGATATCGATGCCTTTCGGGACATGATAGGTATCGATCTGGGCTTTTGAGTCTCGCTCTCAGCCTTTTCCTTCTTTTCTACAGTACCCGTGGCCGGTGAATGAGCCGGGGATAGAGTTGGCGCTGGTGGAGGCATCAGCTTGTTGTCTTTCTCTTGCTTCGTTGCCGTCGACGAAGACTTATCCTTCTCCTTGTCGCGGTTACGATCTTTGGACGAGCTCGAGCTCGAGGAGGAGGAACTCGACGACGACGACGATGAAGAGGACTTTGACTTGTGCTTATTCGAAGAGGACGACGAGGATGAACTACTACGCTCCTTATCTTTACTGGAGCTAGAACCAGAGCTAGAGCGAGACTTGTCCTTGTCACGGTGTTTGTCGCTGGAACTCGAACTGCGATGGGACGAAGAGGACGACGAGCTCTTTGACGAGCTCTTCGATGATGAGGACGACGACGACTTATGGCTAGATGAGGACGACCTGTGACTGGACGAAGACTTTCTATCCTTCTCACGATCTTTCTCAGACCGTTTACTCTTGTCTCGGGCGCTCTTATGCTTCTTATTATCAACCTCCTCCCCGGATTTAACCTCTGCTGAACAACTATCATCTAAACTTGATTTTTTCAAATTCTGGAGACTGGCACTTGTCTCAGGACTTTTGCTGCTCTTAACACCAGCCTCAGATGGCTGCGTGGAACCATCATCGTCAACATTATTCATATCATCTGTGTCCAAATGCTCGACTGACTTCCATTTTATGGTTATGCTGTTGTGGTTGTTGCTATTTTGGGCCGAGGCAATGGTGTAGTTCATGGTCACCGGCGTTCCCGCACTATCCGTGCTGTCCGACGACGAGGCAGAGTCCACCGTACCACCAGTGGCCGGATCCGTCACTGTGGCCGCTGTAACCCCAATCTGGGGCGGAATGGCAGGCACCGCCGCTGCAGGTGCACCACTCGTGTTCTCAGTCACAATCTTCAGCCATTGTTCGACTAGCCGCTTGGCTAGAATGCGAACACCTGGAAAGTTGACCGAAACAGTAATAAGTAATCCCTTCCAGGTACGAGCAGAGCACAGGTATATCGAGACGGGGATCAATAGACTCTTACTTACCTTCGTTGCCGCCATCCTTGCACAGAGCCTTGACCAAAATGGGTGCTGAATTTATCTTCAATCTATTCACATCTACTGGGGAAAGCAGCAGTAATTCTAGGATCTCCTGCACCAGGGGCCAGTTCATAGCTCGGATGGAGTCATTCAGCCAATTGTAAACCAAAGTCCATCCGTTCGAGGCCATGAAATCCCCCAGAAGCTCCGTCTTAGTCGACTTCAAAATTTGTACATAAACGCACTTGGAAACCAACTTCTTTGAATATTTCTGCATGAGTCTGCGAAAATTGGGAAACATAATTTATTAGATTGACGCTAGAGGGCGCTTCGACTTCGACGCGCTCTCAACTTACCCTGCTATGCGCTTCACTTCCAGAGCGCTCAAAATGCCACCATTGTTGTCTAGGAGCACCCGTAGGCACTTCAATAACTGTAATGGTACTATTCGCGGCTTCAAATACAAAAAGAAATTAAATCAAAAAAAGTTAGTAACTGGGCGGATTCCATCACTCAGCCGAAAACTCACCATTTTTCTCTCTATAGTATACAAAAATACGAAAAGGGTGGCAGCACTGTACCACAGCAACAGCTCTATTGCCGTCTCTTTCACACGCGTGCAGATTCGATCATGCGTGCGAGAACCAACGTTTTTGTGGGCGTGTGCGTGACTAATGCATACAATTTGTCCAAAGATTACGTAATTCCATTTAAAAACAGCTCTTAAAGCCTTGTGTGGTATATCTAGAATAGTAAAAACACCATACTGAGTACAAACTTGTATACTTGAAGATCGTAAAATTCCACTTTCAAAACTATATACATATTCCTCCTTTAGAGGCCACCAAATGCCAGTGCGTGAAATCAATATTTCAGGAGAATACCTATTTCGACTTCCTATTTAGTATTGGGACTAAGATAAATCTTCTCTGCAATTTCCAATCTGTTTGCATATGAGCTACGACGAAAAAGAAAAACGTGTTTCGCGTTTATACAGAGTTGCGCTTATCGAATGATAGCAATCGATAATTGGCCAACACAACCCTGCACTCTAAGACTAACAACTCGGTTTTTTCTATATCTTAGGAACAAAAAATTATGAACATGTAAAAAGTTTTTAATGCACGAATGTTTCTCGAGTTGAATTTCCTGCAACTAACTTTGACGTTCGATCAAAAGGTATACGGGAAATCTACTATCTCTCACCAGACTACTTTCTCATAGACAAGTTGGCAGCACCTTGCCACGACACAAAGACGTTCAATGACGCCATATTGATTTTCACGATTTTCTTTTCACACTGCGCAATTAAAACGCAACCAAATGAAATCCAACATATATGCGTTTTTATAGCAAAATGATTACAATATTAGCCACTCCGTTATTCTGTTTTTCTGCAACAATTAGCAAATTGCCATGCGTATATCAGATATCAGTTTTATAAAAGTTTCGTATGAACAACACGTCCACGCCCCAAATAGCTATGACTTGGCGACTTTCTCCGCAGACACTTCAGTAGTTTTATTTAAGCCTACCAGAAAATAAATAAGATTTTATATCGTCCTTACAGTTTTCGCTCAGATTATTTAGTTTTTTCGACGAAATTAGCGGAAGAAAAAACTCCAGCCGTGCGCTATGTGTGTGTATACAGAACAGTGTGACCGCGGACTTATCAATGGCATACGACCCTCAGAAATATACCGAAATATACCGTGTCATTTAAAAAATATACCGTAAACATACTGACGAATTCAAATTCTATTTTACATATTCCTATTTTTGATATTCTGTGGAATATTATTAGCTTGATGGAACATTTAGCCATGCCCACATAATTTTATCCGATTAATCAATCAATTTGCCACTTGACTGGTTTATTTTAAATACTTGCTTTAACTGCATTTTGCGTAAAAAAGGTTTTAGCGAAATGGTCAAACAAAAATGTTTTTGGCGAAATAGGTCAAAACAAAAAAACGAAAGAGGATAGTTGTTCATATTGCTCAATTTAGAGATTCCGTTGAATAATTCTGTCTAACGAAAACTTTTAGTTCTGCCCACATAATTTAAGTCCGTTGATGAATAAATTTTCTTCAAGATTGGCTAGATTTTAGTCCTTGCTTTTATTGTATTTTGGCTAAAACAAAGCTTAAACCAAATAGTTAAACAAACAAAAAAAACAGTCGCAATGTTGCTGGTATTTGAAGACATGATGCGTTTATATGCCTTTTTATATCCTATTATTATCTTGTATTTATATATCCTTGTATATCCTTATACCTATTCTTGGTCTCTATGGAAAGACGATGAGCTGCAAAATATCGTTGAAATAGGTTTAAAGCAGAGGCAAAATTGCATTAATTGGAGCCTGGGATGACAAACATAACAAAAATCACAAACAATAAAAATCAAAAATAATAATTATATAATTCCGACGAATTCCTCAATTTTGATCTTCCATCGAATATAATAGACTATATAGACCATTTAGCTATGCCCACATATTTTTATAAGATTGATGAATCAATTTTTTACTTAACTGGCTTAATTTAAACACTTGCTTTTATTGGATTTCTATATAACGTTGAAAATTAAATTTAATAGATTGCTGAAATCGACAAGACATACCATTATATACCGATATACCGTAAATATACCGTCGGTTCAATTTTGACCTCAAACAATACCGAAAAGACCCTTTACATAGTTCAACTACTTCAGCTAAATGGCTGAAAACTCTTCTTGATTCATGCCATCTTTCATCTGAACTTAAAAATAAAAAAGCTAACTTTCACCTGAACTTCTCTAAAATGATTAAATTTCATTCATTATTTTTGGTGAAAAATTTAAATAGCCCCTTGGCTCATAATCGTTACCCGTCAAGGATTGGAAACCATATTTCTCAATTTGGATGTTCCCTCGAATATTACTAGCTAGATAGCACATTTAGCCATGCCCACATATAAACTATTTTCTAACTAGTTTATTTTATCTCTTTATTGTTTAAGGTTTAAACAAAAAGGTCAACAAAAATAGTGGCAACGTAAGTGAGTATGAAATGTTGTAACATAAATGAGTATAGAATGTGACGTATGTATGTATGTATTCTTGCGATCGGGAGGGTCCTGCCAATCGACTGCCATCGGAAAAAGGGACATCCATTTTTTCACGATTTTCGCAAAAAATTATGATGGTTACATCATTAAAATTGCCAAAAATCGGCCTCATTTTCATAGTCGAGATTTTGATGCTGTTCGACAGTCTGGACTCTCACGATCCTGGGAGAGTTGGTCCTTTAACAATCGTCCCATAAATAGTCGAGATATAGCCTTTTGAAGATTTATATTTTGCATTTCATCATAGTACTGGGTTCTTCTGCTCACTATATCTCTGCCATACGGCACCCGATCGGAGTGCGGCATGTCTTTTCGAGATCGGGAGGGTCCTGCCAATCGACTGTCATCGGAAAAAGGGACATCCATTTTTTCACGATTTTCGCAAAAAATCATGATGGTTACATCATTAAATTTGCCAAAAATCGGCCTCATTTTCATAGTCGTGATTTTGATGCTGTTCGACAGTCTGGACTCTCACGATCCTGGGAGAGTTGGTCCTTTAACAATCGTCCCATAAATAGTCGAGATATAGCCTTTTGAAGATTTATATTTTGCATTTCATCATAGTACTGGGTTCTTCTGCTCACTATATCTCTGCCATACGGCACCCGATCGGAGTGCGGCATGTCTTTTCGAGATCGGGAGGGTCCTGCCAATCGACTGCCATCAGAAAAAGGGACATCCATTTTTTCACGATTTTCGCAAATAATCATGATGGTTACATCATTAAATTTTCCAAAAATCAGCCTCATTTTCATAGGCGAGATTTTGATGCCGTTCGACAGTCTGGACCTTCACTATCCTGGAAGAATTGGTCCTTCACCGATCAGCCCATAAATATCCCAGATATAGAATTTCGAACATTTAGATTTTGCATTTTATTAGAATACCGGTTTTTTCTTCACGCTATATCTCTGCTATACGGCGGCCGATCGGAGTGCGGCATGTCTTTTCGTGATCGGGAGGGTTCTGCCAATCGACTGCCATCGGAAAAAGGGACATCCATTTTTTCACGATTTTCGCAAATAATCATGATGGTTACATCATTAAATTTGCCAAAAATCGGACTCATTTTCATAGTCGAGATTTTGATGCTGTTCGACAGTCTGGACTCTCACGATCCTGGGAGAGTTGGTCCTTTAACAATCGTCCCATAAATAGTCGAGATATAGCCTTTTGAAGATTTATATTTTGCATTTCATCATAGTACTGGGTTCTTCTGCTCACTATATCTCTGCCATACGGCACCCGATCGGAGTGCGGCATGTCTTTTCGAGATCGGGAGGGTCCTGCCAATCGACTGTCATCGGAAAAAGGGACATCCATTTTTTCACGATTTTCGCAAAAAATCATGATGGTTACATCATTAAATTTGCCAAAAATCGGCCTCATTTTCATAGTCGTGATTTTGATGCTGTTCGACAGTCTGGACTCTCACGATCCTGGGAGAGTTGGTCCTTCAACAATCGTCCCATAAATAGTCGAGATATAGCCTTTTGAAGATTTATATTTTGCATTTCATCATAGTACTGGGTTCTTCTGCTCACTATATCTCTGCCATACGGCAGCCGATCGGAGTGCGGCATGTCGTTTCGAGATCGGGAGGGTCCTGCCAATCGACTGCCATCGGAAAAAGGGACATCCATTTTTTCACGATTTTCGCAAATAATCATGATGGTTACATCATTAAATTTGCCAAAAATCGGCCTCATTTTCATAGTCGAGATTTTGATGCTGTTCGACAGTCTGGACTCTCACGATCCTGGGAGAGTTGGTCCTTTAACAATCGTCTCATAAATAGTCGAGATGTAGCCTTTTGAAGATTTATATTTTGCATTTCATCATAGTACTGGGTTCTTCTGCTTACTATATCTCTGCCATACGGCACCCGATCGGAGTGCGGCATGTCGTTTCGAGATCGGGAGGGTCCTGCCCATCGACTGCCATCGGAAAAAGGGACATCCATTTTTTCACGATTTTCGCAAAAAATCATGATGGTTACATCATTAAATTTGCCAAAAATCAGCCTCATTTTCATAGGCGAGATTTTGATGCCGTTCGACAGTCTGGACCCTCACGATCCTGGAAGAGTTGGTCTTTCAACAATCGTCCCATAAATAGTCGAGATATAGCCTTTTGAAGATTTATATTTTGCATTTCATCATAGTACTGGTTTTTTCTGAACGCTATATCTCTGCTATACGGCAGCCGATCGGAGTGCGGCATGTCTTTTCGAGATCGGGAGGGTCCTGCCAATCGACTGCCATCAGAAAAAGGGACATCCATTTTTTCACGATTTTCGCAAATAATCATGATGGTTACATCATTAAATTTTCCAAAAATCAGCCTCATTTTCATAGGCGAGATTTTGATGCCGTTCGACAGTCTGGACCTTCACTATCCTGGAAGAATTGGTCCTTCACCGATCAGCCCATAAATATCCCAGATATAGAATTTCGAACATTTAGATTTTGCATTTTATTAGAATACCGGTTTTTTCTTCACGCTATATCTCTGCTATACGGCGGCCGATCGGAGTGCGGCATGTCTTTTCGTGATCGGGAGGGTTCTGCCAATCGACTGCCATCGGAAAAAGGGACATCCATTTTTTCACGATTTTCGCAAATAATCATGATGGTTACATCATTAAATTTGCCAAAAATCGGACTCATTTTCATAGTCGAGATTTTGATGCTGTTCGACAGTCTGGACTCTCACGATCCTGGGAGAGTTGGTCCTTTAACAATCGTCTCATAAATAGTCGAGATATAGCCTTTTGAAGATTTATATTTTGCATTTCATCATAGTACTGGGTTCTTCTGCTCACTATATCTCTGCCATACGGCAGCCGATCGGAGTGCGGCATGTCGTTTCGAGATCGGGAGGGTCCTGCCAATCGACTGCCATCGGAAAAAGGGACATCCATTTTTTCACGATTTTCGCAAATAATCATGATGGTTACATCATTAAATTTGCCAAAAATCGGACTCATTTTCATAGTCGAGATTTTGATGCTGTTCGACAGTCTGGACCCTCACTATCCTGGAAGAGTTGGTCCTTTAACAATCGTCTCATAAATAGTCGAGATGTAGCCTTTTGAAGATTTATATTTTGCATTTCATCATAGTACTGGGTTCTTCTGCTTACTATATCTCTGCCATACGGCACCCGATCGGAGTGCGGCATGTCGTTTCGAGATCGGGAGGGTCCTGCCCATCGACTGTCATCTGAAAAAGGGACATCCATTTTTTCACGATTTTCGCAAATAATCATGATGGTTACATCATTAAATTTGCCAAAAATCGGCCTCATTTTCATAGGCGAGATTTTGATGCCGTTCGACAGTCTGGACCATCACTATCCTGGAAGAGTTGGTCCTTCACCGATCGACCCATAAATAGTCGAGATATAGCCTTTTGAAGATATATATTTTGCATTTCATCATAGTACTGGGTTCTTCTGCTCACTATATCTCTGCCATACGGCAGCCGATCGGAGTGCGGCATGTCTTTTCGAGATCGAGAGGGTCCTGCCCATCGACTGCCATCGGAAAAAGGGACATCCATTTCTTCACGATTTTCGCAAATAATCATGATGGTAACATCATTAAATTTGCCAAAAATCGGCCTCATTTTCATAGTCGAGATTTTGATGCTGTTCGACAGTCTGGACTCTCACGATCCTGGGAGAGTTGGTCCTTTAACAATCGTCTCATAAATAGTCGAGATATAGCCTTTTGAAGATTTATATTTTGCATTTCATCATAGTACTGGTTTTTTCTGAACGCTATATCTCTGCTATACGGCAGCCGATCGGAGTGCGGCATGTTTTTCGAGATCGGGAGGGTCCTGCCAATCGACTGCCATCAGAAAAAGGGACATCCATTTTTTCACGATTTTCGCAAAAAATCATGACGGTTACATCATTAAATTTGCCAAAAATCGGCCTCATTTTCATAGTCGAGATTTTGATGCTGTTCGACAGTCTGGACTCTCACGATCCTGGGAGAGTTGGTCCTTTAACAATCGTCCCATAAATAGTCGAGATATAGCCTTTTGAAGATTTATATTTTGCATTTCATCATAGTACTGGGTTCTTCTGCTCACTATATCTCTGCCATACGGCACCCGATCGGAGTGCGGCATGTCTTTTCGAGATCGGGAGGGTCCTGCCAATCGACTGTCATCGGAAAAAGGGACATCCATCATTACAATCATTAAATTTGCCAAAAATCGGCCTCATTTGCATAGGCGAGATTTTGATGCCGTTCGACAGTCTGGACCCTCACTATCCTGGAAGAGTTGGTCCTTCACCGATCGTCCCATAAATAGTCGAGATATAGCCTTTTGAAGATTTATATTTTGCTTTTCATCATAGTACTGGTTTTTTCTGAACGCTATATCTCTAATACGGCACCCGATCGGAGTGCGGCATGTCTTTTCGAGATCGGGAGGGTCCTGCCAATCGACTGTCATCTGAAAAAGGGACATCCATTTTTTCACGATTTTCGCAAAAAATCATGATGGTTACATCATTAAATTTGCCAAAAATCGGCCTCATTTTCATAGGCGAAATTTTGATGCCGTTCGACAGTCTGAACCCTCACTATCCTGGAATAGTTGGTCCTTCACCGATCGGCCCATAAATATCCCAGATATAGAATTTCGAACATTTAGATTTTGCATTTTATTAGAATACTGGTTTTTTCTTCACGCTAGTTCTCTGCTATACGGCAGCCGATCGGAGTGCGGCATGTCTTTTCGTGACTGGGAGGGTCCTGGCAATCGACTGTCATCGGAAACAGAGACATTTATTTTTTCACGATTTTCGCAAAAAATCATGATGGTTACATCATTAAATTTGCCAAAAATCGGCCTCATTTTCATAGTCGAGATTTTGATGCTGTTCGACAGTCTGGACTCTCACGATCCTGGGAGAGTTGGTCCTTTAACAATCGTCCCATAAATAGTCGAGATATAGCCTTTTGAAGATTTATATTTTGCATTTCATCATAGTACTGGGTTCTTCTGCTCACTATATCTCTGCCATACGGCACCCGATCGGAGTGCGGCATGTCTTTTCGAGATCGGGAGGGTCCTGCCAATCGACTGTCATCGGAAAAAGGGACATCCATCATTACAATCATTAAATTTGCCAAAAATCGGCCTCATTTGCATAGGCGAGATTTTGATGCCGTTCGACAGTCTGGACCCTCACTATCCTGGAAGAGTTGGTCCTTCACCGATCGTCCCATAAATAGTCGAGATATAGCCTTTTGAAGATTTATATTTTGCTTTTCATCATAGTACTGGTTTTTTCTGAACGCTATATCTCTAATACGGCACCCGATCGGAGTGCGGCATGTCTTTTCGAGATCGGGAGGGTCCTGCCAATCGACTGTCATCGGAAAAAGGGACATCCATCATTACAATCATTAAATTTGCCAAAAATCGGCCTCATTTTCATAGGCGAAATTTTGATGCCGTTCGACAGTCTGAACCCTCACTATCCTGGAATAGTTGGTCCTTCACCGATCGGCCCATAAATATCCCAGATATAGAATTTCGAACATTTAGATTTTGCATTTTATTAGAATACTGGTTTTTTCTTCACGCTAGTTCTCTGCTATACGGCAGCCGATCGGAGTGCGGCATGTCTTTTCGTGACTGGGAGGGTCCTGGCAATCGACTGTCATCGGAAACAGAGACATTTATTTTTTCACGATTTTCGCAAAAAATCATGATGGTTACATCATTAAATTTGCCAAAAATCGGCCTCATTTTCATAGTCGAGATTTTGATGCTGTTCGACAGTCTGGACTCTCACGATCCTGGGAGAGTTGGTCCTTTAACAATCGTCTCATAAATAGTCGAGATATAGCCTTTTGAAGATTTATATTTTGCATTTCATCATAGTACTGGGTTCTTCTGCTCACTATATCTCTGCCATACGGCACCCGATCGGAGTGCGGCATGTCGTTTCGAGATCGGGAGGGTCCTGCATTTCATCATAGTACTGGTTTTTTCTGAACGCTATATCTCTAATACGGCAGCCGATCGGAGTGCGGCATGTCTTTTCGAGATCGGGAGGGTCCTGCCAATCGACTGCCATCGGAAAAAGGGACATCAATTTTTTCACGATTTTCGCAAATAATCATGATGGTTACATCATTAAATTTGCCAAAAATTGGCCTCATTTTCATAGTTGACATTTTGATGCCGTTCGACAGACTGGAGAGTTGGTCCTTCACCGATCGGCCCATAAATATCCCAGATATAGAATTTCGAACATTTAGATTTTGCATTTTATTAGAATACCGGTTTTTTCTTCACGCTATATCTCTGCTATACGGCAGCCGATCGGAGTGCGGCATGTCTTTTCGAAATCGGGAGGGTCCTGCCAATCGACTGCCATCAGAAAAAGGGACATCAATTTTTTCACGATTTTCGCAAAAAATCATGATGGTTACATCATTAAATTTGCCAAAAATCGGCCTCATTTTCATAGTCGAGATTTTGATGCTGTTCGACAGTCTGGACTCTCACGATCCTGGGAGAGTTGGTCCTTTAACAATCGTCTCATAAATAGTCGAGATATAGCCTTTTGAAGATTTATATTTTGCATTTCATCATAGTACTGGTTTTTTCTGAACGCTATATCTCTGCTATACGGCAGCCGATCGGAGTGCGGCATGTTTTTCGAGATCGGGAGGGTCCTGCCAATCGACTGCCATCAGAAAAAGGGACATCCATTTTTTCACGATTTTCGCAAAAAATCATGATGGTTACATCATTAAATTTGCCAAAAATCGGCCTCATTTTCATAGTCGAGATTTTGATGCTGTTCGACAGTCTGGACCCTCACGATCCTGGAAGAGTTGGTCCTTTAACAATCGTCTCATAAATAGTCGAAATATAGCCTTTTGAAGATTTATATTTTGCATTTCATCATAGTACTGGGTTCTTCTGCTCACTATATCTCTGCCATACGGCACCCGATCAGAGTGCGGCATGTCTTTTCGAGATCGGGAGGGTCCTGCCAATCGACTGTCATCGGAAAAAGGGACATCCATTTTTTCACGATTTTCGCAAAAAATCATGATGGTTACATCATTAAATTTGCCAAAAATCGGCCTCATTTTCATAGTCGAGATTTTGATGCTGTTCGACAGTCTGGACCCTCACGATCCTGGAAGAGTTGGTCGTTTAACAATCGTCCCATAAATAGTCGAGATATAGCCTTTTGAAGATTTAGATTTTGTATTTCATTAGAGTACTGGTTCTTTCTGAACGCTATATCTCTGCTATACGGCGGCCGATCGGAGTGCGGCATGTCTTTTCGTGATCGGGAGGGTCCTGCCAATCGACTGCCATCGGAAAAAGGGACATCCATTTTTTCACGATTTTCGCAAATAATCATGATGGTTACATCATTAAATTTGCCAAAAAACGGCCTCATTTTCATAGTCGAGATTTTGATGCTGTTCGACAGTCTGGACTCTCACGATCCTGGGAGAGTTGGTCCTTTAACAATCGTCTCATAAATAGTCGAGATATAGCCTTTTGAAGATTTATATTTTGCATTTCATCATAGTACTGGGTTCTTCTGCTCACTATATCTCTGCCATACGGCACCCGATCGGAGTGCGGCATGTCGTTTCGAGATCGGGAGGGTCCTGCCAATCGACTGCCATCGGAAAAAGGGACATCCATTTTTTCACGATTTTCGCAAAAAATCATGATGGTTACATCATTAAATTTTCCAAAAATCAGCCTCATTTTCATAGGCGAGATTTTGATGCTGTTCGACAGTCTGGACCCTCACGATCCTGGAAGAGTTGGTCTTTCAACAATCTTCCCATAAATAGTCGAGATATAGCCTTTTGAAGATTTATATTTTGCATTTCATCATAGTACTGGTTTTTTCTGAACGCTATATCTCTAATACGGCACCCGATCGGAGTGCGGTATGTCTTTTCGAGATCGGGAGGGTCCTGCCAATCGACTGCCATCGGAAAAAGGGACATCCATTTTTTCACGACTTTCGCAAAAAATCATGATGGTTACATCATTAAATTTGCCAAAAATCGGCCTTATTTGCATAGGCGAGATTTTGATGCCGTTCGACAGTCTGGACCCTCACTATCCTGGAAGAGTTGGTCCTTCACCGATCGACCCATAAATATCCCAGATATAGAATTTCGAACATTTAGATTTTGCATTTTATTAGAATACTGGTTTTTTCTTCACGCTATATCTCTGCTATACGGCAGCCGATCGGAGTGCGGTATGTCTTTTCGAGATCGGGAGGGTCCTGCCAATCGACTGCCATCGGAAAAAGGGACATCCATTTTTTCACGACTTTCGCAAAAAATCATGATGGTTACATCATTAAATTTGCCAAAAATCAGCCTCATTTTCATAGTCGAGATTTTGATGCTGTTCGACAGTCTGGACTCTCACGATCCTGGGAGAGTTGGTCCTTTAACAATCGTCTCATAAATAGTCGAGATATAGCCTTTTGAAGATTTATATTTTGCATTTCATCATAGTACTGGGTTCTTCTGCTTACTATATCTCTGCCATACGGCACCCGATCGGAGTGCGGCATGTCGTTTCGAGATCGGGAGGGTCCTGCCCATCGACTGCCATCGGAAAAAGGGACATCAATTTTTTCACGATTTTCGCAAAAAATCATGATGGTTACATCATTAAATTTTCCAAAAATCAGCCTCATTTTCATAGGCGAGATTTTGATGCTGTTCGACAGTCTGGACCCTCACGATCCTGGAAGAGTTGGTCTTTCAACAATCGTCCCATAAATAGTCGAGATATAGCCTTTTGAAGATTTATATTTTGCATTTCATCATAGTACTGGTTTTTTCTGAACGCTATATCTCTGCTATACGGCAGCCGATCGGAGTGCGGCATGTCTTTTCGAGATCGGGAGGGTCCTGCCAATCGACTGCCATCAGAAAAAGGGACATCCATTTTTTCACGATTTTCGCAAATAATCATGATGGTTACATCATTAAATTTGCCAAAAGTTGGCCTCATTTTCATTGTTGACATTTTGATGCCGTTCGACAGACTGGAGAGTTGGTCCTTTACCGATCTCGTCCTATTTATCTGAGATATACCCTTCCGAATATTTGCATATCATTAAAATACTGTTACTTTATAAAACTCTTCCTTTCTTTTTAGCAGGTCGCACCCTCGGGTTGCTAGGAGTAACACTTGCGTGCCCGCGGTCACCGATGCGCTTGTTTACCAGGGGCATGATTCGGGACATGATTCTTGTCTCGCGAGGCTGTGGCCTTTTGTCCGACAATTTGGCCCGGCCACTGCCATGGCCCTCTTCCTTGCCTTCCACGCTGTTTTCTTCGTCTTTCCAGTTCGCTCACTGTCGGTACCTCCTCCACGGGTGATTCCGCCGTAACTCCTCGTCCTCTGTGACAGCCACTGGCTGGCCTGTCGTGATGATGCTGCTGTGTAGCTGGCCTGACAATGTGGCGCCCGGTCCGCTGCAGCAGTGACCAGTGATCGACGGCGGAGTTGTTGGTTTACGCCAACAGGAAATACTGTCAGCCACCCCCCTTTCATAAACCGCCGGATCAAACGCTGGGCTTCAGCTTCACGACGTGTAAGCGAATCCATATATAATTTTGGACACATTTTTAATTTTATCTTCCTTCACACAGGACTTACATATGTACCCTACGCTTTGCCAGAAACCATGTCGTATCTGATTTGCCCCAGCCAGACGGTCCCATCCAAGCATGAGCGAGGCGTTTTCGAGTCAGACCGAGTCTTATCCCAGCCAGACAGAATCGTATCTCATTAGGACAGAAGCGCACCCATTGCAAGATACACACCTAACCAGCCATCGTCATCGTTCAACCTAGCCATCGACAACAAGGACTTTGACTATGGCAACCAAGGGAGGGGCTATGCGGTCTACTAGATGCTAGATACACGCATCCATTCATTTAGATAGTAACTAAAACTGTTTTGCACTTGTTTATTTATTTATACTAAGCTAAGTTTTGATGAATAAAACTATTGAAAAATTATCCTTGCTGTATCCTTAATCCGGGAAACTATCCCGATTACAAAAAGGCGTGGCACGCCGAAATCGATTCACAAACAGTGGAGAAAACTAAATATTTTTAATTGGGGGAAATGTCCTTGATCCTTGATAAGGACTAGCAAATCTGAGACATTTTTCCAATCAAAGGAAGCCAATGCACGCCCAGATCGGTCCACAAATAGCCGAGAAAACTAAATATGTATGGCTGGGGTTTTTGGAGTCCTTATCAAAGGATCAGGGACATATATCTGATCAAGGGAAGCCATGGCACGCCTCGATCGGGCCACAAATAAAGGAGAAAACAAGATGTTTAGGTCTGGGTACAATATCCTTTATCCTTGGTCCTTGATAAGGACTCTATTAAATCAGGGACATTTTTCCGATCACAGGAAGCCTTCGCACGTCCTGATCGGGCCTCAAATAACGGAGAAAACAAATCTAGGCTGTAATTTGTTATTTTTGAAAGTGTAGTTCAAGAAATCACCGATAGGGGCGCCACCGTACAAAAAAAGACTCGCGTCAAATGGCTGGGATACCAGGCGAACAGAAATCAGCAGCAAGCAACTGTAGGAACTGCAAAAAATTTTCGCAGCATACCTTAGGGGGCTCGAAATTTAAAAAAATCATCGACCTTCTGCTGATTTCTGTTTGCCTGGTATCCCAGCCATTTGCCGCGAGCTATTTTATTTGTACGGGGGCGCCCCTATCGGTGATTTCTTGAACTACACTTTCAAAAATAACAAATTACAGCCTAGATTTGTTTTCTCCGTTATTTGAGGCCCGATCAGGACGTGCGAAGGCTTCCTGTGATCGGAAAAATGTCCCTGATTTAATAGAGTCCTTATCAAGGACCAAGGATAAAGGATATTTACTCCAGACGTATATATATTGCTTTTGCCGTTATGCCGTCACGGGCTCAGATCTTGATCCTTGATCCTTCGGTAAGGACATCAACCGCCCCAACCATACATATTTAGTTTTCCCGACTTTTTGTGGTCCGATCGGGACATGCGTCATCTTCTTGTGTTTGGAACAGCACCCTTGATCTAATGCAGTCCTTATCAAGGACCAAAGATCAAGGATATTGTACCCAGACCTAAACATCTTGTTTTCTCCTTTATTTGTGGCCCGATCGAGGCGTGCCATGGCTTCCCTTGATCAGATATATGTCCCTGATCCTTTGATAAGGACTCCAAAAACCCCAGCCATACATATTTAGTTTTCTCGGCTATTTGTGGACCGATCTGGGCGTGCATTGGCTTCCTTTGATTGGAAAAATGTCTCAGATTTGCTAGTCCTTATCAAGGATCAAGGACATTTTCCCCAATTAAAAATACTTAGTTTTCTCCACTGTTTGTGAACCGATTTCGGCGTGCCACGCCTTTTTGTAATCGGGATAGTTTCGCCGATTAAGGATACAGCAAGAATGATTTTTCAATAGTTTTATTCATCAAAACTTAGCTTATTATAAATAAATAAACAAGTGGAAAACATTTTTAGTTACCATCTAAATGAATGGATGCGTGTATCTAGCATCCAGTAGACCGCGTAGCCCCTCCCTTGGTTGCCATAGTCAAAATCCTTGTCGATCACCATGTTGAAGGATGACGATGGTTTGTTAGGTGGAAATCTTGAAATGGTTGCGTTGACTGGGATAAGACTCGGTCTGATTCTGATAGGACTGTCTGGCTGGGGCAAATCAGATACGACATGGTTTGTGCGCCAAAACTGGCACATCGATGTACTGCTAAAACTAATAATTCTATAAACTAGATACATATGTACATACATACATATGTATTTCGATGGATGATATGATGCGATGCGAGTGCAGAAAGTCCACGCCGGTTAGGAGCTCACGCGACAGACTTTACAAGATGGCAGTGTATTAATCTCTACTGAATATATTAAGCGTACTCACCTGGATTATGGTGTTGGCAGGCGTTCGATAATATATATTGTAAGGATTGTGCTACAGCATATAAAATCATTTTATTGTCTTTAATCTAACATATGTTAGACAAAAGTTTTTGTCTAGCTTTCTATAAATAAGGTAAAGTTCTATTGTCAGTGAAAGGATATTATTCATTTTTATTGAAATATATAGGTATGGCTTACGAAGACTTTCTGCTAATTATCTACGCATTATTTTTTTGATTTTTCTGAAAATGTTCCGATTTATTTCGTTTTTCTTTCAAGATATACCTACATTTCTTGATGTTGAAAAGTTGACGCACTGGTAGTGGTGCCAGTTGTTGAATGGACACAAATGAACAATAGGTTTTTCTTAGCCCACTGAAACAACCTTTAAAGACCATCTCGATTTGTCTCTCATGCTCCTGGCAGCATAGTTACCCAATTCTAATGTTATATGGCTATAAGAGCATTTCTACACGACTTATACATTGCTGCATTGGACAAGAGGGTGGTCCTATGAACTTCAAGAAGGTGCATGGTGTGTGACCCAGAGAGGGGATCTGATACCAGTGTCAACTCATAGGAGCGCGAGTTAGGCGCCACTGTTAGCTTTACAGCTAAGCAGTCAGTGTTTTACAGTTATATACGTTAAATTTGATTTAACCCGGCTTTTATCTACGCCCCACAATGGAAACTTTTAATATTCTTGGTTTTTATTTTATTTTTTTATTATATTTTAGCAACAAGTTTATTGAATTTAGTTTCGTTCATATACTTTTTATGCTTAATTTCATTCAATTTTCCATATCCGACTTCATACTTTTGTGAGTTTCTGTTACAATGTTTTATTCTTTTCCGTGACTGTTGTTCTTTTAGCTTACTCGTAGTTTTTTATATGTTACACAAAAATGTATGGCATAATCGTAAATTTTTAATCCGAATTTGTGTTTAAACTATATTCAAGCTGTTACTTAAATGTGTCGCTTGGGTTTTTTTTTGGATATTCATACATTTATATATAGAAATAATATTCCTGGTTTGAAAATGTAGTATAGCATAGTTTCATTCCTTTTTTCTTCTTTACCTCTCCATCTTCGTCTCCCTTCTTTGCTTTTCTTGATTTTTACATACATACATACATACATAGCCATAGTCAAATTCATATACGCGTGTTTTTTCTGTAGTTCAATAAACTTAATTAATCGTTTTATTTTGTAGATTTCCCTTTCAATAGGTGTATACCTCGACCATATACATTAATGTAAAATCTCAGACTTTAATTTTTAACTAAAGTGCACTACATACAGAAATCGATCAGTGAAATGCGGAACTAAATCGAAGGTCTTCAGTTTGTTTTCAGTTTCAGCCGTGAATATAGCCGTTACAGGTATTGTAAAATAAGAGCAGACTTTACTAATAATTCCAAATAACTTAGATAAATTTATTTTGTATTTTCCTTAGAAGATCTTTTGAAGTTTAATATTTCGGCTAATTAAATATTTATTTACTTATTCTCTGTCGCACTGTCGACAGACCGGACAGACCGTACGCAAATACTCGAACTCAAAAGCGGTTTCAGAAAATCCATTCCATTCCATTCATATTTCGTATTTGCCATTTTCTTTTCGATCAATAATTATGCAACATTTACTTATCAACGCTTCGACAAGACAATCAAATGTAATCACAGTTTTATGTTTTCCTTCTTTATATAAACTCATTTTCATTTAGCTATTTATTTCACTATTTTGAGTGTGTCTTTGTGTGTGTGTACTATATGTATGCGTGTGTGTGTGTCTGGTGTTTCTGTGTTGGTTGTAATGGATGTTCTTTGTAGTTCTTGTAGTTGTTTTTTGGTTGTTGTGTGGGTGGTAAAAAGAAAATATTAAAAGAGTAGTAATTACTAATTACTTAAGTACATGCCTAGTCTTCATGTGCTTCAAAAACTCACCTCACCTATTCTCACCTTTCCCATCTCATGCCTAACCATTCCGATCCATGCCTTCACTTCCCTTCTTTATGAACATCTCATCTCAACTCTCGACTCTTAACTGATCTCTTGCCTGTATTATCTTTCAACCTTATTTTTTTTAGAGTATTAATACTATTACGTATTTAGAAAACTTTAAGAATATTGCACAACTTGTGAAAATGTTTACTTGACTGCCGTTTCTCATTTCGTTTTTAATTTTTTAAAAATATTTCCATTAACATTTAATTCCTGAGTTGTTCATAATCGTTAGCATGATTATTACATTCTTTTTGTTGGTTTTTCATTACCAATATAATTGTAATACATATCGAAAAGAGTTGGTTTTTTTTTAAATGCATGTATACTTCTTCGTGAGTCTTGATAATGCCCTGAGTTTGCTTCGTTTAAAACTATTCTCTTTTTTTCCTTTTTCAAGTTTTTTTTTTACCTTTTACATATACATATTCACGTAGTTAAAGTACATTTAAATACACATTCACATTCAAACGTTATTCTCAAAGTGTTCGACTGTTGTCACTTCTCAAACCATTCTTTCTTTCTTTCTTATTTGATTTCAAATGATGAAAACTTCGTTTGGTTGATTTGAAAACTTTGCAGTTCAGAACAAAGTTGAATCGAATTCCCTTTTAACATTGACAAATATATCTCTTTTGTGTCATGTGTAACTCAAGTCTTGTTGCATTCAAATTTCAAATAAGGAACCAAAAAAGTGACGGCTAATCAAAAAGATGATGAAAGAAACTCTTCGATCGGATGTAAACTTAAATTCAATCAACACTCAATCCTGAAAGTCACACCAACTGTCTTCACTTTTTCCTCAAAAGTTATTCCTATCTTTATTTTTACGTTATTCTTTATTCCGAAAAATTTGTACGATTTCATCTTTCTCATCGTTTTTATACATATGTATGTATATCTTTAAATTTTAATTTATCTGCTAAATTTTGTTATTCGTTTTACCTGAAATTTTGTACTGTCATTGTTCCAAAAGTTTTTTGTAGGCTTCTTTTTGTTTGTTTTTTGCATTAAGTGTGACCTACACATACATAATTACTAAAAAGATATACATAAATCCAACTGAAAAAATGAAAATATATAACTAAAACAAATATAACGTGTACACACATATATTAAATTTAATTTGTACTCGCTGCGATTTCTCATGTTAGACAAATTTACAACAACTTGATTTACACATTAAGAGGGGTGTAGAGACGTGTATTGTACTGTACCCTATAGGAGGTGGATAGGATATATAGTCGGATATCGTATGCACAAATACAACTAATTAAAGGAAGAATTCTCTTCCTCCAATTTCGCATTGAACTGAACTGTAAAGTCGCTTAGGCCTAAACACATTGATTTCCATTTCATTAATTTCGATAATTATAAAATTTTAGTATACATATTTTCGTTACAATTAAAATCGAAGGAGGGAGCGGGGAGTAGGAATTCCATATGTTGTCAGAGTGTACTGTAAAGGGAGAAATTTTGTGGAATGAAAATTGCCAATTACGAGAGGTTTTTGTGTTGTTTTTTTTGTTTTTTGTTTTTGGGGTTTAACATTTATTTAGTTGCATTTTTTTTTAGCATTTACGTGTGTTTAGATTATAAATTTAGATTTAAACGTAAGGGTTACAAATTAGAAAAATGTGTGTTTGAACAAGCCAATTTGTTGCGATCGAACAGAACAAACATGAAAAATGATTAAAAATTATAAAAAAATATATATTACATTAATTTGCCTCCTCCTAAACATAAACTGGGTTCGGTTCTGTGCTTCCTTATATTCTTGTGCTGTTCTTCGCATTTTTTATAGTTATTTGAAATAACTTAGATAAAGTAATGTAATCATAATAGGTAATAGGTGGTGGGTGGGGTGGACTGTAATGGGGTTTTGAGACAAACGGTACGGTCACAAAATAAAAATAAAATTGAAATTGAATCATAATCGTAAGTACAATTGGCTTGTTGCGGGGAGGACTTCCGTGGGTTGCGTTGCTGTTGCACTAAAAATTTAATAGAAAAACAATTACTAACAAAAATATATAACAAAAATTACATCGATCTCTTACAAAATGTTTCGTGCACTAAATTTCATTCGAAATTTAACTTAATTTTCTTTTGTACCTGTGCACACACTATTATGTACTATATATTTGTATGTATATCGCTATCATTTTATTCTCGTTACGGTTTTTGTGTTTGCTTAAAAATAGTTTTTACAACGCAAGAGGGGTAGGGGGTAACTAAACTGATTCCAGAATTACGAATATACAATACACAATACACTCTTTAATATAGTTTTTATGTACAATAATGTTTTGCGACTCTCTTCTGGGAGTCACGCTTCGTGTGCTTTTCTGTACTGTACGCTCTAAATGCAAAATGGCGACATTTGTTTTCGTTTTTTATTTTACGTTTAGATTAAGTTAATTATGCTTTCGGGGAATATTTCTTTCCTGTTTTTTTTTTGCAAACATATTTTACAAAGAAATTATTTTACGCCTTCTTGTCGAAAAGTTGGGCCTAAATTCTGATTATAGATACAAATATTTTTCCTTTTTTTAATTTTTCTCTTTGTTTTCTTTTCAAATAAATATTTACGTTTGTATAATATTTGATGCATATATATAGATTTCTTTTGCATGTGTCTAATAATTGTTACATATTTTCGTTTTTGTTGTTTTTTTTTTTTTTTTTTTTAGCCAAAGTTTAAGCCTAAAATTGTTGGTTTTTGCAATTAGTTTGCTTGTTTACGCAAGTTTCTTTTAGAAAATTTTCCACTTTCGTTAGGTAGAAATGTTTTAACTTCTCATTTTGTTTTTATAACCGTTTGGGGTTTCAATTTTGTTTAGTTTTAGAGTTTTTCTTGGCCTCTGGGCACTCGGCTCAAGGAAAAGTATACTTTCATTTAACTGTATTCGTTTTTCTTGCTATCCTTTTTTTGTGGATTTTCTTTATTTCGTTATTTTCTTTTTTTTTGTTTTGTTTTTTTTTTGTAAATTTGGTAGCCTTAAATAATTTCTTTGTATTTTTGTTTATAGTAGGATCATATAGAATTATGTGTGTGTTTTTTTTATTTAGTTCATGCCTCATTTAGTTGCTTTGCCAAAAATGTATGTATACAAATGATCTTAATCCTGGTCGTACTCGTATTTCGCCTACATCTGCTCTGCTCTCCAGACATACTCGTACATGGTAAAATTGTAGGATACTCATATATATCCGTATAATTAGAGATTAGGCGAAAGTATATTTTTTTTATGTTTTACATTTAATTTTTAATTTGTGTAAGCTTCAGCGCATATTTACATTTATGGATTCCAAAGGAAAATCTGTGGTGGATTTTTCAACCGAATTTTGTTTAATTAGCCAAAAGTTTTCCATTGTGTACATATGTATGTATGTATGTGCGTGGCGTGTGTGTAGGCGTCACCATTTTACAAAAAGAACCAAATGAAATGAAAAGTGTATAAAATAATATATGTAGGTATTCATTACTTCGTTACTGCGCAGTCTATGGCTTTTGAGGTAGTTCAGTTTACTATTGCAGTTCGATCTGGTTTTGGTTTCCCATTATAGCTATTGTGTGTGTGTGTTGGTGTTGTGTGTGTCTTTTGCATTTAAAATTAGTTATTGTTAATCGGTAATTGGTTATTGGTTATTGGTAATCGCATGTACCGTGTGAACTAATCAATAAACGAACTAAAAACTAAAGCTTTCCTTTATAGCATCTTCAATTACAACAAAATAGTTTGTGTATTTCCACCCCACATTCCATGGAAACCGAAATCATAATCGTAATCGTAATCATAATAATAATAATCGTAAAATTAGTCGAAACAAAGCTTAAAAAAACACAAAGAGGTAGGTTGCTTCCTGAGGTATATGAGTTCCTGAGTTTGATTACAGTCTAATTTCAAAAACGAAAACGAAGAACCTAGCATAAAAACTAAATTAAAAAATGAGCTAAAAGTATTACATATATTATGGTTAATCATAAACCCCTGAATATTAAATATTGTTTGATTGATTCACGGACTGATCTGATTGGTTAATTGATTGATTAATGGGTTGGACCTCGTTTCAGTCCTTGGATGGAGTCCCATCAACGTAATTAAAAATAAAATGTAATTCAGACTCCAGCGAACGTTGATGGGGAACCCCGTCTTCAGGACTGCTATTAGGGGTACTCTATCTTCATGTGTGTGTATGGTCGTGTGTGTGAGCGTGTGCGGCAAAGAGGTAGTTTTGGTTAAAAATATTGCCATGTTTTAATTGTATAATATTGCTATTGTTTTTGTCTCTATTTCTCAACACGAAGGCAAATTGAAATTCGAATGGGCTTTTCATCTTTATAGGGGAAGAATTAAGCATAGAACGATAAAAACGAATTGAATGAAAATAAAAACCTTTTCTTCATTTGCAACTTCAAAACGATATCACAGAACAAACTGGGTGTCGGTTAAGTAAGAACTATTTTAACTTTACTTAAAAAATCGGAGCCCAAAGAGCGAGCTTCCTTCATGCGTGGATTTTGTATAGTATGCGTGTTTTGTATGTGTTTGTGTGTGTGGTTCAACAGTTAATATATTTAAAATATTCAACATTTTGGCTATTATTTTGTTAGCTTTTCTATGGAGTTGTCTGGCTGGTTATCAGAGTGGACATCCTGTAGTTATCAGGGGACTTCCTGCTATTGCCTGCTATGGAAATTCAGTTAGCTTGTCTCAAAATCAAATTAAACCCTTCTCTATATCTTTCTCTCTCTTCTTCTCTGTTTCTCTGTTGGCGAGCCTAAGTGTTCCTACATATGCGCTTAGTGCTGTATGTATTACAATGTATATATACTATATATCTATGTATATCTAGGCTTTCCATTATACAACTGAGGCCACACATATATGCTGCAGACACACACATATGTATGTATATAGATGTATATGTATGCATATTGATAAATGTATTTACAGGTTTTGTCCGCTCTGTGGAGGACTGTTTCCCACTTGGGGTTTTCTTTCAATCTTTGCTTACAACAAATATTTATGTTTTTTTGTTAGTTATTTTACAGCTTGTTCTTTGTGGGTTTTCTAGCGGGGGAAGGTGGGCTTGGATTTAGTTTTCCTCCCTCCCCTTTGATGTAGCCTTCCGAAATTATAAGAGCCGAAATAATTAATTTTGAATTTTTGTTTGGTGGTTTTTTCTTTTTTCATTTTTGGTGCATTTTTTTGTATGAAAAATGTTTTCCAAAGGTGTGCCAAAAGTTGTTATGATTTTGAATTTTGTCATGCTGTAGATTTTGCTGTTTTTGTTGTTGTTGTTTGTTGCGCTGAAAGTTTTTGAGAACGTTTTTGAGTGGTTGCTACTGAATCTTTTACATCGTTTCGTTTTCGTTTATCAACATGTTTCACACTTGGCTAGAATTAAACAATTTTTAAAAAATAATTACATTTACTTTACGTTTCTTTCCTATTTGTTTTTCTTCATCCTCCATCATTCCCTCATCGTTATATATATTCTTTGTTTTATAAAATTTCACTAGTAGTCATTTAATTATATATTCTTATATAGGCACCCAATTTACCAATGATTTTTTTTTTTCTCTTCTCATTACTTTCTTAAGAAACTTTTAAATTGAATTTCGGTTTTCTTTTTGTTTTACGCCAAAAGAAGCTAAATGGTTTTGAAATTTCGAGGCCTAAAATTGATTTGAAAAACTCAAGAAAACAAAAAGAAACAAAAAAAATTAATGTATTAGTATTCTTCTTTTAAAGCAAATCTTTCACTGGTTTTAAGCAGAGGTGCCAGGAGGCTTGGCCCTCATATGGGAGGCTTTCCATCACATATCCCGACTGTATACCTCGTTTGCCTTTTCGTATTATAAATTTAATAAAATTATTTACAAAAAACCTTGGACAAACGGCAGTTTGGAAGTGAGGTAAGCCCGTTAGGGGTTCCAAGCAGCCTGTGGCACCCCGTATTTCTTCCCTAGGCATTTATCATCTTCTCGTCTCATTTCGTTTCTCTTTGCTATGTTGTATTTTGTTTCTTTTTTGTTTATACTATTTAATTATTGCAGGTACTTGTGGTTGCGGTTTTGTTGTTGCTATTGTTGCTTTGTAGTTTGCTTATTTTTGTTTGTTTGTTTGTTGCAGCTATTTTTTAATAGTTCTAAATTCAGTTTTCTTTAGCTTTACGTTTCGTTTGTGTTGTGTGTTTTTTACTTTAGGAAATCAAAAATAAATACGCGACAGTCATTGAGTCGTATCGATCCGATCGATCGATCTACTCTTTCAACACACGAAAAAAACAAACATCTGACATTTGTTTTAATCTTTTTTGTCTACATTTGAGGCTGTACCAATCAAAAACGTTCAAACTTTTTGCATTCACTATTATTTGTTTGTTTTATAGTTTTAGTTTTAATTATCTTGCAGTTTTGCAGTTTGCGAGCTTTGCAATTTGCGAAATTCTCTTTGATTAGCACCCTGAAAACAATTTTTCAGCCGGATTGCAGTGTTTATAGTTTATTCTGTTCTGTTCGGTTTTTTTTTTTGTAGTGTTCTGTTCAATTATTGTTCTGTATCTGGTTTTGTAGTTGTTTCTGTTTCTGGTTTCTGGTTCTGGTTAATGCTTCTGTTTCTGTTAAATATCACTAATTTTTTTATGTGTAGTTTGTTTCATTCGTTCCATTTAGTTATAAATCATTTTTGGTCTGTTATATCCTTTTTGTGGCTTGTTCCAAAAAATATTTGTAATGCAAAATTCTGCAAAAAGTTGGACATCAAATACTGCCTTCTGTTCGTGTGTGTGCGTGATGTAGTGTGCTTGTGTGTGATGCATGTGTGTAATGTTGTCGTTGTCATACAAATCTTATGAAACATTAGTTAATTCTTTGTTTTGTTTTTTTTTAGTACAAATTTTCCCTGGGCCTCTGGTGCCAGGGCCTCCAGGTTGCTTGGTTGGTGGTCTCCGAGGGCAACAGCAGTTGCAACAGTAGTCATCTGTTTCTTTTTCATCTTCTTAGCGCGCGCGTAAATCATTTGTAAATCACTCTCCTCTCCTTCTCCTTTATCCTTCATCCGTTTATCGGTATCAATTCTTAACCTAAATCTATGCAGCTTCTTTGGGGGGCTTCTCTCCTTCTTACTGCTCTACATTGACCTTGGGCGTGGAGGTCAATGTTGGCGTATCGTTGGGCGGTATAGTGTGGGGGGGGTTGGTGGGCGTGTGTGGCATTCGATTGTAGATCTCCGGCTCAGGCTCCGGCTCTGGCTCGGACATGTGCAGATGATGATCGTGTTCGTCCTCATCCTCAGTGTCCGACAGGGGCTCTATTTTCGGCTCCACTACGACGAGCTCGGAGCCGGGCTGTGGCTCTGGCACGGACTCCATGTCCACCTCCATGTTCGTCTGAGTCCGCATCCGCTCGAGGCTACCATCGCTGGCCTCGGCTTCGGCATCGCTGCCGCTGCCACCGTCGCTGGTGCCCGTTGTGGTGTGGCTGGTGTTGGTGGTTGTGGTTGTGAGGGTGGTATTAACCGTTGTGTTCATCGTGGTGTCCATGGCCTCTGCTTCGGCCTCGGCCTCGGCCCGCTGGGCCTGTTCGACGGCCATCGCCGCTTTGATCTGCTGAGCCAGCTCGTGGTGCATCTTCTGTTGCTGCTGCTCGTAGCTGAACGGTTCAGTGCCCGCTGAACCGCTCGTGTGTATTGTGTGTGCCCCCGACGCCTGCGATGACGCCTCCATCTCTGAAGCCGCCGCCTCCTCGCCCCCTCCTACCGCCTCCGGTACTGCGGCCATCGCATCCCGCCGCTGCATGCACTTCTCGAGTGCCATCTTGAGTGATTTACGTTTACGCTGCTTCGCCGCCTCCTTATGGGCGCTCATGACTACTGCTGCCGCTGCTGTTGCGGCCGCTTCCTATGGTGAATGATTGGCGGCCGCCGCTGCAGCCGCCGCGGCTGCCACATGGGCAGGGGCAATGGTTGCCCCAGCCGCCAGTCCGATCTCCTGCTTGTGCTCACGGGCGATGTGCCGCCGCACCGTGTTGTTTCTGGTGAAGGTCCGTTCGCAGAACGGACAGGGTACACGAATGCCCTGATGACGCTGACGGATGTGGGCGCGCAGGTTCGTCTCGTACCCGTAAAGGCGGTCGCAGTACAGACACTTCAGCTTCTTGCCGTCCGCTGTGTTCACACTGTTCTTGTTATTCATCTTGGTGGCATTCCAGACGTTCAACATGTCGGCCGGCGCTATCGATGCGGCCAGATTGCCAGACAGCGTTCCATCCGCATTCTTCAGGTTCTCCAGCAGTGCGTTCGGGGTTGTCGATGAAGTGTTAGAGTTCGGCGGCGGTGGTGGGGAGTAATTTGAGTTCTCCAGCTTCACTCGTAGATCTTCGGCTCCATTCTGATATTGAGATAGAGTATAAAGGATTAGTTGGTTTAACTCTTTTTGTTGGTTTGCTGGTAGCACTCACATCTGTTGACTCATCCATGAGCTCGCGGTCATCATCGTTTGCCTCATTGGCACTACCATTGTTACGCTCTGATTTGACAATGCGATCCAGCCCACTGTTGGCATTGCCGTTGCCAGCTGTGGTGCTGGGACTGTGGTTCTCATAGCGACTAAGGGCAGGACAAGACAACGAAGAGATAAAATGGTTGAATAAGTGTTGGATCAGCTTCAATAGGTATCAAATCATTCGTTAACCCACCTGGACTGTGGCGAGGCTCTTTCCGAGTGCATGGTATCCGCTTCGGTGGGTGCCGTCGATGAGGCACTGGACGATGGACGATGATAGGGTGGCTTGTTGATGGGACTTGGGCACTCGGAGGACGAGTTCTTGGAGCCGTCGCGCAGCACAGAGCCACGCAGCTCCTGCTCGGCATACGGACTGCGGAGGGCACGCTTGCGCAGCGGCTCATAGGAGATGGGTCTGTACATGGGCGGCACATGGGTGTACCCCATGGTGGAGGATGAGCTACTGCCCGGATGCATCATCGAGTCGCACTCCTGCTTCAAGCTGCCAGTCGATCCGCCCAGATGTAGAGCGGCGCCAGCACCGCTGCCCAGGCTAATGGGTCCATTGTTGCCACCCACTCCATTGCCACCGGCTCCGCCAGCTCCGGATCCAGCACTCAACGGTCCATGGCCCGCTGCTGTGCCCCCGATAATGTTGCCACCGGCACTGCCACAGCGATCCAGTGCATTCGCACTGGCCGCCAAGGCACTCAATCCGCTGGCCGCCACACTGGCGGCGGCTGCCATTCCACCGGCGGCCATGCCACTAAGGGCACCTGCCAGACTCAGACCGTTACCATTGCCGAGGCTCCCGGGAATGGAGTTTACCCCGGAACCACTTCCCAGCCCGATGCCTGCTCCTCCGCCCGGCATAATGCTGCTACCACTGAGGCTGTTGCGCATACTACGTCGCCCTGTGGGCGAATCTAGCGGCGAGCTGTCGCCCATGTGTTGCTGTTGAGCCTGCTGTGCGGCCAGACGACCGGTCTCTGTGGACAGTCCCTTGACCTGATCGAAGAGATAGAGACCTTAGAGAGATGTGCCCCATTCAAAAAACACTCCACTACACTCACCTGCAGGCTCTCGGCAGACTTGAGGAAACTGTTGAGTGCCTCTTGGGACACATGCACCTCGCCCTTGTACATGAACTCCAGGAGAGCGGCCATATTATCGGGCGTTGTGGCCTCCAGTATGATGACGCACTGACCATTGGTGGGCGTGTTCTCAAACAAATCGGCGAACTTCTTTGAGCAGGCCGCCAATATAAGTTTGTGTGCTTTGAATACTGCGCCTGTAATGACAAAGAGGGGTAAATTTAGTATCCCTTAGGCAGTTTAGAGGGCTTAAAGGGCTTCCAATAAAATCTCTGTTGCCTACTTAACATATCCCTCCATATATTAACGCTAATAATCTTTGCTTCCTTAACAATTTCCCTTTCCATTAAAGCAAGTCTACCGGCATCTCATCCCAGTCATAAGCAGTAGCCAACAGGTGGCGCCGAAAACGGCGAAACCAAGACCTTGAACTCGTAAAAAATCATGTCAAATATATATACTACGAGTAGTATAATCTCCCCATCCTTCCTTCCTCCCACACCCACCCATTTACATTCACATGCATAGAGAGAGAGCGCCACACACACATAAACACGTAGCACAATAAAAAGCGAAAAGCAAGGAAATGATTTCCTTGCTCTTGACTACACACACAAAAACAGACACACAATGAGCTTTTCTCTCCCCCTTTTTCTAGTCTCACAGTCCCTTTCGCTGCCCTTATATACATACATACAAATACATATGTACACTATATATACTCTCTCTCTATCTGTGGGTCTGAGTTATTATTCAACATCAATGTGTCGCCTTGGTCTTGGTCTTGCTCTTGGTCTTGGCAATCTTTTGTGTGTGTCCTGGCGTCTGAGTTTACCTGGCAACTGATGGGCGGAAAAGCACCATCCCACGCTGGAAAACACAGTCACTCCAAAATAAGTATATTTTGATGTGCTCTCTCCCCCACCACCCCGCTTTTCCTTCGAGTTGCTTTTTGTGGTATATGCGATGTTTTTCGGCTTTTTTCGGCTAACATTTTTCACGCTTTTCTTTTGGGTCCCAGGACAGCTGGATGGGGGGTGTGCGCGTGGGTTTGGGTGTAGCAGGCGATTTTGAAAGTTATGTGTCGCTCCTTTATGGGGCACTTGTTGTGTTGCCAGCGAGCATTACTTAAGCCAAATTGAAGTGACACTCGAACACCGGTGGCTGCTGCTGGTGCTGCTGCTGCTGCCATAGAGATACTCCACACTGAAGAAAAGTGACATTTTATTTACCGCCAACATTGTTCATAAATACATTTCAAGTTTGACACTTTTCGTAATTTGAGGCAGTAGCAGGAGCAGCTGCTGCATTAAACATTTCCTCGGGGGCTTATCGCAGTGCAGTACCTTTTCCCCCGTCCATTTATATATTGATTTCAGCAGAAATTGTGCCAGCTCGTGCTGGTGCGCCTCCAATGCCAATTGCCAGATGATAAGACAATTCTAGGCGGATTGATAGTGATAACAAAACGGGAATTCGTGAGCCACAAGACACAAAAAACAAAACACCATCAAGGTCATCCATACAAAGCCGCATTGCTTAAGAGCTTTGAAACCATTCTCGGAAGTAGAGATGGAACACGGGTGCGCGGGCTTGGCTCAGAATACGTGGGACAGAATACTGCGAAACCAGCACTGAAGGCACCATCATTGCACCAAAAATAGGCTTTGAAATGGATTTTGTTTCAGGCACGGATTCCCACCACTAACTCTACTAGGAAGTGAATTAGAAAAAAGCACCACCAGTAATCCAAGTCGTCGTCGTCGTCGCTTTTGTCGTCGTCGTCACTCATTAGCACGCAAAAAATGCTACCTATCCGCGCCGATTATATAATATTCGTGGATTAATACTACGCAAATTGCATTTCACATATGCCGCACACTTGTTTACCCTCCGCACAATATATATACAACTTTTATTTTGGTTGTTTTCTACGTTCTGTTCTCATGATTATGTTCTGCCTTCTTTTTTTTGTTTTTTGCTTTTTGTATTGCTTGATTTTCTAACACTTGATACAACAGAAATTGGGTCACAATCACCACAAAAGAAAACGCCAAAACCCACAATACACTGACGAATACGAGTATATCTCTCTCTCCGTCTATATGTGTGTGTTCCGATATGACTGTATGGTCTGGCCTTGATAAAGAAATGTCATATAATGTGTAGAAAATAATTTCGTGGGCTGTTTACGTTTTGGCTCGCACCCCCGATCGATCCGATCCCCCGTCCGATTAATGCCCGAATAATCATAGTAGTATTCCTCAACAACTTGTTTTGATTTGGGGCTGGGTTTTTGGCACCCGCTAACACTCTAATGCAGTTTGGCAATAACATTCCGCACAGAGTACTCGAAATATTGGCAGGTTTTCGGGTTTGGGTTTTGTAATCTAATCGAATAATTCATGGGATATGAAAAGCACGTGGTCTGCTGCCAAAGAAGTTGTTGCACTTAAAAATTCTTAAAATGATACAAATCTATCGATAGAAAAAACTGTAATATTTGTTCCCAAAAATCCATACCAAGAACACACCTTAATAAAGTACAAACAAATCTTCAAATATATTTTGGTTCATCTGAAAATCATCCCCTCAAAGGGGAAATCTCCCACCAGACAGCACCAGCCACCCCACAACCCAGTCACACCCCCTAGAACCATGGCCCAAGGCCAAGCAAATGTTCATTTGGGTAAAAATGCTCATTTCTCAAGTACCAAACAAGGCCCCCCAAAAAACCAAAAGCCATGCATCCTTCTGTTATCGAAAATGTGTAAAACAAAAATACAGCCACATGAATATTAAAACACAATAAAAAACATACGTTGTTTGCTTTTGTTTTCGCAGACGGCCAAATATTTAATGCTTCATTTCGAATCTGACAAAAGGGAACAGAGAACCATGAGCCAGAGACAAATCAAACATAACAAATGCAGATTTTGGATGGACTCCCAATGTACTGCCGCCATCCAATGTGGACCCAAGCCACCAAAGAATTATTAAAAACCACAATTAAAAGCAGGGAAACCAAAGGGTTTACGAGATATGTGGGGTTGGCGTTGGGGTTGGGTCGAAAAATTTTAATCAAAAGTAGTACCACTTCGATTGATATGAGTGACAACGGGGACTCGCACACGGAAAGAGAGAGAAAGAGAGACGTAAAGGGGTTCCAGGATTTGTCTAGGCTTTTTTTGTGTTGTGTTGGAAAGCTATGTCTGCGTATGTCTCTGCAGAATCCCAAATCCCGAACCCCTTCCGTGGCACCCATAATCCCAGTCGGCGACTGTTGTTCCCACTCATTCAATCAATGCAAAAATCTATACCTCCACATGAGTAATATCTGGAAGTGCTTTAAAGGGCGAAAGCTCACACTCTTGCTCTTCAAAGTTTTGTGTAAAATTTAAAATCATTTGAAGGCCAAGGCTTACATAAGCATAAAACAAAAAACCATAAAATGGAGTAAATGTGTACACACAGAATCCTATATAATAATCATAAAAGTAAGCCAAGACGACACACAACACACATAAACACCCAGCAAAAACGGGCCAAGAAGGGAAATATTTAAACCCAAATCAAAAGAGAGCAAAACGGAAAGAAAAGGAAGGTTAACAAGGGTCCCAAAAGGCACACCACACAAAACACAAAAGAACCCGAAAAATAACTGACCTCAGTCAAAGCCAAATAAATATACTTATAGTAGGTATGTACATATGTACAAATATATACTCGTACTTATACATAAACGTCCCATCCCTTGCCGTCTCGTGCGGTCCCGGCCCGCATTTATTTTCCATTTAATAAGCCAGCATAAAAACTGTAGTAAAAGGCCGTAAATGAACTAGTAGACCCAGACGGGGAACATTCAGCAACAGGGCGACGGGAACAGGACCTTGACAGACAGACAAGGACGAGACCGAGACCGAGACTGAGACAAACCATAAAAGCTACTTCGCGCGTCGCATCAAACAAAAACCCGTAAGGAACACGAACAAAAACACGGAATCAATGTCTGGTAGCTTATTAGCCAACAAGGCGAAAAAAACTGCCAAGAGTCTGGTACAAAAATAAGGAATAATTCAATGTGATGATTTGCCGGATTATGTTTATATTTATCTCATAAGGATCTTACTTCTTCCTGTTCTGATGATGTGATGATTATTACATCGCTTAAATCAGACACATATTAGGATTTTGGGGTTGCGGGTATAAAGGTCTCTGAATAAATGTATGAAAATATTACTCAAAGTATTCCAATCTGAAATATGACTAGCCGTGTCCCTCAAGCAAAGGTTTTTGTATCCCAAAATTTAACTAAAAAATTCCAATATCCACTCAGAAAATTTCATTGAATCGTAAAGATTTTCCTGTCAAAATTTTAAAAAAATTTCTTAAAATATTTATGAATTTAATGTGGGAAATAATGATTTTGTACAATCTTTTACTCTTTGCACTTCTAGCCATATACTCGCATTGTGATCCTTCCCTTAAGAATTCAGAATTTTATAGAAGTGCCCTTTTCTTTGATCTTTGAATGGTTTTAAGTAGTTGTTGCAAAACTTACCATCGCAGGATAGTGTAACATCGGCCAGTAGATCCGATTTGAAGAGATTTGAGAACGTTATTGCCAAATTGGAGGAATAACTGTTCCATTTGAGGCAGAACTGCTGCTGCGGATCCATGTTGACGGCAGCTGTACCTCCGTTGTGTTAAGATCTATATCGGCCGGGGCCGTATTCCTATCCGGCGTATCCTTCTTGTTGCTGCTGAATTTTCAGGATAAATACGGTTCGAACGGCGCCAGAGCGACTAATGTAAATGATTCTTGATTGTTGAAATGTTGTACGCGTTGTGCGCGTTGTTGATTGATTTTTGTTCTCGGGTTGCCAAAATGGAATTTCGTTGAATTTTGTGGCTGCCAGCCAAGCATAAAAGCCGTGTATGACCGCCGCAAATCCTTAGCCAAAGGGAATTTTGCAATTGTTTTGCTTAAATTTTTTGTGTGTTATTTCCGTTCCGTTGGTAATCGTTGGTGATAACTAATTGTTGATGTCGATGAAAATTTCGTATAAATTCAACAAATTACGAATAACACAGATCACAGGGTCCGAACACGACAAATACTGCAACGAGAATGAACAAAATAAACATACAGCTGGGATTATTTTCGGTTACGATGCGAACGAATGACATTTCAACACACAGCGGCAGCGGGCGCAGCGCCTGCTTTTCAATCAGAAATCATTCAAAAATTAGTCTATCGACTGGGATGCACTGTTGCAAAAGTGTACCCTTAAAAGTTGATCCTTTTGCACATAACACAGTAGTTCCTGGAATAGTGTTCAATACACTCGAGTTTCAAATGCATCGCATTGTGTTGGTAATCCTATCTTGTGGCCTGCAGCATTTCCTCTGGCCAACCAATTTATTAGAAATTAATCGAGCATTTAGAAGGGCCAAGCGATACAACCAAAAAAACGAAGATATACGATTCAATTCTGGGAATTTTCGACCACTCAAATATGCCGCCGTCCGCAGGTTCAGCCGCAGCCTCAGCCACAGCCTCAGTTTTTGATGCAACGAAGAGAGAACTTTCTGATTTGCTGATTCTGAAAGTGACTACGGGGACGACTCTCCTCTCCGTTGACTTTGTTGTATGCCTCTCGTCTACGGTTTCTTCTGCCTTCTGCCTCATCGTTGCGTGCCGCTCGTCCCTGCTCCATCCCTGCCTGCCCCAATTCCTGGAAACTGCAGGTGACGTTCCGTTCGCCTTCGCCTTGGACTTGCCACCGCATCGCATCGTTGCATGGGATGCGTTTGTTTTCTTCGAATTTGTTTAATCGTTAGAAAAATGCGGCACCGCCAACTTTTGTGGAAGCCACTACTACGCCTTTGTGAGCCCTCTCCCTCATCACTGACTCACTCATTTTTTTCCCCCGTTTTTTGGGACAGCGACAGGAATCAGAAATCAACGGTTTCGTTTCGTTTCAAGCCCCGAAGCAACAGCAAACACCACATGGAAACACATTGAATGGCCAAACAGAGAAAAAAAAATATATCGGTAAAAAGCTATTAAGAAATTCCTGGGAAGTTTGCAGTTTTTGAGTCTAAGGTAGAGTCTCCTCTCAATTGGAATTCTCTGGATGAGAGCTGAGGAGAGCTTTAGGGGAGCAGCTGGGAGTGGCAGGGGCTGAAGGCTGCTGCCCATGATGGCTAAGATGGTTGGTAAAAGAGAAATTGATCGGTGCTGATTGGGCAATAAAACAGGAGAGAACGAGAACTTCTTATAGATACTTTCTTTATTATGTTAATTAAGAATATAACTTTCATTCCGAATGGTATTGCTGCTTGAATGTAAACTACAAAAAACGAGGTGGAACGTTGTGAGTTGCTGCGGACACCGCAACTCTACGGTTATACCCGATACTAAGTCAGTATGGCTCTCCTCCGGCAGACGCCGCTAATATTAAACGACACGACAAAGAGTGCGTGCGAGAGAGACAGAAAATCAGTCTGAGCGTGACGTAACGCGCTGCGTAGCCACTGCAAATTGATTTGTTCCTTTTGGCTATAAAAATGATCTGATCTGATCCAGATTCAGCAATCTGATAGATATGGTCGTTATCTATGATTCTGCGTTTTTAGTTTTCTCAAATCTGCAATATTGTGGATGCAACAGATTTTCGTCCTTTGTGGGGGCGGAAGGGGGTGGGGCGAAATTTTGAGATAAAGGTTTTATAGTGAGATCTAACAGGAGTGCGGATACCAGATTTGGTTACTCTAGCTTTAATAGTCTCTTAGATTTGTGAATATCCCCAGATTTGCATCCTTTGCGGGGGCGGAAGGGGGTGTGGCGAAATTTTGAAACAAACTCGTCTCGGTCCGATATATTAGGAGTGTGGATACCAAATTTGGCTGCTCTAGCTTTTATAGTCTCTGAGATCTAGGCGCTAATGTTTTACTCTAAGCAAAGCCGCCTATGCTACCTGTGTGTTAGAGAGAGACAGGGCGAGAAAAAATGAAATTGTTTTCTTGATGCTGGCTATAATAATAATACGATCGAATTCAGATTCTGCAGTCTAAAAGATATGGTCATTCTCTACGATTCTGCGTTTTTAGTTTTCTCGTATCTTTAAAATTGTGGATGCCACAGATTTTCGCCCTTTGTGGGGCGGAAGTGGGCGGGGCAAAGTTTTGAAATATTTTTGGTGACATATTACAGAAGTCTGGATCCAAAACATCGTTGCTCTAGCTCTTATAGTCTTTGAGCAGACAGGGCTCAATCGACTCGGCTATTGATGCTGATCAAGAATATATATACTTTATAGGGTCAGAAACGATTCATTCTGGACATTACACACATCCACTTTTACCACAAATCTAATATACCCTAATACTCATTTTGAGTATCGGGTATAAAAACATCACATTCATCTGTCATGTTATGTTAAAAGATATCTTGAGGACACTACGTTTTAGACACAACGCTTCTAACGAGGAGGAACACAGATATAGGGATTATATCAGCTATTAGTGATGGTTCAACATTTTTAAATAGCCCCCAACCGTAACCAAGTAGCTCGAAAAGGGTTACGTAGATCATCCAACATCCATTACATATGTATACAGCTGATTGGTAATACAAAGATTAGAAGAAATTACGTAATTACGTAGATACCGTAGATACCATACGACCCTTATAACAGATATCTCCATAATTATTCCTTAATTCACCTATCACCCTTTCCTTTCCCGG